>NW_025963891.1:5502231-6102231 GCF_023055435.1 Haliotis rufescens | reverse complement strand
ACGTACCACTTTGGGCTGGGCCTAGTTATAAAGCATCATATCTTAACGTTTCACTGTGGGTTTTTTAAGGCAATATAAAACAAGAAAATAAACATAAATTTAGAATCACATTTACGAAAAGACACATATAAATGAATAATATGAAATAAATCGCACATTCCAGAATCATACGAACACTTCAAACGACATGTTTTAGTTCATTTACCCGAACCAAGACGCATGCGTGTGTGTGTGTGTGTGTGTGTGTGTGTGTGTGTGTGTGTGTGTGTGTGTGTGTGTGTGTGTGTGTGTGTGTGTGTGTGTGTGTGTGTGTGTGCGCGCGCGTGAGCGTGCGTGCGTATGTGAGTTATGCTTTGTTTACATGTCTATATCTTTGAACCTATACCAAATTTGTATGCAAAATTGTATATATGTTTATATTCGGGTTTTTCCCACAATCGGTACATATTTCATTTTAGAGCGGTTCAATCTTCATGTAACCCAGTTCCACACTGAAAACACAGTATGTTTAGCTCCTAAGTATGGATAGGTTTGCGACTAATACCGATATAAGTCTCCGGGATAGGGGGATATATCGTCGTTTCCACATAGTGCATGTGTCTTACCATTGTACTTCGTGGAGTTATGTCTAAAAGTATTGTGTTTAAGAGAGTAATTAACTTAGACATTGATACTAATTTCAAAATATTTTTCCTCATTTTGTATATTGGGAAAGGGTTTTTTTCCACCGAAAAGGTGACACAGTTTAGTTCACCCTCACTGCGAACACAGCCCATCACAGCTTGATGATCTGAAGTATGTGTGGACTGAGTCAAATCAGGCGGTCATGGTCCCTGACGCCTGGAGATGATCACACAATCTGGTAGACTGAGCTAATATCCCTCAAATACCATCTGCCATCACCCATTTGCGCATGCGTGAATGAGTCTGATCAGCAGCAGATGACCAGACTAACAGACATTCCGGCGCAGGCGTGTTGGGAATCTAGGCCGGAAGTTGTGGCCATTCCACGTCACTAACGACAATTTGTGTCAGGTGGCCGCCACGTAATGAAGCGTGCAGCACGTGCCGTGACGTCATTTATGTCGCAGTCTCGCTCCGAAGCCTTAATTAGTTTTTAGGCAGTCATATTTCTCTCGTTAAACGTTGGGTTCATGGTTCCCCAAACAGATGTTAGTTTTTCCAAGTTTTCCCTTGTGCGTGAATTAACGTTATTAAGTTCGCATAGGTCGACACAAGGGATATGGTCTCAACTGTTTTTATCTTACAGTCGACTTCGCATTTAAAAGAGTTAATCGGCAACAAGCCAGTTGATAATTACTTGCAATTGAAAGAGGGAAATCACAAAGACCAATGTTGAGTGTGGTGGAAGGTGTGGGGAATTCTGTAGATAAGCATTGTTTTGAGGAGTGAAATTTCATGGATGTTACAGTTAATTTGTAAAATGTGATTCACTTAGGCATCATATGAACTGCCTAAATATTTCAGTCATTTTACAAATTGACTGAAAGATCTGTCCATTTTATAATAATATTATTTATAAGTTTAAAATGGCTTTAAAACATCACAAAAGATGCCAGGATTTGAAGCCAAAATATAAATAAATAGCTGTCACCGAATTATATACATTATGTACTTTACAACAGAAATCTGTCACAAAATTATATACAAGAACCTAACAAAAGAAATCTATCACAGAATCAGAATTAAATATTATATGAACTTCACGACAGAAATCTGTCACAGAATTGTATCTATAGTTCTGTTGCAGATTTCTGTTACATACATTTCAGTGGTTTTGTTTATTTGTTTACTGTAAAGTTACTCGTGACCTGACTGTTCACCTGATCTGCCGTCAACTGTTTTTGGCCGGACGTCCGGCAGCGTTGCACGCTGGGTATTATATGGCGGTATATAAGCCGGTGTGTAACGCAATCCAAGGCAACTGTACCCGCACCTGGCTTCATCAACACCGCCCGCTGGAGTCAAGGGAAATGATGTAGTCGTCAAGCAGTTTAGAAGCGCCGTCCCTGACAGCATCTCATGTTATCTTCACTGACAATCGACAGCAACGTCACATTCCTCGGCAACTGTACAAGCTACTATGTCATAATTAGAAACAAGTGTGTCGAATGTGTACACATCAATCACAGAAGTAAACCGAATAAATATGTGTAGCATGTATGTCGAATGTGCAGACATATTTAATACAAGCACGTAAGTCAAATGTGCAGATATCAGAGAAATCAAATTATATCCAAATGGTTACAACGCCATGACGTCATGGGATATATTTACTAGCCGTGCAATATTAATTTATATAACAATTAACAATCCACAACAGGGTGTATTCAACCACCGAGAATAAATAAAATCCGCGTAGGACGCGCTGCTGACACTGTAGGGAGGAGGAAGAAAGGTGTTATCAAGACGGAAGATATCAGCGTTTTCACACCAGACCCAGCGCTCACTCTCGCGACCTCGCGTGCAGGAAATTCCTCTGGCACGTGCGTGCAATACTAGAGCAATATTTCTGTTAGAAAAGGGCTGACGTATGATAGCATCTGGCACCAGGCGGCTACGTGGCCACCGTGTCTGGAACCAAATGACCACTTTACTCGAGCGGAGAAGATGGGAGTTATGGCGATTTGTCGAGTCCGATAACCTGTGATGTATTACTCAGATATGTGTTTGATGAGCGTTTGGTGGAGGCCGGAGATGGCGAGCGGTTAAAAAGAATATACGCACTGTAAATGTCTTCACAGTATGGAGTGCACGCCGTTACTGCCGGAGACGTCAGTGTGATGTGTTTGTAAGTCGGGGCCATATTTACGTGTATAATTCCGGGGTATCAACCACCGGCGGAGGGGAAACAAGCTCTGTCCACGACTGTAGGGCTCAAAGTCGGGCTAACAACTACACTGTCGAGCAAAAGAAAGTATACACATGAAAATTGGATTTGACAAAAAACTTACAAACGTTATGAAAACGTTACTTAGCTAAATACAGTCACCGAAACAGCAAACTTTTGGCCAAAAAAAATGATACCCGTAATACATCATAGTCAAGTAACCATTTCATGGGTATATGCTTTCTTTTGCCCGACAGTTTATTGATTGTCGCAAATTGGCTGCCCACTGACTGTTATTCATGTTCTAATGCACAGTCTGTAGTCTGTGGCGTAGCTGCTCTTACTCACTCACTCACTCACTCACTCTACCAGTGAAGATTCGGGTTAGAATTGATCTTCAGCAACCCATACTTGTCGTAAGAGGAGACTAACGGGATCGGGTGGTCAGGCTTGCTGACTTTGTTGATGCAGGTCATCGTATCCCATTTGCGTGGATCGATGTTCATGATGTCAATCACAGGATTGTCTGCTCATACTCGATTATTTACTCAGCTTGAATATTGCTGAGTTCGACGTTAAACAACAAACAAACTCACTCGCTCTTTATAGATATACGTGTTTATAAATACACAAGACTAACGTCCAACAAGCTTCTACCACAAAATTTTCACGATCACATTCATGAATAAACTTAAAACACCTAAACAGTCTCCCACTTGAGAACTGTGAGCAGACCTGACACCATGTCCTCTGGCCGACAGTTGCTGCAGGAATCACGAGGGTCCCCCACAATGGCGCCGCGAGTAGCACAACCTCCTTACCCTATTATGTGCAATTACGCCACACACAGATCAGTTCCCAGTGTAACACAAGCGTGTTGCAAACACAGGCCTGGCGGAATGGTCACCTCCGAGGCGCCATTGCAGCCCGTCCAGACACACTGTCTTTCCCAAATTTACCAGGGTCAAGTTTCCACATTACCTCAATTAAGTATATAGGGCTAATTTCATATGAAGAGAAACGTGATTTATGCATCCTTTATGATAAACCGTCAAGCCTATTCAAAGTGACCTGATGTGCATTTATATCTCCTGCATGCGTGTCTACAAACCATTTGGCCAGCCTAGTGGAAGTCGGGACCCCTAGTATTACCACCTAGTGGTTTGTACGAATAAGTGTTACTGTCATGGCTATAGACAGCCCCGACACTACTCACACTTGCAGTGATCTGGATAGGCTTAGGAATCTTAGTTCGGGTCAAGAGCAGAGTTTGGGCTCCCTTTTGTATACACGGTGACAGCTGCGCACGACCGTGTAAGAATTATTGGACGGTTGATGGACTCCAACCTCCATCCATTGAAGGCTGCTGGCAGGGTTTCGCCACGCTCCTGGCGCTGGCTACCGACAATGGCTGGTATTTCAATGAGACAGAATTCTGTCAGCACTGCCCGTCTCCGTGATCATCTCCTCTCTCAGGACGCTAACAAATCCTTTCAGCGCCCCTTACATCGAATCTCACACCGACAACCCCAAACCCGCCGTCAACATAGTCGTCCCTCCGCCGTCAATATTACCCACCCACCCCGCCGTCAACATCACCGACACCATCAACGTCAACATCACAGACATCCCCGCCGTCAACATCACCGACTCCCCTGACATCAACTTCATCGGTTTATAGCCATCAGCATCATATTCACGCTCTGTTAAATTCTGCATAACAGTTCATTACATGTCCACACAATTAACATTCCTTCAAAGACAAAACATTCTTCTTCTCGCAGTAGCTTCAAATAGTACGATGTTCAGGCATCTTAATTAAATGTGTAACACATTACACTAATAGTTTTTTATTCAAATAAGTATTTTTCTCAGGTGGCTCTTAACCCTTTGCCCAATACACTGGAATCGGTCAAGACGACTAAGACTAATCCGGATCTCTGTCAATGGTTGAACGCGCGGTGAGGTAACCTTGTGGTTAAAGTGTTCACTCGTCACGCGGAAGACCCGGGTTCGATTCCCCACATGGGTACAATGTGTGAAGCCCATTTCTGGTGTCCCCCGCCGTGATATATCTGGAATATTGCTTAAAGCGGCGTAAAACCACACTTACTCACTCACTCACTCACTCACTCAAAGATTGAACCTAATTACGGTCCCAAAATTAGTTCGTTAATAAATCAGTAATCTGTAAATCATGTAAATGACGTTCTCAAATCCCGATTTATGTTTCACACATCCTGAAAGGTGTTCTCAACATAAGGCAGCTGGTTCCGCTGTAAGGGTTCGAATCCAAGACCATCACCATTCCCGTGCTCGTGGGTTTTGTCGGCGTTAACCCGAACCCACATCCATGTAAACCACTATGACCTACAGTGGGGTAACCAGGCCATCCATTTGACCGCGCACCTTTCTATCCGCCTAGATGGGCGCTCATTCGAACGCCGGTGTATATACATTTCTCGTATCGGCCGTGCACAACATGCAACATATTTCGCGCGTGCTAGATCGCGCATGATGACCCGAGATATGGCGTCTGACAAGCACGCGGAGGTGTCGAGAGCGCGTGAGGTAAAGACTTTGAAGTGGAGAGTGAAGGATTCCTCTCGGCCGATGGCCCATCGTGTTCCGGGGTATAAAACACGATGGCAGTTGCCGTGATGGGCTCGGACAACGTATGCCGGGGAAGAAAGGACTGCGGCTCTTTGAAGTGGCCACTCAGGACTAGAAACATAACTTCTGAATTCCTAAGCTTAATTATAGGTATGTAACTTTCAAGTGGGGCCTCCGACTGTCGTGTACTTAAACCCTGCTCTCAATAACAAACAGTCATTGAATCGCACTACTGATGATAGTCTTCACTGTGAACATGACGGCCGATTTGATTATCCTTAACCGTTTGTCTGGGGGATTCAGTACGCAGGACCAGGAAGCTAGAATCACGGGGATTTTCCTATTACCCACCCCACGTCCCGTTCCAGCTCTCGCGATGTCTTGTCGCGGGGTAAATACGATAATACCACGCTGATTCAACGACAGGGGGAGATGATTTAAATCCGCGTGTACTCCTTTCATTCTGGATGTTTCTGAAATGGAATGACATAAAATTTCACTCGGACATAAAACTCGGGTTAAGTTGTAGACTACACGTAACGGGAAATTTACGAGAATCTCTCAAACTGTGAGGCTGCGGTAAATATCGGAGATAGCCGAATGTGCAACATAGCACCTCCGCAGCGCCCCCCTGGGAAGATTCTAGATGATTAGCAGCCAATTTTTCTAGGCTTATCTCGCAGATTTCTTATTCATTTTGCTCAAAAGGCTGAGGCAAGTATGCTTTTAAACCACATTAGCAAATCGGTCTTGCTATCTGACATTCGCCCCAGGCCCCAACCTTCGCCGTCTGTCTCATGCAATAACTGCATCTTCATATCAGCCGCAAAATGGCGGCAAACAAGGCCCCACCCGGAGGATGTGCTCTGAAAACGATTTCTCCTATCTCCTAAAACCGTGAGCTGCGATCTCAGTGAATGCTGCATTTCAGACGAGGATCTCCGGGGATCAACCAGACCAATATGGCGTCACGTAGCGAGCGGCACCGAGGCGGGGGCTTCCCGCCACTCTGCATGTAACAGACGACAGGACGAGAGAAGGAGACGGGTGGTATGTCCTACGGCATTGCCGAACTGTCAAGGGAAGTTGTGTAAATGTCACCATGAGATAGAAAGACTCAAGGTTGCCGTTTAGCCACGAGCTCTCCAAACAACGCATGCTTTCAGATGTTGCACGTGCTAAAGGGGCATAACCCTAACCCAGCAACTTCACGCCGCTAGGTGGCGGGTGCTAAGTCCCGGAAGTTGGGGCTATGATGATTTTCCTGTGCCTGTTGTTCCGACTGTAAACATGAGGACAATGTTTATTTGAGACCCTCTCTATTTTCATATTACCAGATGTCGATAAATAAATTATATTATGTGGAATAACAGTATCGAAGGTGCTACAGGAACACAGGGTATTAGGAACACGTGTGTTGGGGCTTTGATGGATAGGCAGACGCTACGGTGGCTTATATGTGTCGATAGCAACGTGCATCTCCGCATCAGTAGCAACATCACGGGGACGACCGCTGGGAATCCAGCATTGCGGAAGTGTTGCAGTGTATTATGTCAATGCGTGGAATGCCTTCGTCAAGTAATTCTGCGTTTTGTTTTACGCTTAGATCCGCACACCATCTCAAACAGTTATGGCTTCTATTACGTGTCTTTTTTAAAGGCCAATACAGTAAACTACGTTTATAACGAACACACTTAATAACGAACTGACAGATATAACGAACTGGTCTTTTGGCCCCGGCAGTTTGCTGTATATATGCCTATAACGAACTACGATCATAACGGACTGAAAATAGTGGCCCCCTTGAGTTTATTATAACCGTAGTTTACTGTAATTATTTTGTTTGTTCAGAATGTAAGGTATCTGTTACCAATCACTTAATATGTGTTTGGCCAATGTTTTTATGATATACAGATGTACAGTATTCTGAAAATATACTTAATTAATGTCGATTCGTCGTGTTTCCTGTGTGTGTTATGTCAGGAATATTGGTAAAATCGGCGTAAAACGTTGTTCACTCATTCCTTGTGTAGCGGCAATAAAGTTTCCGAGTAGCTTGATGGGATTCGAACCACGGACTTTCTGATCTGAGGTCGGACGCCTTGTCCGCATGACCAAAGAGGTTAACCCCGTCAGCAAGCTGACAAGTTTAGGATGTCATCTATATTATGACTCCAGGCCCTGCTACACTTAACAATTGTTGTATATTTTTTTAATGATGCCAGGTTTAGTACACCTGCTTCTCCGTTGACAACATGCCATGACAACTCTGGAGCTGGTGGCCTTGTAACGTACATCTTCCCGGCCAGCACCCGGCCAGGAGTGACAGATCCCAAACTCCCCTACAACCCCCTCCTCTGCCGTGCGCATTTCAGATACTGCCCGTTGGTTCCACCAGTGGTGTGTGGTGGCCAGGTGAGACGGGCATTATACAGATCTATAGCCCCACTAATTGACGTAACTATGGCAGCCGGGGAAAACAACTCAACTCAGGACGGTGACAAATGCTGGCCGATCACAATCAAAGGTTGGAAATGCACGCGACAAATCACCGACATCGTTAACCTAAAAGTGGGAAATTGAAAACATCGGATATTGTGGCGGTTCTTTGTCCTCGTACACGCGTTAGTGGTGGTAGGCCCAGATTTCTGTCTCTACAGAGGATTAAACTCGGTCGTTAAAACATCGTACTGCCTGACTCGCTACATAGGTGGACCACGCCGTGGCGTGATGGACGTTACAGAGAACGTCACTAGCTTGACGTTACAGGCTGAGGAATGAACGGCATGGGTTATCCCAACACTTCTGTCTCTGAAAGTACTTACTTATTTGAAGCCGGTTGTAAATATGGCTCCCCGGACAGCCATATTGAAAATGACATTTAGCAATTGAATGAGACATTTGCACATGTATTGATGTGGGATTGAGAATGCATAATGTATGAGGAATGTTCAACAATGTGTTTTGATATTTGATCCCGTTATGCCCTTTTAACTTATCAACATTTTTAACAACCCATCTAGTCCTGCTGGCGTTGAACTGATGTATGTTTATATCAAACACGGTGTCAAACATAGGTGCCCAAAAATGTCGTATTCAATATAGCTACCAATGCTGCATATTGAAATGGTAATTTTATTAGTTTTGTCATCACTTCAATAAATCTGGGAAAAAAACTACAGTCGGACCCCGGTATCTTGAACCAAGCGGGACCGTGTTGTAGCTTCAAGTGAGTGAGTGAGTGAGTATGGTTTTACGCCGCTTTTAGCAATATTCCAGCAATATCACGGCGGGGGACACCAGAAATGGGCTTCACACATTGTACCCATGTCGGGAATCGAACCCGGGTCTTCGGCGTGACGAGCGAACGCTTTAACCACGAGGCTACCCGACCGCCCCTGTAGCTTCAAGATATCCGGACATTCGACATAACATGGACAACCAGACAGATCTGAGACTCCCATACTTAACATAGTCTTACGACAATCGTGGCGCTAAGATCACTTTGTGGAACGGGACCATGGCTTCTGTGGACGAAACTAAGTTACACGATGTTGCAAGTGCTTTAAAAAATGATTATTTGCGCTTCTCAAGACTGATAAACTGGCAAATACTAAATTCAAGATAAAGGTCCAAAACATCTAGAGTAAAATCAGAGTTGGGAGTGGGGGATGGGTGAGGATGGTTTTACGCCGCTTTAAGAAATGTTCCAGAAGTATCACGGCGGACGCCGGAAATGGGCTTCACACAATGTAACCATGTGGGGAATCGAACCAGGATCTTCGGTGTGACGAGCGAACGCTTTAACCACTAGGCTACCCCACTGTCCCTGTGTGGTTATGGCATAACAAGAACCGGGGCGGTCGGGTAGCCTAGTGGTTAAAGCGTTCGCTCGTCTCGCCGAAGACCCGGGTTCGATTCCCGACATGGGTACAATGTGTGAAGCCCATTTGAGGTGTCCCCCGCCGTGATATTGCTGGAATATTGCTAAAAGCGGCGTAAAACCATACTCACTCACTCACTCATAACAAGAACCGTGATCAGGGCAACGAGCACCTCGTTCTGGCAGAAATAAGGGACGCAACTCTGCGCAGCAGGCAGCGACATTATTATGAATTTTACGGGGAAATTGTTACGGGTTTTGTTTCAACAGATGAAAACTGATTATCTGTTGGTCTATTTTAAGAGCACAGCAAACTCAAAATGTCAAAACTATTATAGCGAGTGGAATTTTGCCTATAACCGTTTGAACAAGGCTCCTTTCTTCTAAATTAAACGTACGTCTATCTTCTGACCACCATTACTAGTGTTTACGTCAGATATGAATTGTTCTACAAAGTGGCACGTGTTGAGTGTCAGTCTGTTATTCTATACAGTAATTATAACTGATGCTGCCCTCGCCTAATTACTGCTTGATATAACGGTAATTACGGTATAACGGTAAAATTACGGTATATTTGTGTCAGTGTTTCGTTACATACTTTCGTTATCGGAACAGAAGAAACACGAGACTGCAACACGTCTATATTGCAGTACTATACCCAGCGATGTGGCACCGTCCCACTACATCCGAGGGGGATGTCACAGGCAATGGATACCTGTCACTGGTTGATATTAGCATACCTCCCGGCTGTTATAGAGTCATATTACATCTGTAGCTGATGGTATCGGCACGTTCATGATAACATCCCGTATATCACTGGGTGTACATTCTGCCGTATCATGTCAGTGTCATAGTGAACGAGCGAAATGGTAGCATTAAAACAAGGTACTCTGTTTCAATAATGTCTAAACATTCACACGGTATGTCCTAAAATAACCCCTCTCGGATGAGGACAGAATTAATCCCAAAGTGAAAAAAGACGGCTTTAAGAGGCATCTAAAATTGATCGGTGGTCAGGCTTAATGACTCATTGTATCCCGACCACGTGGGACGTTAGTTAGGTCAATCACTGGTTTGTCTGGTCCAGATTAAAGTATTTACACGCTGCCTCGATATAGCTGGACTATTGCTGACTACAGGTCGCTTCGATATAGCTGGAATATTGCTGACTACAGACTGCCTCGATTTAGCTGGAATATTGCTGACTACAGGCCGCCGTGACATAACTGGAATATTGCTGACTACAGGTCGCTTCGATATAGCTGGAATATTGCTGACTACAGGTCGCTTCGATATAGCTGGAATATTGCTGACTACAGGTCGCCTCGATATAGCAGGAATTTTGCTGACTACACGTCGCTTCGATATAGCTGGAATATTGCTGACTACAGGTCGCTTCGATATAGCTGGAATATTGCTGACTACAGGTCGCTTCGATATAGCAGGAATATTGCTGACTACAGGTCGCTTCGATATAGCAGGAATATTGCCGATTACAGGTCGCTTCGATATTGCTGGAATATTGCTGACTACAGGCAGCCGTGATATTGCTGGAATATTTCCGACTGCGGTGTTAAACACATACCACCATGACGTCATTTGAGTGACATTTTTACGTCTCTTTATGATAGATGCGATTTTGAGGTTTTAAGTTCACAAATAACAACAACAACAAAAATTAATGAATACCATTTTCATATGGTCATCTAACACACGCACGCACGCACGCACGCACGCACGCACGCACGCACGCACGCACGCACGCACACACACACACACACACACACACACACGGGGTCATCTGTTTGCTGATTTGCAGTCGTGTCCAATGTGTCCAAACTGTGGTACCATATGATTGGCCTACATATTGATACTGCAACGACTATACTACATTCAGGGTTTAGCTGAGCGTTAATTCATCCCACACTTGTTAACTCGAACTGAACTGGAAATTAAAAACTGAAACCGTTAGCCCTAAGTCATGATGGAAGGGAATCAATGAGTATAGGTTGTTATTTTACGCTGCTTTTAGCGATATTCCAGCAATATCGCGGCGAGGGAGACCAGAACCCATGGAGGGAATCGAACCCGGGTCTTCATCATGACAAGCAAACGCTTTAACCACTAGGCTACTCCACCGCATAGGGGATCTAAGTCAAGTTTAGGAATGCAAAGAATAAAGTATACAAAGTTACAATGTATTGTTACTAAAATCAAACGGTCTTCCTATTTTTCAGGAGTAGTGTGGTGTCCTTGTGGTTAATCAGTAAAGGGTTCGCTTATCCCGCGAGAGGCCTGGGTTTGTACCAGGTGTCCGGAAACGGTCATATGCGCCGGACATGTCCGATTGGGAATCTCAAATGTCCGATTTAAAATATTGCTTATCGGACATTTAAATATTGCTGTCCGGACATTTTCAAAAACAAACAACGCTACCTTCGGGGTCAAAATGCATTGATGAGCGTTATCGTATCCCTTTAACGACTTCAGGTGAATAAACAGGCATAACAAACTTGGTCAATAAAAGTGTGAAATTTGATATAAAACATCACTAGACATGATGATTCTACCATTTAAAATGTATTTCCTGCTCTCAAGGGCATTGTTTTATATGCATAGATTAAGATTACCGTGTGTATTTCCTCGTAAACGAAGCCGGAAATAGTACAATTTGTACAATATGTGAACCCATTTCTGGTGTCCAACGCCGTGATATTGCAGGAAGACTGCTAAAAGCCTCGCAATACTCACTCACTCACCTTGATGATTGCTTACATTATCGGTTCACGCCACCTGTTCCTGGAAACCTCCCTCGCCAAACAAATATGTTCTTGACGTCAACGGAAGTTGTTAAAACTAATGCCTTCAAGTTAAATGAATGAGGTACGTTCAATCTGGACTGCTTGGCTTCAGGCAGGTTTGCGAACTTTCTATAATCGTTTTAGATATCAAATATGTTATGCAGCGGTGTATTTGTTTATATGATATTGTCTCGTAGAACAAAGGAGAGGCAAGATAGACTGGGTCTCGGGCAGCGCGTGTGCCCGCCGTTGTATTTACTGACGAGACAGACACAAGAGGTTTATTGACGTACGGCATCAAGTGTCGTGAGCCGATACAAGAAGCAAAACAAGGCTGCAGTGATTGCTCAATGCCGTCGTGTACCTACATAGCCCACATAAAGGTTACTTTAACTGATGGGGTGAAGGCCGTGTTTCGAGGGGGTCGGGGAACACGGTGACCATGTACCCGCTATACCGAGAAGGACAGGGACTCCGTAGTGGAATATTGTTTCAATAATGTAACTTCAAATCACACCCTTTTCTCAATGCTTTATAAAATTCTTTTTAAGTATTATTCAACACTCTAGGGGAGCAATGAGAGGGTATTCGGGATTCAGTGAGGGCGTGGTTGGTATCCTCTGGCAGGATGGCGCATACACAGACACAAGGGTATCTTGTGTTCGTCAGGTTATGGAACGTTTTATGGAACTTTCTACAGGATTAATCTTTGCACCCGCACATTCCAGTGCCGTTGGGATTAATTTAGGTGCGTCTTTTGACAGGGGTTACGCGTAATAGTACAGATGAAAACACCCTGTCGAGGACACGTGTACCGGGATCTGCTGTAATGAATGTAAGGGCATAGCGCATTCATGCTGTGTTGATGTACGAAACTGATCTACAACCTCTAAGATAAGTACAGCCAGACAAGAACTCGAACTAGCGCATAGCTCGTCTGTAAACAGACTTACAGCGTGTTAGACTGTACACGCTGTGCTACACTCACTGTGTGTGTGTGTGTGTGTGTGTGTGTGTGTGTGTGTGTGTGTGTGTGTGTGTGTGTGTGTGTGTGTGTGTGTGTGTGTGTGTGTGTGTGCAGACTTACAGCGTGTTAGACTGTACACGCTGTGCTACACTCACTGTGTGTGTGTGTGTGTGTGTGTGTGTGTGTGTGTGTGTGTGTGTGCAGACTTACAGCGTGTTAGACTGTACACGCTGTGCTACACTCACTGTGTGTGTGTGTGTGTGTGCAGACTTACAGCGTGTTAGACTGTACACGCTGTGCTACACTCACTGTGTGTGTGTGTGTGTGTGTGTGTGTGTGTGTGTGTGTGTGTGTGTGTGTGTGTGTGTGTGTGTGTGTGTGTGTGTGTGTGTGTGTGTGTGTGTGTGTGTGTGTGTGTGTGTGCGTGGATGGGTGTAGGTGTGTGTAGGTGACGTATGCCGTGTTTATAGTGGTAGCCCACTGAAATACCATGCCGCAGTTTAACATCAATACTCCACTAAGACAAAGATTTCTGACTCTGAGCCGACCATTCCTTGTTTTAGCCCCTTGATGCCGAGCGCCAGACAGGGTAACAACAAGTACCATATTTTAATGTCTTTTGGTATGACGCTCTACCACTAGACCACAGGGGCGGAACTAAACACATATTCAGTACGATGTGCTAGACTGATATGGGATGTACACGTGCATCTTGTTCTTGAAGCACGAGCACGTGCATCGTTTCTTACGACATGAGCACGTGCATCTTTTCTTGTGCCAGGAGCACGTGCATCGATTCTTGTGACATGAGCACGTGCATCTTTTCTTGTGTCATGTGCACATGCATCTTGTTTTTGTGTGATGAGCACGTGCATCTTGTTCTAGGGACATTTGCACGTGCATTTTGTTCTTGTGTCATGAGCACGTGCTTCGTTTCTTGTGACATGAGCACGTGTATCTGTTCTTGTGACAGGAGCACGTGCATCGTGTTCTTGTGACATGAGCACGTGCATCTTGTTCTTGTGACATGAGCACGTACATCTTGTTCTTGTGACATGAGAACCCGCATTTTGTTCTTGTGACATGAGCGCGTGTATCGGTTCTTGGGACAGGGGCACGTGCATCGTGTTCTTGTGACATGAGCACGTGTATCTGTTCTTGTGTCATGAGCACGTGCATCTTGTTCTGTGGAGGAGGGGCATCTGTTTGTTGTACACCCCTGTAGTCTGGGATTTGCGAAGTTCGTTTCGTCTGTTTCTGCCTTCAACGTTCATAGCAGTTATAGAATCTCTGATGGTTAACATGTTGAAAGCTGCGGTCACTGCCGTGGCCACAGATGCTTGCAATGACAGGTATCACCCGAATCGTGTCAGATTTGTCAGGTAAACAAAATCACAGCTAATAGTCGTCAGGATAGGGTAAAGGAACTCGGGATTATGAAAATACATATGAAATGACGTAGACACCTGTCTCAACTTCCGTGCAATCATCATCAGCAGGTTGCGCAGATGCGCATGACGCAGCACTCGCAGGCGGTAACCGGTAGCAGGTGCGCTGCGAGGCCGCGAGGGTACGGGACAGGGGTAGACTAGCATCCCAGCGCTTCTCCTATCGCGGTGCCAGTGTCTTGTCTTGTATGTTTACCGCGGTAATTTGAATGAATGGGACTGAGGGTTATAAAGCAGTAATAGGGCGGGTCGTTATCTGCACGGAGGAGAAGCTTCCCCAACCCGGATACAATTGTCTAAGCTTGCAGGCAACGTTCACGAGGCGCGAGCAGCGAGTTAGAAATGGAAAACATTTAAACAAGTACAGAAAAAAGTTGATGCGAGATGGATCGTAACATTTTTTTTCGTATCCTGTGTGAGAAAGGATAGTCTTCGCTGAGTGAACGAGTGAAAGGGCTTCCATCAACTCCAAGCACGGAGTCTCAACTGTGAGGAGAACACTTTAACACACAGTTAGGACAAGCTAAACCCGTGGCGATGTTACACAAATACAGCCAGGCCTCTGGTCAGTGGTCGCCTATTTAACGTGTGGTATAAACCGATTAGTCTGTACCAAAGCCAGTTATTGAACTTTTTGCATGTATAATATGATACAAGGCAGTATTACGTATAGATGTAACGTCGCCCAGTTACCATGTAATATAGCCCCGTTATCATGTAATATCGCCCGGTTACCATGTAATATAGCCCCGTTATCATGTAATATCGCCCAGTTACCATGTAATATAGCCCTGTTATCATGTAATATCGCCCAGTTACCATGTAATATAGTCCCGTTATCATGTAATATCGCCCAGTTATCGTGTACTATAGCCCAGTTATCGTGTAATATCGCCATATTATCGTGTAATGCAAGTCAGACACGGATCCAAACAGGGGGCGGGGCCAGGGTATATTTATCTATTTCTTACAGACATGCAGCAATTATAGGCCCATAGTTGTTGAAAGCGAGCCTTGAAGTTCTCTGGCATTCTCTTGTTTCTGTAAAACAACATTCATTCACACCACATTGACTTGTTATTTTAGCATATACGTGTATATACAGGTGTGTTGTGTGACGTACCTACATATACGTGTATATACAAGTGTATTGTGTGACGTACCTACATATACGTGTATATACAAGTGTATTGTGTGACGTACCTACATATACGTGTATATACAAGTGTATTGTGTGACGTACCTACATATACGTGTATGTACAGGTGTGTTGTGTGACGTACCTACATATACGTGTATATACAAGTGTATTGTGTGACGTACCTACATATACGTGTATGTACAGGTGTGTTGTGTGACGTACCTACATATACCTGTATATACAAGTGTATTGTGTGACGTACCTACATATACGTGTATGAACAGGTGTATTGTGTGACGTACCTTCATATACGTGTATATACAAGTGTATTGTGTGACGTACCTACACATGTATTTACAAGTGTATTGTGTGACGTACCTACATATACGTGTATATACAAGTGTATTGTGTGACGTACCTACATATTCGTATATATACAAGTGTATTGTGTGACGTACCTACGAATACGTGTACATATACAAGTGTATTGTGTGACGTTCCTACATATACGTGTATATACAAGTGTATTGTGTGACGTACCTACATATTCGTATTTTTACAAGTGTATTGTGTGACGTACCTATATATACGTGTATATACAAGTGTATTGTGTGACGTACCTACACATGTATTTACAAGTGTATTGTGTGACGTACCTACATATACGTGTATATACAAGTGTATTGTGTGACGTACCTACACATGTATTTACAAGTGTATTGTGTGACGTACCTACGAATACGTGTACATATACAAGTGTATTGTGTGACGTACCTACATATACGTGTATATATAAGTGTATTGTGTGACGTACCTACATATTCGTATATATACAAGTGTATTGTGTGACGTTCCTACATATACGTGTATATACAAGTGTATTGTGTGACGTACCTACACATGTATTTACAAGTGTATTGTGTGACGTACCTACATATACGTGTAAATACAAGTGTATTGTGTGACGTACCTACATATACGTGTATATACAAGTGTATTGTGTGTCGTACCTACATATACGTGTATATACAAGTGTTTTGTGTGACGTACCTACATATACGTGTATATACAAGAGTATTGTGTGACGTACCTACATGTTCGTATATAAACAAGTGTATTGTGTGACGTACCTACGAATACGTGTACATATGCAAGTGTATTGTGTGACGTACCTATATATACGTGTTTATACAAGTGTATTGTGTGACGTACCTACATATACGTATATATACAAGTGTATTGTGTGACGTACCTACATATACGTGTATATACAAGTGTTTTGTGTGACGTACCTACACATGTATTTACAAGTGTATTGTGTGACGTACCTACATATACGTGTATATACAAGTGTATTGTGTGACGTACATACAGACACATGTATACACAAGTGTAGTGTGTGACGTACCTACATATACGTGTATATACAAGTGTATTGTTTGACGTACATACATACACATGTATATACGAGTGTGGTGTGTGACATGCATATACATGTATATACAAGTGTATTATGTGACGTACCTACACATGTATTGACAAGTGTATTGTGTGACGTACCTACATACACATGTATTTACAAGTGTATTGTGTGACGTAGCTACATATAGGTGTATATCCAATTGTATTGTGTGACGTACATACATACACATGTATACACAAGTGTAGTGTGTGACGTACCTACATATACCTGTATATAAAAGTGTGGTATGTGACATGCATATACATGTATATACAAGTGTATTATGTGACGTACCTACATATACATGTATATACAAGTGTATTATGTGAGGTACCTACAAATACATACATATACAAGTGTACTATGTGACGTTCATATATACACGTAAATACAAGTGTATTATGTGACCTACGTATATTCATGTAAATACAAGTGTATTATTTGAGGTACCTACATATATATACAAGTGTATTATGTGACGTACCTACCTACACATGTATATACAAGTGTACTGTGTGACGTACCTACATATACGTGTTTAATAAGTGTATTATGTGACGTACCTACCTACACATGTATATACAAGTGTACTGTGTGACGTACCTACATATACGTGTTTAATAAGTGTATTATGTGACGTACCTACCTACACATGTATATACAAGTGTATTATGTGAGGTACCTACAAATACATACATATACATGTGTACTTTGTGACGTCAATACAAGTGTACTGTGTGACTAACCTCTCCACACATGTATATACAAGTGTACTGTGTGACGTACCTACATATACATGTATAATAAGTGTATTATGTGACGTACCTACCTATACATGTATATACAAGTGTACTGTGTGACGTACCTACCTACACATGTATAATAAGTGTATTATGTGACGTACCTACCTACACATGTATATACATGTGTACTGTGTGACGTACCTACATATACATGTATAATAAGTGTATTATGTGACGTACCTACATATACATGTATATACAAGTGTATTATGTGAGGTACCTACAAATACATACATATACAAGTGTACTATGTGACGTTCATATATACACGTAAATACAAGTGTATTATGTGACCTACGTATATTCATGTAAATACAAGTGTATTATTTGAGGTACCTACATATATATACAAGTGTATTATGTGACGTACCTACCTACACATGTATATACAAGTGTACTGTGTGACGTACCTACATATACGTGTTTAATAAGTGTATTATGTGACGTACCTACCTACACATGTATATACATGTGTACTGTGTGACGTACCTACATATACGTGTTTAATAAGTGTATTATGTGACGTACCTACCTACACATGTATATACAAGTGTATTATGTGAGGTACCTACAAATACATACATATACATGTGTACTTTGTGACGTCAATACAAGTGTACTGTGTGACTAACCTCTCCACACATGTATATACAAGTGTACTGTGTGACGTACCTACATATACATGTATAATAAGTGTATTATGTGACGTACCTACCTATACATGTATATACAAGTGTACTGTGTGACGTACCTACCAACACATGTATAATAAGTGTATTATGTGACGTACCTACCTACACATGTATATACATGTGTACTGTGTGACGTACCTACATATACATGTATAATAAGTGTATTATGTGACGTACCTACCTACACATGTATATACAAGTGTACTGTGTGACGTACCTACATATACATGTATAATAAGTGTATTATGTGACGTTCCTACCTACACATGTATATACAAGTGTACTGTGTGACGTACCTACATATACATGTATAATAAGTGTATTATGTGACGTACCTACCTACACATGTATATATAAGTGTACTGTGTGACGTACCTACATATACGTGTTTAATAAGTGTATTATGTGACGTACCTACCTACACATGTATATACATGTGTACTGTGTGACGTACCTACATATACATGTATAATAAGTGTATTATGTGACGTACCTACCTACACATGTATATACATGTGTACTGTGTGAAGTAGGCGGGGACATGTGACAAATGAACCCTACACCTTCCAGGCTCACAGCAATCATTCAGAAGATCCCCCATAAATCCGCCGTGATGAATGTCGCGTACCTGCGACGTGACGGTCACGCTACAAACGAGGCTGTTTGTGTGTGCACAGCCATATCAGTCATCGTGACGTAACGTGACATACGTCTCGCGCTACGGGCGTTCCGCGTGGATGTTGTATATCTCTGTGTATCCTGATATCTGATCGAGGAACTATTGTGTCAGTGGTACCTGAGAATATATTATTATACCGCAGTCGATGCAAGGATTAGTCTAATTCCACCTCTTTCCATACCTCAACCGTGTATGTCCTAGCTACAGGTCAATTAACCTATGAAATGCCAGCCTAAGTATAAAAATAGGCTAGAATTAATTAACTGAAGTGTTGTTGAACCACTCTGCATATGCAATGGCATAATAAATATGAATCTGATCAAAGTGCTTTAAAAATATACCATTTTCATCAACTAAACCATGTAATGTTTTTTGTAGGCGAAATGGCACTATTATTTGGACGGCCAGTCAACTGTATAAAACAGGAAATCACTGATGTATAAGTGATTTAAGGAAGATGGATGATTCATGGATGTCAGCTTCTTTATATGAGGAACACAACGTTTCGGAGTATATTCTTACTCCTTCATCAGGTGAATGAATGCTAGGAAGCAGAGAACATATATATGTACATGTAAGAACAATAATAGTAATAAGATAACAAGGCTGGAAACTGCTACATGTGTGTTGTGTATTGTTTGTTTGTTCTCTAATGCCGCACTCAGCACTATTCCAGCTACATGACGGCGGTCTGTAAATAATTGGTCTGGACCAGACAATCCAGTGATTGACATCATGAGCATCGATCCACGCATATGAGATACGATGACATACATCAACCAAGTCAGCTAGCCTGACCACCCGATCCAGTTAGTCGCCACTTACGGCAAGCATGGGTTGCTGAAGACCTATTCTGTCACGGATCTTCACGGGTCGAGGGTTGTGTAACAGTGTAAGTGAAATGACATGTAGATGTATTAGAAGATATCTCTAACCTGCATCAGACAAGACAATCTTGGTACAAAGTACATGTTTGATATGTTAAATGAACAGACCAGGGCCCACTTGCACAAAGCGATCTTAGCACTACGACTATTGTAAGCCTATGTTAAAGTATGGGAGTTACGATCATCTTAGCGCTAAGATCGCTTTGTGCAAGTGGGCCCTGGTGTGACAGTGCCATCCTTCTATGTGGTCGATTCCGAAATAAACAGCTCTGGAAAGCGACATATCTGTTCCACGAGTAGAAGACACAGCATTAATTACGTCACTTCATGTCTGAAACAATGAGCATTACTCTTACAAATCTTACATTATTTGTACATATTTGTACGGGTTGTAAAAACGTGCATATTTGTCATAAGGGAAATATTTTGTTGAGAGCGTTAGTGTTCCTGACAGATTGTGGAGGTGAGGTCAGGTGAAATGGAGTTTAAAGTCGCGTCCAAGATTGTTGCACTTGATACTGCCTCCGAGCCGACCAGTCCTTGTTTTAGTCCCTTAATGCTGAGAGCCAGACAGGGTAACAACAAGTACCACCTTTTAACGTCTTTCGGTATGAGGCGGCCGAGGATCGAACCCCGGACCTTCCGCTCTCCGGTTGGACCCTCTACCACTAGACCACGGAGGCGGCCCGGAGCGGAGGGCGATGGTTGGTAGATAACTACACTCAACCGACATCATGTGAAGCCAATTTCTGGTGTCCCCCGCCGTGATATTGCTGGAATATTGCTAAAAGCGGCGTAAAACCATACTCACTCACTCACTCAACCTACATCGATTACCTGATGGCCTGCTTGGTCAGGTAATCGATGTCGGTTTCGGTGTGTCCATGTGAGTAAGTTACCTTGAAAACAAAAATATGAGTTAGTCAGAACAGTAATACAGAATACATTCATTGTGAGCAATGCGTAACCTTTTTGCTGGTGTGTCTTTTGGTATGACGAGGCCGGGGATCGAACCCCGGACCTTCCGCACTCTGGGAACAGATTGTGGCGGTCGGGATTCAGAATATACACGTGAGTTTTTAAAGGAACATCACAGGAAAATAGTGGAAGAATATCATGACCTTCACCTACATCCGGGAATCATTGGAGGTGAGGGTTTAACGTCGCGTCCAAGATTATTACACTTATATAGCGACGTGCATGCACATGTATCTGTGTGTGTGGCTGCTTGTACT
Source organism: Haliotis rufescens (assembly GCF_023055435.1). Lineage (NCBI taxonomy): Eukaryota > Metazoa > Mollusca > Gastropoda > Lepetellida > Haliotidae > Haliotis > Haliotis rufescens. The sequence goes on along the minus strand of NW_025963891.1, from coordinate 6,080,769 downwards.
AGTCCGGGCTGACGCCGATTTATAGTGCTAGCTCACTGAGATACCATGCCGCAGCTTAACATGAATACCCCACTCAGACACAGTATACTGACTCTGAGCCGACCAGTTCTTGTTTAAGCCCCTTAAAGCCGAGCGCCAGACAGGGTAACAACAAGTACCATCTTTTAACGTCTTTTGGTATGACGCGGCCGGGCATCGAACTCCGGACCTTCCGCTCTCAGGGCGGACGCTCTACCACTAGACCACGGAGGCGGTCCGGGAATCATTGGAGAACATATATTCTCACTCGTCATGGAAAATCAGTAAAGCGCATTACACTGTGTACTGGATAAATATACTGCTCCGCTTTTGATAGGGATAATTTTTATCTTTCCATGATGCACAAAACTGGTTCTCACAATGTCAAGTGTATATTTGAATAGAAAGACATATAGGATGTTCCCTATCAAAAGTTGAGTAGTATATAATCCGCCGTCATAAACTAAGAATATATAGCTGAGCGAGGCGTTAAACAACATACAAACATTCAAAGAATTATTTAATTTCGAGATCGCTCGATACTGCAAACATTGTTCAGTTAATGAGTAGTGTTATGTCTTTCGCTTATCTTTCCGTATTATATTTATGAAACACTGTTTGTGTTTAGCTGCATATTATACACACCAAAACATCGGAGTCGATGAGGAAAGACTAATTCCACACATGTTTAACAGCCATTTGCATATTCCAGTTCCCCGTGGTTGGGCTCAGTCTGGCAAACCTTGTCGTCGTGTTTTACAAATATCTGAAGGTAACGCACGGCGCCCAAAGCGAGGAACATTATTCATGGATAAGTAATCAACCTAATGATAATGATTAGTAATTACCACAACATCGCGGGATTTGAACCCGTAATGAAAATAACATTAACTTCATTCAAGCGGCTATACATGCTGAGAGTGAGCAGACTTACAACGTACAACAGATACTGACTGCTGCCTCCAGAACGTCACGGCACGAGGCTGCAGGCGGGCCTCTGGGACACTTATGTAGTCGTGCTGTTCTTGACGTGGCGCTGTACATGCTTTTGTCAATGGTTGTGTTCAGTAAACTACGTTTATAACGAATTGACGGATAGGACGAACTGGGTGTTTTTGTCACCGCCATTATGTGTATATATGCCATATTTATGCTCATAACGAACTGCGGCTATTACGAACTAAACTTAGTGGTCTGTATATGGTTGTGTATATGTTTGTATATATGGTTGTGTATATGTTCTGTATATGGTTGTGAATATGTTCTGTATATGGTTGTGTATATGTTCTGTATATGGTTGTGTATATGTTCTGTATATGGTTGTGTATATGTTCTGTATATGGTTGTGTATCTGTTTGTATATATGGTTGTGTATATGTTCTGTATATGGTTGTGTACATGTTCTGTATATGGTTGTGTATATGTTCTGTATATGGTTGTGTATATGTTCTGTATATGGTTGTGTATACTGTTCTGTATATGGTTGTGTATATGTTGTGTATATGTTATGTATATTGTTCTGTATATGGTTGTGTATCTGTTTGTATATATGGTTGTGTATATGTTCTGTATATGGTTGTGTATATGTTCTGTATATGGTTGTGTATATGTTCTGTATATGGTTGTGTATATGTTCTGTATATGGTTGTGTATATGGCTGTGTATATGTTCTGTATATGGTTGTGTACATGTTCTGTATATGGTTGTGTATATGTTCTGTATATGGTTGTGTATATGTTCTGTATATGGTTGTGTATACTGTTCTGTATATGGTTGTGTATATGTTGTGTATATGTTATGTATATTGTTCTGTATATGGTTGTGTATCTGTTTGTATATATGGTTGTGTACATGTTCTGTATATGGTTGTGTATATGTTCTGTATATGGTTGTGTATATGTTCTGTATATGGTTGTGTATATGTTCTGTATATGGTTGTGTATGTGTTGTGTTTATGGTTGTGTATATGGTTGTGTATATGTTGTGTATGTGGTTGTGTATATGTTGTGTATATGTTCTGTATATGGTTGTGTATCTGTTGTGTATATGTTGTGTACATTGTTCTGTATATGGTTGTGTATATTGTTCTGTATATGGTTATGTATCTGTTTGCATATAAGGTTTGTGTATATGTTCTGTATATGGTTGTGTATATGTTGTGTATACGTTGTATATATGGTTATTTATATGTTCTGTATATGGTTGTGTATATGTTCTGTATATGGTTGTGTATATTGTTCTGGAAATGGTTGTGTATCTGTATGTGGTTGTGTATGGGGTTGTTTATGTGGTTGTTTATACGGGTGTGTATGTGGTTGTGTATGTGGTTGTGTATCTGTTGTGTATATGGTTGTGTATCTGTAGTGTATGTAGTTGTGTATATGTTCTGTATATGTCTTTGTATATGTTCTGTATATGGTTGTGTATATGTTCTGTATATGGTTGTGTATATGTTCTGTATATGGCTGTGTATATATTGTGTATATGTTATGTATATTGTTCTGTATATGGTTGTGTATCTGTTTGTATATATGGTTGTGTATATGTTCTGTATATGGTTGTGTATATGTTCTGTATATGGTTGTGTATATGTTCTGTATATACATCGTATATATATATACACGTACAGAGTGATGTTTAAAGTGATTTGCTAAATGAAATCACCAGTACACAAGTATCCCGAGGCAAGGCTTAAGACCTACATGTTGCATACACGCTTACTGGAGAATCTATGTGATAGAGTCGCATAGCCCCGGGACATCTTACCTGCCACTTAATTAGGCGGAACCTTCAGAGGGGGCTTAAGGCAGTTACAGTTTACACAGATATAATCCTGTGTTGCAAGTAGCTGTCTCCATTACCCATAGTTACAGGATGACCACTGCTCTACCTTGACGGTCTTGTTTATATTCTGAATATTTCCCCATGACACTTTAAGGATAGCAACTTCTATAACTCTTTGTACGACGTTTCAGAGCTACTTCTTCACTTGGTGAGGAGCAAGAAGTAGCTCTGAAACGTCCCACAAAGAACAATAACAGACCAAGTTGTGTACGTACTTTTATTTATCATGGACAGGTCTGTCTATTTAACTCTAAAAAGACTGATTACCCAGGCAAAATATATTTTCTGTACACAAGTATCCGAAGGACGCAACGCTTATCGTGAAAATTACTTATAATATAATATTACCCGAACTACAATAACCCTCCCTCAAAGTACAGTTTTCAAGAATAAATGTCTTTGTTTCCTCCAGATAAATCCGAAGATTCTCAAAACACATCCATATTATGTCATTAAATAATTTAACAACAAAATAATCAAAAAAATATATCACAAAGGTGGGCACACTCTCCCGCATATACACAGGCTATAAACAGTAGGAAATACTGGTAATATTACCACAAGGTGTTGAGGATATTTTATTGCACCAAGAAGAATGCTAACATATCATGGTCTTCCATCATCTCTATTTTAACATGCATTTCAACATCAGGATTATCAATTAGTGGAAACGAATACATCTCTCGCTGGAAGTAGACATTCACAGTTTAAGATGACAAGGTGATAATAGTAATCAGGAAAAGTATTACACTTTGTACAGTCCTCAGATAGTTTACTTCTGGATCCAATCCTTATTACATACTGTTTTCTTCTCTCAGTTCTGGATACATTACAATGCTGTATAACACAGCAGGAGTGTGCGTTGTATGACTTTTAGAATTCGAAACAGGTCAGCTCTACATGATAATTTATATAATGTAGCTGTCACCATTACCTTGAGTTACAGATGACCACTGATCTACACTGACGGTCTTGTCTCTACTCTGAATATGTCCCCGTGAACTGTCAAACCTTGACTCATAATTCACAGTATGATAGGAACAAGTAAAGACTAAATTGTGTACGGTCTTTTATTTATCATTGACAGGTCCTACCATTGAAGGCTATAAGACTGATAAACAAGTAAAGACTAAATTGTGTACGGTCTTTTATTTATCATTGACAGGTCTTACCATTGAAGGCTACAAGACTGATAAACAAGTAAGACTAAATTGTGTACGGTCTTTTATTTATCATTGACAGGTCTTACCATTGAAGGCTAAAAGACTGATACCCTGGCAAATATATTTTCTGTATTTCATAAGTATCCGAAGGATGAAACGCGATTTCTTATCATGAAAATTACTAACTTATATAATATTATCTGAACTACACTAACCCTCCCTCTAAGTGGTTTTCAAGATGCTCGGCCTAAACCTGTTATATAATTTGGCGACTATCCACCGAGTCTTTCAAGTCAACCCATCCGAAAAATAAAACACCCTTTATTGTTTCCCTTTAGACGCACTGTTACCGCCCTTCACAACACAGGTACCTGACGTTCAGTGTGGAATGATTCAATGCGACCTCTAACAGAGAAATGGAAATAATTTCTCTGACACGTCCTGGTGTTGAGTGCAAGAAACAAACAACATGATATTAACCATACGGGTAAAGTTTTCGTGTGTGATAACTTTCCAATATTTGCACATGTGCATTTTAACGATTCTCAATGATGATTGGTCAATTGAAGCCATATGGCGTCATAGTGATTCATTGTAGAGAAAAAATACGACATGACGTCATCAATTATTCATAACGTCACAAATGAATTACATGGCGTCATTTGAACAATAGGCCGACTTCTGTGAAGTTTCTCTATAGGGTTGACATTTCATACGTTTCCTCACTTTTCCTTAATGTCAATGAGCAATATATAGAATAACATATTCGAAACTCGGAATTACGGAATATCTCTGATCAATATTTTCCAGTGCCGCTATTGAGACGTTTGACGAAGACGGATTTCAGTGGATTTCATGATCTTTCGTGAACGCTGTACTCTGCCGCCTGTGTGAAATGGTAATGTGTTGTGACATTATGCAAACATCGAACGTTCATTATGTGTGTGATAATGAATTCCCATTACTCATATTGTGTCAATTAGCTCCGCTTTCCTCTGTCAGTAATTGAGACATCCCTTCAAAGGAAGATTGCCCGAATACCGTTCTAGTGGCATGACATCGCGACTGCATTACCGTGCTGCGTCTTGGACAGTCATACCAGCGTACGGCACAAACACGTCTGAGAGGGGATGTATCAGTCTGATACACGTGTGTTAGAGAGGGCATATAGCAGTATCATACACGTGTGTTAGAGAGGGCATATAGCAGTATACTACACCTGTGTTAAAGAGGGCATATAGCAGTATTATACACGTGTGTTAGAGAGGGCATATAGCAGTATGATACAAGTGTGTTTGAGAGGGCATATAGCAGTATTATACACGTGTGTTAGAAAGGGCATATAGCAGTATTAAACACGTGTGTTAGAGAGGGCATATAGCAGTGTACTACACCTGTGTTAGAAGGGCATATAGCAGTATTATACGCGTGTGTTAGAGAGAGCATATAGCAGTATTATACACGTGTGTTAGAGAGGGCATATAGCAGTATTATACACGTGTGTTAGAGAGGGCATATAGAAGTATACTACACCTGTGTTAGAGAGGGCATATAGCAGTATACTACACCTGTGTTAGAGAGGGCATATAGCAGTATACTACACCTGTGTTAGAGAGGGCATATAGCAGTATACTACACCTGTGTTAGAGAGGGCATATAGCAGTATAATATACGCGTGTTAGAGATGGCATATAACAGTATAATGCACGTGTGTTTGGGATGCGATATAGCAGTATTATACACGTGATCACGAGAGGGAATATAAAAGTATAATGCACGTGTGTGAGAGATGGCATATAACAGTATAATGCACGTGTGTTATAATGCACGTGTGTTTTGGATGCGATATATCAGTATTATACACGTGATCACGAGAGGGGATATAACAGTTTAATGCACGTGTGTGAGAGATGGCATATAACAGTATAATGCACGTGTGTTATAATGCAAGTGCTTTGGGATGCGATATATCAGTATTATACACGTGAACACGAGCGGGAATATAACAGTATAATGCACGTGTGTGAGAGCAGGCATATAACAGTATAATGCACGTGTGTTAGAGAGGACATATTGCAGAATACTAAACATACTAAACATGTGTGTTTAGGATGCGATATAGCAGTATTATACACGCGATCATAAGAGGGAATATAACAGTATAATGAACGTGTGCGAGAGATGGCATATAATAGTATAATGCACGTGTGTTAGAAAGGGCATATAGCAGTATAATGCAGTGATGGGATATAGCAGTATTATACATGTGTGTTAGAGAGGACAGAAAGCAGTATAATGCACGTGTGTTTAAAATGCGATATAGCAGTATTATACACGTGATCACGAGAGGCTTTATAAGAGTATAGTGCACGTGCTGGAGTGGGGGAGGGCGGCAGGCAGTATTATACACGTGTTCTAGAGATGGGATATAAGCAGACAAATCTACCACGACAAGCGTAAGACGAACACTTCTGCTTGTATACTTCACTCCACTGACGCGCACTTCCTGCAAGGTCTGCTTCTCAGATGTGCAAAATACCGTTCACTTTTTCTGTATTGGAAACGCTGGTATTTGAGCAGAACGCTCGCGTGAGACGACGCAATACGCTGATTTCTAACAGTAGTAGAAGCCGTCCATTCATGTCGGGCGGCGGGATGAACGAGCGATTGAGAGGCGGAGACAGACAAACAGAGCTGAAGGGGCACCAGCATATCTCAGCGATGATTTGTTACTGCGCTCTTACTGCCCCGTCAATGAGATGATATGTAGCCCCATCTGTGGACCACGCCCCCTTGCAGTGGACTGTTCCGCTCCACCCCCTGCGTCCGAGTGGGTCATCCCTCGCTCAGTGACGGCGGCTGCAGGAATAGGGTATAGCAAGCCGGCTCACTCGGATTACAACACTGTGTTCATGACGGACAGAAAACTTTTCGGAACTTAGGAAAAGTTTTCCAGGAATCTCCAAAATGGAGAAGAACCGGACTGGTGGTTCGGGCAGGACATATAGCCCGTGTGCGCGTTTTATTTTGTGGATTTTCGCATGTCTTGGAATTACTTTGCTCAGTCTTCTAATCGCCTTTGTCGCTTGGACGATTTTGTCCTACCACGATTCGTTGGTTTCTCTCCAAAACAGAGTTGGAAAATTGGAGAAAGAATGCTCAGAGTATAAAAATAATATCAATAAATATGTTGACACGCGAGTGCAGAAGCTCATACAGGAGGTAAGTACTTTTATCCCATCATTCTGGCTAAGTGCTTTCATCTTTTGGTTAACGTCATCCCATCTGGAGGCGCCACAAGTCGCCGTATCCATGTCGCCAAGTGAAGACCGTTTGGATTTGCTGCTTTCTCAGTTTCCAACGTGGATTAAATGATAACATGCTCTCACAAACACGAGATAAGCATGGTGAGGCCGGGTACGATGGAGACTAATCGCATCTCTGTTGCAGCACCTGGAGGAACGTACGCACAAATCTGACGTCGTCAAGAGGGCCGTAGGAAGCTGCCTCTGTCCACCAGGTAGGTCGTCAAACATTGTAGCTTTAATTACATACATCTCACTGTTTACCCACACACGTAAACCCGGAGTTCCCGAGATCGCTGCTCGGTCCAAGTTAGTTTAAAAATGTTGACGGGACGTCCCACGCCGTCACGTGGCGTCAGGCGACCTTGTTGACCTTGTTGACTGGTGTCATGATGCGAGAGATGCGACCAGGATACCTGCTTGTGTGGAAGAGTCGTTACCGACTGCGGCTTTATAAGTAGAGCTAGAAATCAATTGAAGCACGATATGCATTGTGCACTCGTACAGACAGCTCCCACTGTAGCTAGTAGTTTGCTCAGAAGTGCTTGATTCCAACTAATTCTATGGCGGCGTTAGAATGTGTAGAGGGTGCGGAAGGCCATTTTAAGGATCCTTGCTCTTTCGAGACGAATACCTGCTACGTTGGCTAGAAACCCTTATATATGTGTTAATGACCCTGCAGGTAATAAAGTGACCTGGTTTCAGAAAATAATACAAATCGATTTGACATTAGAACAATTGCCCTTTCAATAGATACTACTTAGAAAGCCTCATTTTGTACATATAAGTTTGACTTCTTATAAACAATTGCTTGGTTGGAATTATATATGAACGCCCTTACAGAATTTTGGGGCAAATATTGATACAACTTAATCGTCAACGTGATATAAAGCTGTAACGATCTTGACGTCCTTCTCAGCGTGTGAGCTGCACATCATCAGGGGCTGTAATGACTACCTGACTCTATAAGACATCTTTCACCATGTTGTATGATATGTATCTGGGATCAGCAGTGTCACAACTCCAGTGCACGGTACACTGCTTATCCTTCCACTGCCCAATACAGTTTCTAGCAGGTAGGCAGCTCTGATATAAATGACAGGATAGAGGCGATAGTGGGGTAACGTAGACTGATGGTATAAGGTTCGGTGGTATTTCATGTGCTGTATAGAGGTAATGATGGAAGCGTCTAGGTGAGAGGGTGAGGGCTGAGGGGTATTACGCTGTCACATGCAGGATGTGAAGCACGGTCACAAACCCTACCCTGCTACCTACTGCATCTTCTTCACTACACCATGACGTCAACAAACTGATCGTGTTTCAACCCCGATATGTCGTCTACCCGTGCCTGGACATGTTTGCTGTATATTCGCCCTTTTAAACAGAGCTCCCCTCATATAGCTGGCTAATCCAGGCCCTGGTGGCTCATATACCCGGTTAGTGCATCAACATCCTGCACGCTCGGGTGCCCCACCCTCCAGGGACGGGTAGACGTAGACAAGATACTAGAGGTTCGTGTTACATGGATGTCCTGCTCTCGTCACTCGCACATGTCACTGTCGCTGGGAGTCTGGCTTTCTGTTTGTGACAAGCATTTGACATATTGTGTGTAGATCCAAACAAGAATCTCCAAGGTTTGGAGCTAAGATGATGTCCTTTCTATGAGCTTACAATCGTACCAAGATGTCCCTCGTGCAGACTTAAATATTTCAACCATGGTCTTATAAACATGCCCCACTTGGGGACCATGGTCTTATAAACATACTCCATTTGTATTCTATGGTCTTATAAACATGCCCCGCTTGTAGGCCATGGTCTTATAAACATACTCCATTTGTATTCTATGGTCTTATAAACATGCCCCGCTTGTAGGCCATGGTCTTATAAACATACTCCATTTGTATACCATGGTCTTATAAACATGCCCCGCTTGTAGGTCATGGTCTTATAAACATACTCCATTTGTATTCTATGGTCTTATAAACATGCCCCGCTTGTAGGACATGGTCTTATAAACATACTCCATTTGTATACCATGGTCTTATAAACATGCCCCGCTTGTAGGTCATGGTCTTATAAACATACTCCATTTGTATACCATGGTCTTATAAACATACTCCATTTGTATACCATGGTCTTATAAACATGCCCCGCTTGTAGGTCATGGTCTTATAAACATACTCCATTTGTGTACCATTGTCTTATAAACATGCCCCGCTTGTAGGTCATGGTCTTATAAACATACTCCATTTGTGTACCATGGTCTTATAAACATGCCCCGCTTGTAGGCCATGGTCTTATAAACATACTCCATTTGTGTACCATGGTCTTATAAACATGCCCCGCTTGTAGGTCATGGTCTTATAAACATACTCCATTTGTGTACCATGGTCTTATAAACATGCCCCGCTTGTAGGTCATGGTCTTATAAACATACTCCATTTGTGTACCATGGTCTTATAAACACGCCCCGCTTGTAGGTCATGGTCTTATAAACATACTCCATTTGTGTACCATGGTCTTATAAACATGCCCCGCTTGTAGGCTATGGTCTTATAAACATACTCCATTTGTGTACCATGGTCTTATAAACATATTCTATTTGTAAACCATGGCCTCATAAACATGCCCCCCTTGTAGGTCATGGTCTTATAAACATACTCCATTTGTATACCATGGTTTTATAAATATGCCCCGCTTGTAGGTCATGGTCTTATAAACATACTCCATTTGTGTACCATGGTCTTATAACTATAGTCCATTTGTATACCATGGTCTTATAAACATACGCCATTTGTATACCATGGTCTTATAAACATGCCCCGCTTGTAGTCCATTGTCTTATAAATATACTTCATTTGTATACCATGGTCTTATAAACATGCCCCGCTTGTAGGCTATGGTCTTATAAATATACTCCATTTGTATACCATGGTCTTATAAACATGCACCACTTGAAGGCTATGGTCTTATACATATGACGCTTCTATGAGTGTAGCTTTCTACACGTCAATCTTTCAGGACTCGGTATTACAAACCTGACCCTTCCATTACATTCTGACAAACATGTCCCTTCTATGAGCCCAGGAGGTTTTACAAACATATCCCTTCTATGAGCCCAGGAGGTTTTACAAACATGTCCCTCCTATGAGCCCAGAAGGTTTTACAAACATGTCCCTTCTATGAGCCCAGAAGGTTTTACAAACATGTCCCTTCTATGAGCCCAGAAGGTTTTACAAACACGTCCCTTCTATGATCCTAGAAGGTTTTACAAACATGTCCCTTCTATTATCCCAGAAGGTTTTACAAACATGTCCCTTCTATGAGCCCAGAAGGTTCTACAAATATGTCCCTTCTATGATCCCAGAAGGTTTTACAAACATGTCCCTTCTATGAGCCCAGAAGGTTTTACAAACATGTCCCTTCTATGATCCCAGAAGGTTTTACAGGCATGTCCCTCGCGTAACCTTTGATATGAGAACCATGTCCCATTCTATTAGAAATACACCATATATGATCTTACACACTCCTCCTTAAGCCTAGATTTCCACACACACCACGTCTTTCTGTGAAGCAGTTTCAACAGCACCATCTGCGTTCGTCCATGACCCCGGTACAGTACCGATACTCTCCACTCTTTCACATCAGCCTCGGGAATCAGCTGTAACCAAAATACAGACATTATCGTTCACAAAATCAACATTCGGAATCAGCTGGAACCAAACAGTAGACATTATCGTGATTCCAAGACAGGGAACCACAGGACGCTCTACTCAAAGTGCACTCAATAACATCATCTTTGGTAAAGGTCGATGGTGCCATACAGCACCCCTGTTCGCGATGGTGTCTTGCAAACTTCTCGGTTATGCCTTACAACCCCACCATCGTCACCCCCACCACGACGGTGACAGGTTGACCAACCCCCATTGCCTGTTGAACCCGGTAACAACACTAACCTTTTTGTATGAACCTTGTCGGTAGTAAAGGAATCTACTGCGTGGTCCTGTGTCACCAAATGTGTAACCTAAGCCATTCCTTCCTGTCATTTGCCCGTGTTCTCAGGGGGACTTTCAACCTGGTAAAGTGGCTAATATGGGGCAGGTGCACCCAGTATCATGGCCATTTGTAGAAGTCAAATACTAAGTAAACCGATGTCAATCTTACCGGACGGACAGCTGGATAGACAGACACGAACGGGAACAGACACGTTTGTGCTGACGCTATGGTGGCTGTTTTAGTGACTGGTTTAGAACCCCGGTCCTGTGCGCTGGCTCTAGGATGAAGGGCTCACCCCCATCTATGTGGGTAGACGACAACGCCGACCCGTGTGTCAGGACTGAGGGGGGAGAGGGTGTTAACCCAGATGATGCTGCAGTCTGACATTCACGTGGCAATTACCGCTACATCATAATGAAGGCTACGTCTCACGTGACTTATGACTAACGAAATGTGCAGTGATGACACCTGTGGTATAGCGCTGCACATGTGACCACAGATCCGCATTGGGTGCGCCGGCCCGGTTCTGTAGACGGGAGACTTAGGCTGGTGCAGAACTTCGTGATTGAACCTTTAATCACTTATTCTTCTGAGTATCATGTTTGGAAGTATTTGTAAAGATATATCCTGTAAGTTGGTATACGAGTGAGTGAGTGACTGAGTGAGTGACTGAGTGAGTGACTGAGTGACTGAGTGGTTTTTAGCATTATTCCAGCAATATCACGGCAGAGGACAACAGCAATTGTTCACACGCGGGAATCGAACCGGGCTTCCGACGTGACGAGCGAAACCTTTGGCCACCCAAAGAGGCATTCGTGACCAACTCGTGTTATTCCGGGACAAGCCGAATAGCGACTCGTGCCCCTCTCGTGGCCATTTTTGCGACCGGGTTCCGTCTTAGCGCAAACGGGCATACCAAAAATAATTGTCAACTCCTCGCGTAATGGTTCACATATATTTCCCCATATATTATATATATTTCAGATGCCATTTAAAGCACATCTGGACATGCGGAATTATACAGTATTATTGAACACATTTAACTGTGCCTTGGGTATATTTTTAGATGCAAGACATATGTAAAATCAAAAATTATTTCTGAGGGATTCTTTGACGAAAAACCTGAAATCATGCGCGCATTCTGATTGGTTTGTCTTATTTCCGCACATAACATTCATCGATAGGGGGACGAGTTTTCTTGCAGGTTACGGAAAGAGGCGAGTGGTGACGAATGCCACAGAGGTACTAGAGGCCTATAGACAGACGCGCTACAACTATGGTTTATCTGATCCGTGAATATGCACAATATTAGAATATATAATACCAATCTGTTTGAAAGAGAGTGGATGTCTAGGGACATTGTATTGGTTTTGTTCATGTTGTCATTAAGAGCGTGGCGGCGTTTGTGGCCTTGTTTCTGCAATAGGTGGGATGCTCAATTCAATGCTGCGTGAGATCTTGCACCATATATGCATCAGATTCTGCTACGATATTGAATTGTAAATCGGGAATAACGCTTAAGCACGTAAGTCCCTATCATTAAGTGTTTACCATCTTCCGTCAAAGGAAATTGTTTCTGTGATTCGATATTACAGGAAACACAATTGTCTTGACTAGCAGATGCCTGTATTGGACGGCGAGTGTGTGTGACGGGAAGGGTTATCAGGCCCCAGGCTCTGCAATCTGTAGTGGTTTATGACGGGGTAGATACGGACACAGCACACAGACGGTTGATCCTAAGTAGACAGTCTGGGCAGAATAATCAATGGCACATAAACTTTTATGATGGGGGGAGGGGGGTTAGCAGATGAGCGTGCAGCGCACGAGACATCCGCCATGATAACGTTCTTCTGTCATGGAGCTCAGAGCACGTGTGTCATGAGTGTCAGCGTTAACACGGGACACACAGCTCACACTGACGATATAGAGCAGTTTCTAAGCTCATAGACAACTTGCATGTAGCCTATTTGAATGTTTATGTAAGTTATCCTTGGTTATGGCTCGGAGGTTGTGGTGATCCAATAGGCAACGTTGAATGTTGATTGAAGATGGCACATTGACCTTTCCCTACCAGGTTAGGAATCTACAATTGGCTGACATTTTGTAGGCATTACTTAGAAGCTGACGGATGACAAAGGAGACACAGTTTGTGGATAACAACTTCTTTATTGTACTGTATTTGCGACGTTTTGGTAAAGATCCGTATACCGTTGTCAAGCAAGGCTGAATTATGAACATGGTACAGAATATACATGGTAGGTCGGGGATTAATAGTAACAACAATTGCATATATGGGATAGATTAACATAGTAGGTTAAATAATAACAACAGAAGGATAGTACTGTACCAATGTGGTGGACAGTGAGCACGTGATCAGGAAGCCAGTAAGACAGGATTTGGTTGAAAGTTCATGCTTGTAGGGCTACACTTATAAACTTATAAACACATTCAACATGTGTGCGTGTGTGTGGGGGAGAGAGAGAGAGAGAGAGAGATTTATTCTTTCTCATACAACTCAAAACAAGTATGTGTATGTGAGAGAGGGAGAGAGAGGTTTATCCTTTCTCATACAACTCAAAACAAGTATGTGTGAGAGAGAGAGAGAGAGAGAGAGATTTATTCTTTCTCATACAACTCAAAACAAGTATGTGTGTGAGAGAGAGAGAGAGAGATTTATCCTTTCTCATACAACGCAAAACAAGTATATGTATGTGAGAGAGGGAGAGAGAGGTTTATCCTTTCTCATACAACTCAAAACAAGTATGTGTGAGTGAGAGAGAGAGAGAGAGATTTATTCTTTCTCATACAACTCAAACCAAGTATGTGTGTGTGTGAGAGAGAGAGAGAGAGAGAGAGAGATTTATCTTTTCTCATACAACTCAAAACAAGTATGTTTGAGAGAGAGAGAGAGAGGGAGAGAGAGAGAGAGAGATTTATTCTTTGTCATACAACTCAAAACAAGTATGTTTGAGAGAGAGAGAGAGAGAGAGAGAGAGAGAGATTTATCCTTTCTCATACAACGCAAAACAAGTATGTGTATGTGAGAGAGGGAGAGAGAGGTTTATCCTTTCTCACACAACTCAAAACAAGTATGTTTGAGAGAGAGAGAGAGAGAGAGGGAGAGAGAGAGAGAGAGAGAGAGAGATTTATTCTTTGTCATACAACTCTTTTCACGCGATGCGTGAGTTTAAATAGGGGACTGACGTGCAGATCTTAATGATACGTAATGTCCATGACAGCCTAGTACGGAAACAATAACGTTAAAAACTCATTCCTGGAGTAGCAAACCTGGTGGCTCAAACAAAATCGATACTATTGCTCTACTTGCATTAACGATACAGTCAATAAAAATATGCTCGGGCATGCAAACAAGGTTCGTTATACCCCAGTTGTTTTTGTGTATTATATATCCGAAATGTCAAAGCGTCTGAAAAAGGGGGTGGGTGGAATATGGGAGGGTGCGCACCCCAACCCCCCTCCCGCTGGCTGTAGCAGCAGTCTGTATCACAGTGTGGCGTGTGTGGCACCAGGGTAGTAGTGGGACGGGAATCTGCGATCTAACCTCGGCAGTCGGTATAGGTCGCTACATATCCTCACATCGGGTTTATATTGCAAATATCTTCTGATAATGACATGATGAGCGTTGTGTTTCCGAGATGGGTAATTGCACTTTTCTTAGCTAACCGAGCCTATAGGTCCAGCAACCAACTCCTAGGCCTGCTTTTGGAGATGAATTTTGAACGCCTCCCGTAAACCTGTACAAACATTCCGAGGGGATTCCAGAATAGCAAGTTTTCACAGTTGCTGTCGGTTAGCTCTCTGAAGCAACAAAAAACATACTCGGCCCACAGGAAGTGGAAATTTGGGATTATTTAATATTTTCTCCCTTCCTCTGTTTCTGATTAGAGGCAAGTCTGGTGAAGTGTTCCCGGTCGGTCCAAAGAGCCAAGGCAGCAGGATTCTAATTGGAAGATTAATTATCTAATTGTGTTAATTATGGTTGACATGACGTGTCTCTGATCAGGCGTGAGTCTTTCAGGTGCAGAGAGTGGCTGTGTTGGCAGCACTCATTGATAAGGTCAAGATCTCCCCGGAAGGGGGACCGGCGTCCGACTGGGTGCACCGTAGGAGGGGTCAGGACTCGGGGGTGACGTTGAGGGGGTCGGTTCTCTGTTTGTAAACGTCAGCAGTGGCTTGGCCCAATGTGCGGCACTCTATGGGTGGGTTTTTCTCTCTCCCAACTGTCCGGCTTTATACTTTTACTGGACAACAGACGCGTATCTGCTGTGATTACATCTGTGTTTTAGTGTTTAAGTGTGTGTGTGTGTGTGTGTGTGTGTGTGTGTGTGTGTGTGTGTGTGTGTGTGTGTGTGTGTGTGTGTGTGTGTGTGTGTGTGTGTGTGTGTGTCGGGAGGGGGGATGCTGACAAGGGCTGATAGGTAGGTGCTCAACTCCATATACAAATGTCTTATATTTGCATTTACATGCCAGGCATATTCGTCCCTTTGGCACCGCAGTAGAACCAGGTATACGGATAACCATCACTGATTACATATGGGTACTTAGAGCGTATAAAGCCGATAGAGCATTTCCATTCTTGATATATTACTGTTAATTTGTAATATCGCAACATATAACACGCCCGTCGCTTCCAGACAATTATTGCAGCTACTCCATAAGTCAGAAGACTACAGAGAGGTGTTTACACTTATTCTAGAACATTAAGTTCCAATTGAATGTTTTGAGATGAAAGTGCGACTTAGCTGGTGTGCTGGTTTTCTGTAGTACTCGCTGAGGGGGTAAGTGAGGTTAGAAATAATTCAATTTTCCAGTGTTGGTGAAGCCAGCTCTTCACTGCAAGTCGTGTCCCAGGCAGGCTTTCAGCAGAGCTCTTTCAACAGATGAGGAATAGCTTGGGCAGACGTGCGTGTTAGTTTTCAATGAAGCGTGTCTTCATTATCACCAAGGAGATTGTAAGCCATTCATAGCTTTCTAATGGTGAAAAAAAATGATATGTGGTTTCATAAATTAGTTTTGTAGAAGGGTAGGGTCGGTTGTCTGGCGGATGGCGAGAAGTAGCTGTAGGTGAAAGGTATTGGCGCTAAGACCCGCACGTTGAGTGCCGTGACTCGCGCAGACGTTACTCCGCCCTGACGAGAACACGACTTTACGCTTCCGTACTAGTTACAGTGTCTGTTGTGGTTATCTCCGAGCGTCGTTTATCCAGTGTGATGTATGAATGTGTAATATAACCAGTAAGTAGCCACACTGTTGTACGATCATCCAACGTCGGACGCTCTGGTTCAGAATTACATCACATCCATTACCGCTTCTCGCTTGGGACGCGCAGTCGTCTAATAATGTTTATCGGCTGTAATCTGAAATGACTGTGTTAGTTTTGATTGTGAATCAAGTACGGGACAATTATTTGTGACTAGAGCCGTCAGATTCTCACTCAGCCCACTTATAGTCGTCAGAGGGGGAAGGTTCTCCTTCATAGACAGCAGGGTCATAAAAACCGCTGAGGATTCCAGTTTTTATTGCCCGAGGAGAACCAGAATTTGCTTGCTCGCACATTTTTGGAGTGTCAGCCATGTTCGTTTGATTGGCGTAATTTGTTTGCTTCGTGTTAAAACTCTAAATATATATTGTGTAGGGGGAGGTTTTTATACAAACACTGAAGCGTGCACGCTACGGGACCTGATGTAACGAATCCCATATTGACAGTAATGGGTGTTGCAAGCGTTTTTTTCCAATAAATGTAACTGTTCCCCCCTACACTGACTTGACTTCTCCTGTTACTGCCGTCTGCTCTTCGCTGTGTCGGCTGCTCGACTGTTTTAGTATCAATGATTGGCGACGTTTGTTTCAAAAGTTTTATCAAGTGATCGAAGACATCTGCCACAGTTCTTTCAAACCTCTACGTTTAAACTACCTTGGTGAAACAACTACGAGGGATTCGGTTTATTTTCGTTTTTTTGAAACCTCTATGGTTGCTCTACTTTGTTCTAAGTTCTTGAAGCTTTAATGGGTTCTACTTTCTGAGGTGATGTAACCTTATTTGTTGTCATGTCTACCAAGAAATCCGAGTTTTGAAAACAGATACACTATCACCTGTAGGATGCACAATTAGCCCACTACACGTGCATAGATACAGACGCTAGAGCATTATGTTAAGTAAAACAATCACCCACACCCCCCACTCAGCTCCATGAGTTCAAACTCCTCAAACTCATCTTCAGCTGAAATTAAGCGACTGGACCGTTCTTTAAATTATTACTTAAGCTAATAATTATTGCCTTAGAGACCTGTGCAAGTCTACTCCCATACTTTACATATACTTACCACTGTTGCTGCGATCGCTTCGTGGGCACCAATATACACACTTAGTATACATGCTGGATCCCGTCAACTGGATGGGTAGCTGTGGAGAACAAGAGTGATGTTGATGGCGAAGTGTATGGGGAGAAGCTGTTCACGTAATGGGGCTTGCGGTCCCTGCCACTACCATTAGGGTTCCTGCCCCTCTGCCGTGATGGATGATCTCTCTTCTGGAAGGGGTTGTTCAGACAGGGCTGAGGACTTATCAGTTCACGCATCTCCTCGTGTTTCTTCTATTATTTCAGTTATGCTCTTTAAAATGACAAAATATGCTGCTGTTTGTGTAACGTGGCTGTCAGTGGGAGTGACGTGGACAACACTGTCCATGGTAGCGTTCTGCCTGACGGCGACATGTGTTTTCAGATACCATATGTGAGTCTTTGTGCTTACTAGTATCTATAAACTTTGTTACCATTTCGTTGTAGACAGACATTGTATTCAGCGTTGGTGTTTTTTTTACTTTGTTCTTCTGTCTGATTTTTTGTTTGTTTGTTTGTTTGTTGTTTAATGCGGCACTCAGCAATATTGATGCTATATGACAACGGTTTGTTCATATTCGAGTCTGGACAAGACAATCCAGTGATTGGCATTATGAGCACCGCGCAATTGGGACACGGTGACATGCATCAACAAGTCCTCGAGTCTGACCACCCGATCCCGTTAGTCGACTTTTACGACACGCTGAGGTTGGTGGGGGTCCATGTTCTGACCCGGAATCCCCCGAGACGATGATGAGCTGGGCAGAGGCTGCAGTGCTGGAGGATGTAGCGGGCTCTACACACTCCAAGCTAACTGAGTGATGACGGCACACACACGACCTCCCTCCTCTTCCCCCAGCAACGTCACTGACGTAGCTAGCTCAGTGGTTCCACTTCAGCTCTCCTCCAACGTCAAGCTGACACGCCGTGCTATTACTGAAACAATGTTCAAAGTTGCGGTGAACCCACCTCCCTGGCTCTGGTCATGGCTGTTTGACCGCGGGTAGAACTGTCCACGTCGGTTTGGTTTGGTTTGTTTGATGTCTAACGCCGAACTCAGCAATATTCAAGCTATATGACGGCGGTCTGTAAATAATCGAGTCTGGACCAGACAATCCAGTGATTGATATCATGATCATCGATCCACGCAATTGGGATCGATGACATGCATCAACCAAGTCAGCGAGCCTGACCACCTGATCCCGTAAGTCGCCTTTAGCATAGTCGCCTTTTACGGCAAGCATGGGTTGCTGAAGACCTATTCTACCCCGGATCTTCACGTCGGACAGGCAGTACTCAGGTATTGCTGCTAGTGATTCGCACAACATGCTCAACTGCACACGGTCGTGTGGATAATTAGGTCCCCAAGTTCTCAGTTTAAACAACTTGGAAAGTCAAAGGACGACTTTATGACACAAGATCGCTGTGTTGTGGAGCTAAAAAGGGTGACAGGCGTGATGTTCTCCAGGACGGAGGGGCGGTGCATGGGGTAGCCTAGTGGTTAAAGTGTTCACTCGTCACGCCGAAGACCCGGGTTCGATTCCCCACATGGGTTCAATGTGTGAAGCCCATTTCTGGTGTCCCCCGCAGTGATATTGCTGGATTATTGCCACAGGCTGCGTAAAACCATACTCACTCACTCACTCTCCAGGACGGCATCGATGTGACTGGAATGGTTCATATGGCTCTCTGTGACTGGGACAATGGCCTCTCTGGAATGCGTTGCATCCTTCTAAACAGTGGGACGCAGCGAAAGTGGCTCATTTAGATTAAACCATTATTTCACTTTTGGAGGCATCATATATCTAGAAATACTTAATTCTGGCGTTTGTGTCAGGGATAAAACAAATCAGTGAGAAATCTGTTTGTAGCACATTGCTGCCTGTCAGGCAGGGTCGTTGTGTTTCACGCTGCCGGTGACGTGTCGCGAGCTTTATGATGCCTTGGCAGGCCCGGGGCGGCAGCACGGGCCATGTGTCCCCCCGACAACACTGGCACGTGACAAGCCAGCCCCCGTTACATCAGTCGCCCACTTCTTATCAGGCAGTTAATGGTTTTGTTCATCTGGAGAGAGGGACACCGATATCGTGAGAAATGTAGCCTTGGAATGAATTCTACTTAATTTCTTCTGATATGAGAAATCTCCACTTTGTTCAACATTTCACTGGCCACACGTGTAGCGTTTCTCTCACGAATGTAAGATGTCGGGTATATCGATGGGCAAAGTGGACCGCCGACTGTATCAGGCAATATCTGACTGTAGGGTATATCAGGCAATATCTGACTGTGCGGTATATCAGGCAATATCTGACTGCAGGATATATCAGGCATTATCAGACTGTGCGGTATGTCAGGCAATATCTGACTAATGTATATCAGGGTTTATCTGACTGTAGGATATATCGGGCTATATCTGAATGTAGGGTATATCAGGCAATATCTGACTAATGTATATCAGGCTATATCTGACTGTAGGGTATATCAGGCTATATCTGACTGTAGGGTATATCAGGTTATATCTCACTGTAGGGCATATCAGGGTATATCTGACTGTAGGGTATATCAGGCTATATCTGACTGTCGGGTATATCAGGCTATATCTGACTGTAGCGTATATCAGGCTATTTCTGACTGTCGGGTATATCAGTCAGATATAGCCTGATCAGGCAACGTCATACTTCCATGTCAGAATGATGAGATCTGATTGGTCAACGTGATCTTGATAAAATACTGTGTAACCCGCCTTGGAGGGTAATACATTTCTGAGCGGGGGAATAAATCTCAAGTATACCCCACCACGAGCAAGTCAGGCTGCATTAAAATCCCTTATACACTGCCGCACTGTTAAAAGCGGCGTTAAACCCAACTCATTCACTCTATCACAAATCTTTAATCTTTCAAATGTATACGTCATATCATAGCGTCGAACATTATGATGAATTATTATAACTACTAGTTTTGGTTTTCTTTTACCGCCATGGATGGTTCTTGGTTATACAAGGAAGATTACCAGAAATGAACGTTTATTTCTGCACTGTTTCATTCTCGGTTCTTCATTGTGAGCCGACAGTTGTAGAGATACATACAGGTATCGGGTTGGTTGCAAGGATCAGATTCCATTTCAAGACTACACTATTAGAAGATAACCATGTAGTATATTACTTGGAGGAGCACTGGAATGGCTCTAGTGTATAGATCGCATTACCATGTAAGTAGAATTATGCCTAGCGAGCTCATTAAGCCGTCATCACTCAGTTAGCTTGGAGTGTGTAGAGCCCGCTACATCCTCCAGCACTGCAGCCTCTGCCCAGCTCATCATCGTCTCGGGGGATTCCGGGTCAGAACATGGACCCCCACCAACCTCAGCGTGTCGTAAAAGTCGACTAACGGGATCGGGTGGTCAGACTCGGGGGCTTGGTCGGCTGCATCTTACCGTGTCGCAATTGCGTGGATCGATGCTCATAATGCCAATCACTGGATTGTCTGGTGCGGACACGATTATTTACAGACCGCCGCCATATAACTGGAATATTGCTCAGTACGGCGTTAAACAACAAATAGCAACAGCCCATGATATTTCCCGTATTTGCGGTTCAAAAAATTACTTCTTTGAGAGGCATTTAGAAGTTGGAGTACTAAGTAAGGATAAGATATATGGATGAACAACTACTTATTACAAGTAGATAGGAGGCAGATAGTGCATAAACAGTGCCTCCTACCTGTATATGTACTTGTCAACCATACTCTGTTCATCACTTACTTGATAACATCGCTTCTAATTGTAATAAAGAAGTTGTTCATCCATATATCTTATCCTTACTTGGTTCAAAATGTTGTTTATTTTAAACCCAATTTTTACGTGTTCAACTTTCATTAAATAGTTGTCTTCAGGTAAATAGTACAAACGATCAGCAATGTGAATATTCCATGAATATTCCAAATAATTATGAATTCTGGTGCTACCTTGTTACGTTGTTGTTTTCTGCGGTTTGGGTCTGAACACAGTGGCTGACCCGTGAAGGTCCGGGGTAGAATAGGTCTTCAGCAACCCATGCTTGCCGTGAAAGGTGACTATGCTTGTCGTAAGCGGCGACTAACGGGATCGGGTGGTCAGGCTCGCTGACTTGGTTGATGCATGTCATCGTATCCCAATTGCGTGGATCGATGATCATGATGTCAATCACTGGATTGTCTGGTCCAGACTCGATTATCTACAGACCGCCGTCATATAACTGGAATATTGCTGAGTTCGGCGTTAAACAACAAACAAACTCATTCGCTCTTTATAGATATACGTGTTTATAAATACACAAGACTAACGTCCAACAAGCTTTTACCACAAAATGTTCACGATCACGTTCATGAATAAACTTAAAACACCTAAAGTGCGGCGTTAAACAACAAATAAACAAACGAACATAGTGGCTTAGAGAACCTGTAAGTCTCACATCCCAATCATTGATCCTCATTTTTGAAAGAGGAAGTTTGTGAGTGTGTGTGCGCGTGTGTGCGTTTGTATGTGTGTGTGTGTGCGCGCGCGCGCGTGTGTTTGTGTGTGTGAAAGGGAGGGGGTGGGGGGATAATCTTACTCAGTGCACCAGGAAATGGCGTCTTGATGCAGCTCGCTGCAACCTGAATTAAGTGCTTTTTGATGTTTCGCCGTTTGAAGTTGGAATTCAAATATTTTCCCTCCCATGGATGTTGGATGATCTGGAGAAAGATAGGGATCAAGATGAGTTTTAAGAGGCGGCGGTGAAAGGAAGCGATGGAGGCGTTCAAAGAACGGGGGTTGTACTGGAGGATCAGAAGGGTGATGTGAGTGTGCGTGTGTGCAGCTGATTGAGAGGAGAGAGATGTGCCCCCATATCTGTGTGTTACAAATAAACTGTTGTCTTTCTTCCTTCAACGTTTGATTATTCAGTACTTTTCAATAACTCAAAATTAACCACAAGTGAGTTCGCTATTCAGTTTTGGTTTAACACATGTAAAATATAAGTTAGTCTAGCATCTGTTTAGTTATCCATCATTTTTGTAAAAACTAAAACCTAACCAGCCTCGAGTTCGTTATCCAGTCCTCGAACCTCGTTATTGTCCCCCCCCCCCCCCCCCCCCCCCCCCCCCCCCCCCCCCCTCCCCCCAGCCCTTACTGTAATGCTGTAACTCTAGGAGAAGCAAGTCTAGATTTTTCACAGGTCCCCACTGGGGTCTCTATCTCGCTTGGCGCCCCTTTTCAATTTAAATGTAGTTGTTTGTTTAGTTAAAATTACATATTTTCAAAGACTAAGCAGTAGTCCAAAACCAACGTGTACGTATGTATCTATATTCACAACGTTAAATTAGCGTGTACGTATTCACAACGTTAAACCAACGTGTACGTATGTATCTATATTCACAACGATAAACTAGCGTGTACGTATTCACAACGTTAATCCAACGTGTACGTATGTATCTATCTGCTCGGCGTGTGTGTGTAGGGGATATTGGTAGCAGCTTGCCGCCATGATCGGAATGGTTCTGTCATTGTTTGGTCGAGGTCACATGACCTGTTTGTGTTGTATGATCACAGCCAGGTTTTGTCGCTAATTGCTAACATAACTGCATCGCCGGGACACCACCTCCCCGGTGGCAGACTGCCGCGGGTTGCGTGTTGTGACTGAAATGTGAGATGCATCAGAAATCCACATCTTGGATGTAGCTGATAAAGCTTGTACCTGGGTACTGACGTGCCTCAAGAATACCCAGCCTTGTACCTGGGTACTGACGTGCCTCTAGAATATCCACCCTTGTACCTGGGTACTGACGTGCCTCAAGAACACCAACGCTTGTACCTGGGTACTGTCGTGCACCTAGAATACCCACGCTTGTACCTGGGTACTGACGTGCCTCAAGAACACCAACGCTTGTACCTGGGTACTGTCGTGCACCTAGAATACCCACGCTTGTACCTGGGTACTGTCGTGCACCTAGAATATCCACGCTTGTACCTGGGTACTGACGTGCCTCAAGGACACCAACGCTTGTACCTGGGTACTGTCGCGCACCTAGAATACCCACGCTTGTACCTGGGTACTGTCGTGCACCTAGAATATCCACGCTTGTACCTGGGTACTGACGTGCCTCAAGGACACCAACGCTTGTACCTGTGTACTGTCGTGCACCTAGAATACCCACGCTTGTACCTGGGTACTGACGTGCCTCAAGGACACCAACGCTTGTACCTGGGTACTGACGTGCCTCAAGAATACCCACGCTTGTACCTGGGTACTGTCGTGCACCTAGAATACCCATGCTTGTACCTGGATATTGACGTGCCTCAAGAATACCCACACTTGTACCTGGGTACTGACGTGCACCTAGAATACGGTTATGAATCCCCTCTTCTTAGACAAGAATATAGTCATTTATCCCTCTTCTTAAGACAGAAATACAGTTATCTATCTCTTCTTCTTTGGAGGGAATACAGGCATTTATATCCTCTTCTACGGGAATTCAGTTATTAATCTCCTCTTCTACAGGAATTCAGTTATTAATCTCTTCTTCTACTATAAATCAGTTATCAATTTCCTCTTCTACAGGAATTCAGTTATCAGTCTCCTCTTCTACAGGAATTCAGTTATTAATCTCCTCTTCAACAGTAATTCAGTTATCAATCTCCTCTTCTACAAGAATTCAGTTATTAATCTCTTCTTCTACTATAAATCAGTTATCAATCTCCTCTTCTACAGGAATTCAGTTATCAATCTCCTCTTCTACAGGAATTCAGTTATCAATTTCCTCTTCTACAAGAATACAGTTATCAATCTCCTCTTCTACAGGAATACAGTTATCAATTTCCTCTTCTACAAGAATACAGTTATCAATCTCCTCTTCTACAGGAATTCAGTTATTAATCTCCTCTTCTACAGGAATTCAGTTATCAATCTCCTCTTCTACAAGAATACAGTTATGAATCTCCTCTTCTACAGGAATTCAGTTATAAATCTCCTCTTCTACAGGAATTCAGTTATCAATCTCCTCCTCTACAGGAATTCAGTTATTAATCTCTTCTTCTACAGGAATTCAGTTATTAAGCCCATCTCATTCTACAAGAATACGTGTATATGTCCCACATTCTCCTGCGGGAATTTCCACGTATGGAATACCCCAGCTCGCCCTCAAAGCCTCGCTGCTGTCCTGCCTCTCCGACTGTATGGGAGTGCCGGTGGTGGTGGCGAACTATCACAACATGGCAGCCTTATCAACCTCTAACAAATCTGCAGTTTTTTCCTGCTGGTGATTGTATGTGTAATGTTTACGAGTGTGTGAACTGGGTGATATAAAGGTCATATTATTTGTAAATATGTATGACCTTTACATCATCACCCGACGTGAAGGTCACCAAGTTGGTTCCGACTGTGATGCTGGTGCCGCGAGTTATCAGTATTCATCTAACTTCTTAATTGGGGTGGAATGGTTTAAGAGAATGCAGAGATTTATAATATCCCGTGTCTACATTACCAACTGGCTAACAATCTCTGTTTAACATCAAGGATGTTAGGAAGAAACAAGATACCCTTTTTTCTATATTTAATAGATAAACGTGATTAATGATAACTTTTTAAGCGCTGATTTTTCAACGAGGACATCAACTTACATTCATGTCTAACTTGAACATTTATATAAATAGTACACTGTCTCCATTATTCGACTTAATTTCAAAAACATTCTTACAACATTGATATTTTGTTTTGGTGTTCCCGTGTTTTTCAGGTGAACAATTGACCTGACTTTGCATGTGTTTGTGATGGGTACCACTGGTGAGGACGTACACGCTCGAATTTTCGCGAACATCTGGTATCATCACTTAGTGATTCATAAACACATGCTCATAATACAGTCGGGTTCGTACAATATAGCCTGATTTTAGCAGAGATTTCTATTGAATATGGAAAGGGTTTTGTCGCTTTAATTTATCTGATCTGATTTATCAACATCTTGACCGCCACGAAGAGTAAACTATTTGGTATAGTATATGTTTATATAGTAGAAACAGAACAATGATAGTGCTAAAGTTACATGGTTTTCAATCATATCTCATGTATCTCTTGTTTCCCTTTCACAGATCAGAGGAAAACACACACCTATATCTCCCAAGTAAATCACCGGAGCTATTTGCACTACTGATGCTAACTTTAAATGTCATCAACTACTGCGTATCATGATTTCTTTAATGTTTCTTTGAAAGGCAGATCCCATGTCCAGCGAAGTCCTCTCCAGGTATATCACTGCTGGAATGTGTGAGCTATCTATTAAAGCTTGGGGCCTTCCGCGCTTAAACATATAGCATTATCCTCTGAGGTAGCGGTATCTGGAAAAAAGACAAAGCCACACACAACGCAGTTTGGTGCATCTATGTTTTCAAGTCAAAGCTAGGACACAACAAATTTAAAAAATATTTCGTCAGAATTGCTGCCTTCGTTGTAGTGTGGTATATTGTGATTAAGCGCTCATTGCCATACATAGTTACAAACGACCTTCCTACCAAATTACTGAGTACATGTACAAATGAAACTGCTGAAAACATGTCTGCCCTTGGGTTGTGAGTATAAGTATAAGAAGCTGGCATCAAACAAGAGACTATCTTCAAACATGGTATTTAATGTTTAAAAAATAAAATTAATTAATGGCTGCTATCTTTAACCATTCACACAAATATCCTAAAATAAATCCTTCGTTTTGGCCTGTTGTTGACATTGTCTTATTTTTTCAATCACAAATGGTTTCAAACAAAATGTGCTGCGAACTGGTGTATGTCTTGTGATTGCGGGTCCGATGTATGCTATTGATTTCACCAGTGTATTCACTACACTGTGATGTACGGCCGCTATTCATGTTCCTCCAGCTCTGATGAAATGTGGCTTTAAAGTGAATGTTTGATGTAACGGAATCGTGAAATCTGAAGCCAGCCTGCCAATCACCTGACCGGTACTGTAGCTATGTTCTGCGCCAGCAGATATTGTTTCATTGCCTGTGTATATCCAGCCATTAGTATATTGACCAGCTTCTTCCTGGGGGCAAGTACGGGGTTGGAGAAGCAAGGGGGAGGGGAGTGGCGATCTGGATAAAGCTACACTACCCACTGGCCAATTGTCGCCAGCTCAGTCAGAGAAAAAGCGGTGTTTGAAGGCAGGGATTGTTCCCCGGAATTAGCTGCACTATGCATTGACAGCTTGTCATCGTGGCCAATCGATTGCTTAAGAGGAATTTCTAATTTTTGACAGGAAAAAATATTGCATGCACAGTGTGTGATTAACTTTGAGTGAGTAGTTTGGAGACTTGGATACTGGCACAATGGATTTTGAAGGGAAAACTGGCAGCGTCTTAATCCAGATCATTATAAAGGTCACATATACAGAACTGGCTTCAGCGAACTTGATGTAGCAGAAAAATTAAAATGACTGATGATGCAAGCATATATCACGATCAGTTTGATAAAAGCTTCCTTTTGTAGAAAGTTATTATTTCTTTTCGAAAATGTTATGAATAAATAGAAAAATTTGAATATCATTTGAAAAGTTTGTTTTCCCGTAATTAGCATGGCTCTTATAAAAACGTTGAAATAATTCAATACATATTGATGAATATGTTGTCATTTTCTTCCTCCGAGTAAAAAGATTACAAAAGAATAATTTGCATAGAAAGGAGTCTGCTTGCAACTTCGCATTTCTCGTCTGCCCCACACGTCTGCTCAGTGCACTGCTGACACCACTTAAGGTACAATCAGTGATAGCATGCGATGCCGTAGTTTCCCTTCCCGATCTCGTCAGATAACGTTCCCGCAACAAAGGCTCCTCACATACTCCCGATGATGACTTGTAATAGGGAAAGCATCACCATTGTAACGAGCTGTTACAGAGCTTTCGCCAGTAACTGGAGTCTCCGTGATGGAAGTTGCAGCAACGTTGTGTACTGCATCCAGATGTTGATGGTGCTGCTGCACACAGTAGTAAATCACACGCTGCTAACTGCTACATGCAGACAGGGCTTGTTACCCCATCCTATGCACATCACAGGTAGAGCTATGAGCTATACAATACCTGGTACTTTCCTCTGATGGGATACCCAGCTCCACTCGCGACTCGCCCACCACTTGCCACTCATGGATTTACCATCAAGTGTGTTCGCTCACTGACATCACTGCACCCAATAATACATCTTGGCTCTAGAGTTTAGACATATTGTGTTCTTGATCAGAGCAATAACCGCAGAACCTGTAGAGGAACACTTCTTTACCTGTGTTTTAGAAGAGTTAGAAATCGGCACCACAGTCAAATAGACCCAGCAAATGGTAAAATATCCGTATTTAGCAGTTTTAGACATCAGCATGGTCACCTCGTTCCACCCAGATGGTGAGGTGGCTGTAATTTGCACTGTCAGAACCTGGCTCTAATTGCTCAGAACCAACCAATGAAACTATAGATTGGTTCTCTTAGATAGAACAATAGTGTACAAAGATTTTTCACTTTTCAGAGACTATATTAGTCCCTTCCACTGACAAGTGAGGCGTTTTGTCCTGACTTTTCCAATGACAAGTGAGGTATTTTGTTTTGACTATTCCAGTGAAAAGTGAAGAATTTTATCTTGATTATTGCAGTAAAAAGTAAAGAATCTTTTCGTGACTATTCCCGTGATAAATGAGGTATTTTATACCAACTATTCGAGTAACAAGTGGGTGATTTGAAACTTGACTATTTTATGCCCACTCCTGTAAAATTTGAAATTATGAAGAAATAAGAGACCTAATATATGTGTTACCCTCAGCGTCTGTAGCCAACCAACGTTCTAGACAGGAAGCATCATGTTAAAAACGTTATCTGTTGAAAGTGCCTGCATGGTAGCAGTATCATAGTAACTCTTGAGGATACATGAATTTACGTTCGCAAGTTACCGGACATAAGGGGTGATGGGGCTATGAATAACATGGCGGATATTGTCATTCAGGGAATACCATCATGTTCCAAACCCCGTACCCAAAGACCGCTTGTTACGTGTCGATTCCCAAATTGAAACAATATGTTAACAATAGGGCGGTTTTTCAATATTCAGTAACAGTATATAATATGATGGCAGTGGTCACTAGCAAATACAAGAGTGTGGTGATAATAATATATATTCACCCAGCGGCGACAGTGGTCAAGCTTCCGAGATGGGCTAGGCAGGCATTCAGGGATGATGAGCGACCCTCACATGAAAGCTGGTTCCGATGTCATGAAAACACGCTCTTGTCCCACTATGTATACAACCTCCCAAGCTACTGGAAATGTCTACAGTAAAACACATTTAATGATGAGCCATGTGTACTGTCAGTATAATACTATTTCTTTAGTGGCGTGTTAAGCTAGAGCACCTCATTTTGAAAAAAACTGCATAGAGCAAAAAAACACGAAGAAGCCGTCATCAGCAGTTTTGTTGAAGATGTTGCGTAAGCCTGCGCATGCTGTTGAGGTCGTTGTGTCGCTTGTGGCGGCGGGATATTGCTACACTCTGCGCGCCACCTTGTGCACATCTGTGCAGCACGGGACGTTATTGTTTAAAGAGTTGTCGGTGCTCTGAACGGAGTTAAACCATTTTATTTCAAATAGAACCCGGCTATGTCAGCCAGTGAGGGGTGAGTGAAACACTTACCTAAGAGGTCTGGTATGTCAATAGAGTAAGTCAACTTTCCCAGATGCAGGAAGTGTTTATGTTCATAGAAAAGGTCTTTTATCTTTAAATACACTTCAAAATCATACCATGTAGAAGCCTATATGAAGCTTAGAGTAAATGTGAAACTTTAGCCTGCTTGAAACGTGTGTTTATGAAGAAGGGGACTCCCCCCTGAGTTGAGGGGCGAAGTGATCAAAGACGTGCTGTAGTTGGGAGCTTCAACGTACAGGGAGGCAGTCGTACACATGCACGTGTCCATGCTTCTGTCGCAGAGACTAAGCACCGCGGATACTTGTAGAGTGTGGAGGCGGTGTTTGATGCCACCATAGACAGCAACAAGAATAAGTCGTCTTTATTTTTAACGAAATTATATTTTTTAGGTATTTGATTGACAGAGGTGCCTGGTGAGGTACGTGTTTTGGGGAGACGTGCAGGAAATAGGGAGAAATATTATGATATGTGAGTTTGTGAAGAAATATGGAGAAACTTCGGTTATGTGAACGTATGTGGGAGTGTTTGGAGAAATAGAGAAATACTGGGGTTTTACGAAGATACGTGGGAGTGTGTAGGGAAATAGGGAGAAACTGGGGTTTTACGAAGATATGTGGGACTGTGTGGGGAAATAGGCAGAAACTTGGGTTTTACGAAGATATGTGGGAGTGTATGGAGAAATAGGCAGAAACTATGGTGATACGAGGATATGTGGGAGTGTATGGAGAAATAGGGAGAAACGGGTGATATGAGGATATATGGGAGTGTATTGAGAAATAGGGAGAAACGGGTGATACGAGGATATGTGGGAGTGTATGGAGAAATAGGGAGAAACGGGTGATATGAGGATATATGGGAGTGTATGGAGAAATAGGGAGAAACGGGTGATATGAGGATATATGGGAGTGTATGGAGAAATAGGGAGAAACGGGTGATATGAGGATATATGGGAGTGTATGGAGAAATAGGGAGAAACGGGTGATATGAGGATATATGGGAGTGTATGGAGAAATAGGGAGAAACGGGTGATATGAGGATATATGGGAGTGTATGGAGAAATAGGGAGAAACGGGTGATATGAGGATATATGGGAGTGTATGGAGAATTAGGCAGAAACTATGGTGATATGAGGATATATGGGAGTGTATGGAGAATTAGGGAGAAACGGGTGATATGGGATATATGGGAGTGTATGGAGAATTAGGCAGAAACTATGGTGATATGGGAACTGGGGTTATATGTTATGGTATAGGAATAAGATCTGTTATGGAATGTGTGCTCATTTCTTTGTAAGGAATATGTTTACCATGGCAGCCGTAATGTAGTGAGTTGATTGATTTGCAGCACACTGTACTCAGTTATATATTCATTCTGATATCTAAATAAATGTGAGTATGACATCCACTCTGATAATACTCATATAAATGATACAGATGACTCCACAAAAATGTCATTAGAAACATGAATTTCTCTTTCAGACCAGCCATCATGAAAGCTGTATCAGTTATCAGACCAGCCACAGTGATAGCTGTATCAGTAAACGAATGTAGCATATGAAAAGTATTGGGTTCACATGTAAAAGTCATTTGATATTTGTGTGTAACTCCATAGCTTAAAAAAGTTCTTATAAATGACTTTTATATTCGATTCATAATCCATTTTCGAATATTAGTTCCTGAAAAAATATTGTTTCATGATGGAAAAATATTAGCACTGAATGGAAACAAGTTTGTTGTATGTTTAAAGTTAGTCTGCGTATAACCATACCGAGGTATAGCCCCCTAGCCACCAGAGGACAAGGATATTTGATTGTTTCTGACATATATACATCAAAAGAAAACAGCAGTTGCGAAAGTTTATTGTGCCTGAAGGAAATGTTTTGGTTTCTCGGGAAGCTCTTTCTTTAGACTGCTCGATGATCATATGCGATATATACCTTCTCACAGGCAGTCTCCATCCTCAACATACAACCCCCCCCCCCCCCCACCCCCCACCCCCACCCCCTCCCCCCTCCCACTACCCCCCACCCCCACAAGGTTCCTGTGAGGCACTGGCTACCTCCCCCTCTCCCTCAGTGCTTTGAGTACATAACACGTGCCCCCCATCCACCACGCCCCACCTCTACAGATATCACCGCCTCCCTCAGTGTTGGGATAGATAAAGATTATTTCCACCGCCTCCCCCCCCCCACCCCCCACCCCTCCCCCCTGGTGTGAGTATATGAGGTATCCCCACCTCCCCTCCAAACAATTCCTCCCCCAGTGGTGTGAGTATATGTGGTATATCACACACACCGCACCCCACTCAAGATTTCTCCTCCCCCTCTCGACATCTCCTCCCCCAGTTGTGTGAGTATATGAGGTATACCTCCCCCTCCCGACATCTCCTCCCCGTGGTGTGAGTATATGAGTTATACATTCCCTCTAGGCTTCTCCTCCCCCAGTGGTGTGAGTATATGCGGTACCTTACCCAAGATTTCTCCTCCTCCAGCGGTTTAAGTATATGTGGTATAACACTCTCTCTAGATTTCTCCTCCCCTAGTGGTGTGAGTATATGCGGTACCCCACCCAAGATTTCTCCTCCCCTAGTGGTGTGAGTATATGTGGTATAACACTCTCTCTAGACTTCTCCTCCCCCAGTTGTGTGAGTATATGTGGTATAACACTCTCTCTAGACTTCTCCTCCCCCAGTTGTGTGAGTATACGTGGTATACCACCCCACACCTCCCCCCTCCCCCTCCAGACTTCTTCTCCCCCAGTGGTGTGTGTACATGAGGTATACCACCCCCTGACTTACAATCATATAATGTCATGATATTTCAGATGATGTTAAATGTCGTTTGTGCGAGGGAGGGGTAGTGGTTATTGAGTTCATTGCCTGGCAACTCGGTAATATCTGTTTGTTCCTTTCCCCGAGTGCTCTGCTCAACTCTACACCATAACAAACAGTTTACACATGGCGGGTCTAACCCCACGCATCAGAGGCCCCATCTGGGGCACGGCAGCCCCCAGGGGCACCCCACCTCTACAGTAGTGCCTTCAGTTATCAATAATACCCTTTATTCTGAAAAAAAAGACTTAGAAAAACTTTCTGCTTGAATCATGTTCGGTGCAGTTGAAATGCCCTTCAAGTCTGTTACTGCATCGACAGTCGCTCGGCACCGAACGTCTCACATCCCCACAACATTTAGACTCCGAGGCCAACCTTGTGTACTGAGGAACTGGAATATGTCAGGAGCAGCTGACAACAGAGAGTCTTAATCTGCCCTCGACGGAACTCAAAGCAAAAATGATCCTGAAAACGAAGTCGTGATCACAACAGCTTGAGCAACACTAATTATCATAAAATCTCCATTTGTCAGATGACATTGACCTAATGATGATGAATCTGGGTGGGGATTGAACATGCTCATGCTTCAAAGGTTTGGGGGGACCAGGTGTCGGTCTGTCTGCTAGAGGGGCGACATTTACCTGCGCGTTAACGGTGGGAGAGTGCCTCCAGGAGACCAAGGTATTGCAGCCTTGTACCTCTGTGGTGCCTCCAGGTACCGGGTAAGGAGGACTGAAGACTGTTAGTCAAGTAGGAGAGAAGTAGGTGCAGCCTTAGCCTTGCTCCAAGGCTGTGCTGGAAGAAAAGGCCATGCATGTGTAGTAATTCTATCCTCCTAATAGGCAAGTCTAGATATGTGGACAGTAAGGACTCCAGTATCTTATAGGGACAACTTGTTCTTATTATTCACATATTCTAGAAATTATGATTTATACTAATAATTATTGCCTTAGAGACTTGTGCAAGTCTAGAGCAGCCTGGATCAGAGGAGCAGCCAGGACACTAGACGGAGACAGTCTGGCGATGGATTGATGGAGGATGGATGGTTTGAAGAATGGATGGTTGGATGGATGGATGGATGGATGGATGGATGGATGGATGGAAAGGTAGATTGATGGTTGGGAGGAAGGTTCGATTAAACATATTTGCAGTTACAAAACCAGTTATGTTTCTTTTTCTAAAAACGATGAGCCAAAATATTTTTTTCGATATTATCCCAATCCCTAATCAAATGGTCGGTCCATAATCTCCCCATACATAATCTGATAGAGCCTATCCATACGCAGCAAGTTATGCTCTATAAAAGTTTCTTCAAAGTACCTGTCATTTATCATAAGGTGAGGAAGAATCAGATCTTTCTTAACGAGTGTTAAAATCCCGTACCTGACCCAGCTTTTTCATGACCTTCCCCATGGATGCAAAAGTTCTACAAAGATTAATAATATTTTATCCAATAACAACCGTCCATTTTCTTTTAAAAAAGCCGAATTATTTTTTTCATCTACCCCGTTATCGTGCTGTTGCCAGTGATATTCATCTGATTATCTCCCCTTGAAGGACGTTTCGTTTCGCTGACCACACAGTCCGACCATCAGCTCCAGGCCTCTGACTGGTAGGTGTGACCAGATCACAAAATGTTTTGATCAGAGCTGTTTTGGCATCAAGTGAATGTGTGACAAGCTATCAGAGTGAATTTTCAAACGTCATCAATCACTGCACGCTTTCAGCCCCGACTGTCCCTTCACCTGTCATTTCACCTGTGATCTCACCTGTAATCTTACCTGTGATCTCACCTGTGATCTCACCTGCATCACAATCAATCTCCTAATCGTGATCAGGTCTCACACATTAAGCACAACACATCAGAGACCTGGGTAAATAAGCACCAACCCCCTCCGACCCGACAGCAATGGATGAGACTCTGTGATCACAGTATGGGAAGAATGTTACCCCTTTGTAAAAACTAAATCTGTCTTTTTCTGCATGTTTTGGTTCCACTGATGGGGGTGGTGTTTGTTGTTTGTGATGTGATGTATGATAGCGTGTGTGTGAGTGTTCACAGCGGGCGTCAGGGGACATGTTGTGTCTGACCAGGCTTGCATCTCCATCAACACACAGCCTTTCACTCAATTTACATAAGATTTGAAAACTTGACTGCGTTATCTACAGGGACAATCTATCCCCTTTCCATTAAGGGATTTCATGCTTCTTACCTTGGCACCGTACACAGTGGGGAATGATGGTGCTACATCAGAACGGCACAGTTCCTGACAATGCTCAGTGGATGAAAAGCATTTGTATCTTGACAATGTTACGCAGTTTGTGGTTTTTTTTCATCATTGTGTTGTGCATGTTATTTTTTTTTAAGACTCCACTTTAGAAGTACCTGGGTAACAGGAAACTAGTCATTTGATCTTTGAAATGCCCTCATTTATTTTGATGTTATTTTTTATTGCTTTGTTGATCATCAGATAATGATCAGGTGAAGTATTTAGGTACCTGAATAGCCACGTACCTTGCCAATAATGGCTGGAGTGCCCCAAAATAACAAAATAGGTCTCTTCTAAGACTCAACAGGAAATACATGGAAAAATCTAAACGTAGTTACAGATAATCATGGAATGATGTAAATCAATTTTGTTGCGTAAAGTGTCCAAAGTATGAGAGTGATAGAAAGAGGTTAAACAGGGCAGTTTGAACCATCATTGTCATTCGTCACCACTCGCCTCTTTCCGTAACCTGCAAGAAGATCGCTATCACTCGGCTTGTCCCGGAATAACACGAGTTGGTCACGAATGCCATCATTGTAAACCAGCTCAGTACAGTCAACGCTGTCAAAAACAATAGTTGGTAGGTCAGAATAAAAGTATTTTTTCCCTCCCTTTAGCTTAGGTTTTATGGATAAACATTAATTAGATATGATTTAATTTAATTTATTTTTCTAGTTTAAATCAAACTGGAATTGTGGCTTTTGTTTGTATCGAAAAAGTGTTTGAGAAAAAACGGACCAAAAAAATGTGGCTTTGAATTGAAAGCTGGTGATCCTCAGCCTCTGATAGATGTACCCAACAGCGCCCTCAGCGTCTTCATCACACAGACTCACATCTGGAATGTTATTTTTACCATACTTGACCAGCTTTGGTAACTTTCAACAATTTTGCACACACAAAATATGTTTACAACACAACTCTTTTTTGCCTCCAAGTTATAACAGGTTAAAATAATAGCACTGTTTCTTTTCCGTAGGTGTGCACTTCTTTCCTTGACGTCTTGATTAAACACGTCTGCTTGTTGGCATAAGTAGCCGAGCACAAAGGTGGCAGCCGTTACATTGAATAATACGTCTGCCGCAGCTTACAATGGGTGATTTGTGTACTGTGACTCTTGGCCTATTACAACTGTGTGTTGATGACTTGCGACAGGAACAACCCGCTGAGACAAATATGGCATTAGTCCCCCAACTCGCCAGTGTGTTGGGGCAGACTCTCATGATGTGTCCGCTCATGGGGAACGTACACCACACTCTTATTACCTCCCTTCAAACTGACAGGTGGCGCTCCATGTCAGGTTGTCAACGGTTACCACTGACCCCACCTCATTATTATCCTGTTATTATCATTATTATCCAACTATGGAATTCATCATTGACCTGTTTATGGGTTCTGTACACATATTTGCTCTTGTGCATTCACCAATGATGAGAGTTCTCCAGGCTAGTCTGTCCCCCAAACCCTAGAGAATAAATCAAAATTAAATCCAACTCAAGTCTTGAATGATTTGACAAGTCTAGGTTGCCTCAACTTTAGGAATTAAGCATTGTTCTGTGCTCCATTTGGATTTTACTTTATATTTTTTAGATACCAATATATATTTCTAAATAAGAAAACTTTATTTCTGAAACTAATTGTAAGTCTACCTCAAGACTTGAAGTTATGTTTTGGGGTTGTGAAATTTAAGTCACAGACATTTGTACAAAGATGCTGCTTCTTGATACAGTCACTGACATTTGTACACCACCCATTAAACACTGCAACATGTGTCAGCTAAAAAGCACTGTTTTATGAAGGTCTGAGCCAGTCAGAATGTTTTATGAAGATCTAAGCCAGTCAGCACTGTGTCATGAAGATCTTAGCCCGTCAGCATTGTGTCATGAAGGTCTAAGCCAGTCAGCACTGTTTCATGAAGGTCTAAGCCAGTCAGCACTGTTTCATGAAGGTCTAAGCCAGTCAGCACTGTGTCATGAAGGTCTAAGCCAGTCAGCACTGTGTCATGAAGGTCTAAGCCAGTCAGCGCCATTTCATGAAGATCTTAGCCAGTCAGCACTGTTTCATGAAGGTCTAAGCCAGTCAGCACCATTTCATGAAGATCTTGGCCAGTCAGCACTGTTTCATGAAGGTCTAAGCCAGTCAGCACTGTTTCATGAAGATCTAAGCCAGTCAGCACTGTGTCATGAAGATCTTAGCCAGTCAGCACTGTTTCATGAAGGTCTAAGCCAGTCAGCACTGTTTCATGAAGGTCTAAGCCAGTCAGCACTGTGTCATGAAGGTCTAAGCCAGTCAGCACTGTGTCATGAAGGTCTAAGCCAGTCAGCGCCATTTCATGAAGATCTTAGCCAGTCAGCACTGTTTCATGAAGGTCTAAGCCAGTCAGCACTGTTTCATGAAGATCTAAGCCAGTCAGCACTGTTTCATGAAGATCGTAGCCAGTCAGCACTGTTTCATGAAGGTCTAAGCCAGTCAGCACTGTTTCATGAAGATCTAAGCCAGTCAGCACTGTTTCATGAAGATCTAAGCAAGTCAGCACTGTTTCATGAAGATCGTAGCCAGTCAGCACTGTTTCATGAAGAAACAGCACTTCACGGGGGAAGGTTTAAGACTCATGGTGGAGGTTGTCTGTGTGAGTGTTTATGGCCGGTGGAGGAAGGGATATCTAGTGAGGCTGACTGACCAGAGGCCTCATAAACTACACACTTACACACACTTGTACACCTTGTCATAGTGGCTGGTTTATGTAAGGAGCTGATGACAGTGGTAGTAAAACTTGACAGAAACACATGTTCAAGATGGTGCTGGATCCACCTTTGCTTACCAGTAACATGGAGTGGGAGTTGGCATGCTGTCTGGAGGAGGGCAGCCTCATATTTATGTTTCTCTTTATATGAAGGGTTGTTATGTGTACTGAAAATATTATTTCTGAGCTCAGTGGTAATCATTTCAAAGTTCTTACTATACAGGTCCTTGCTCATCCTAATTAGAACTAGATCCTATATTGCAGGCCATTGGTCCTAACTAGACCAGATAAAAGTAGACCTTGGTCATCTAACTTGATCCTGTAGATGCCAATGGATTCAACTAGACCCTATACAGGCCAACGGCATTAACTAGATCCTGTACATGCCAACAGCATTAACTAGATCCTGTACATGACAACAGCATTAACTAGATCCTGTACATGACAACAGCATTAACTAGATCCTGTACATGACAACAGCATTAACTAGATCCTGCACATGCCAACAGCATTAACTAGATCCTATACAGGCCTACAGCATTAACTAGATCCTATACAGGCCTACAGCATTAACTGGCTCATATACATGCCAATGGCATTAACTAGATCCTTAGTAACAGGCTGACAGCCCAAATTAGATCCTATACATACAGGGTCCTCTTATTAGACCTGTGATACATACCTAGAAGAAATGGTCCCCTAACTATGTCCTCCACAGAGTAATGGTCCACTAACTAGAGTCAGTTTCATACAAAGTTATTATCTTCCTTGCTACTCATATTAATAAAGTGTTGACAGTGTAATGGCTGTAAGTGGTACCCAGCCAAGGACCCCTACCACCACCCCCCACCACCCCTCACCACCTCCAACACCACCACCTCCTCCCCCCTCCGTTCCCCCAAGAGGAATGTCAGTCATGGGTAATTGGACAATTGGACAGATATAAAGATTTATACTACACCAGAGCAGATTTACTCACTGCTGCACACATCAATTTGCAGAATGAGCATATTTATTTAAGGCCTTGATGCTAGTTATATGTTTGTAATGACATAGACTGACACAGATTTATTCACGTGCTGGCCGCAGGAGTCTGCAAGTCTGTCCATGCTTCTGTCTGTGTGGGAAGGGAGCGCAGCTGATTTAATAGTGGTGGTGTATAATACTGTATATACATGTCACAATGTACAGCTGCTGATAACAAAGTAGTATTGGTAGTATCAGTGACAAACATGCAGTACTATTGATAAACATGTGATATTGTTGATAGTTAACTAGTACCGTTGATATCAATGTAATATTGTTGATTGTTAACTGGTACTGATGATATCAATGTAGTATTGTTGATAGTTAACTGGCACTGTTGATATAAATGTAATATTGTTGGCAGTTATCTTGCACTGTTGATATCAATGTGATATTGTTGGTAGTTATCTTGCACTGTTGATATCAATGTGATATTGTTGGTAGTTATCTTGCACTGTTGATATCAATGTGATATTGCTGGTAGTTATCTTGTACTGTTGATATCAATGTAGTATTGTTGCTACTTATCTTTTACTGTTGATATCAATGTAGTATTGTTGCTAGTTATCGAGTACCGTTGATATCAATGTAGTATTGTTGATAGTAATCACATACTGTTGATAACAAGGCAGTATTGCTGATAAACATGCAGTACTATTGATAAACATGCAGTATTATTGATAGTAATGTGGCACTATGTATGACTAAGTAGTACTATTGATAACAATGTAACAGTATAGTACTGCTACAGTTTAACAATGCTGCAGAAAACATAGTCCTGCACCATGACTGGAAAATATTTAGTTTATGAAAAAAAAGAATCTAGATATGTATACAAAAACAAGTCTAGCCAGCTCTAGCATCAGGAAAATTATTTGTTTAATTTTAGAGGAGAGAAGAGTATTGTGTTATATAAGATTTCATAGACTGAATGTTAAGTCTCCAGAAAACACTATGTACTACTGTTGTGTGAACATACTCCCCAAACACACTAGTGGCTCCTTCAGCTTATTCTGTGGTTGGCTCCAGGAAGCATTAGAGGAACGGTGTACAGTTCCATATCCTCTGCAGTAATGATGTTGTGTCTTCACTGAAATCGTTGCTTGATAATATGGAAGGATGACCCTGTTGAAGAACACTTAGTTTCTGGGTTTTTGTCAGTGTATATCCCTATGATCACACTTTAACATATTTCTCAATTATTTTTTTCACTGTTTTACAGCATGTTTTCAACTTTTGTTTGTATTAGTTTAATTTCATTTACATTCAATGTTGGCTTTGAATTTGTAAGTTCACAGTGGCACAGTAAACATTGCTGCATGAAGGTTCCAGTAATCAAAGTGCCGTTACCTAACCATTTTCTCGTGATGCTAAGCACCCAACAATCAGATCACGATCTCCTGCATATGCTGCCTTGCAAACATATGTAACATTTTTTTCAAGTTTTTCTGATGATAAAATAAGTAATGGGATTCCATGCCCCAGCTTTAAAGAGAAGAGATTATCAGAGAATTTGTGAGCATGCGGAGATATAGACCTGCCTCAGCCTCTGCTGCTGGAGTTATTGACAGTGTATTTATTTACCCAACCGCTTACATAGACTACTGTTTACAGCTTCCAAAACTCAGACTGTTTTCTCTGGGTTATTAGCGTTATTTTCCTCTCAAATTATCAACACCAGAAGGCAGATTCAAATGCCTCGAGGACATGGAACCTGTGTTTGTATTGAAATCAAACACTGGGTTATGGCCAATTATACCCCTCTTCTTGCAAGTTCTACTATGAAACTGAGTAAAGTTTGTGTTGTAGATGTGTTTTATAAGCTCTCTTCACCAGCTCTCTGGTTTGAACTCTGTTGCCATCACAGAGGTTGTTTCGATGTACTAATGGTTGTTTAATAGATGGATTCACCAGCACTCTGGTTTAGACTGTTGTATAATAGTCTAGTACCAATGGTTGTTTTAATACATGGATTCACCAGCACTCTGGTTTAGACTGTTGTATAATAGTCTAGTACCAATGGTTGTTTTAATAGATGGATTCACCAGCACTCTGGTTTAGACTGTTGTATAACAGTCCTGTACTAATGGTTGTTTTAATACATGGATTCACCAGCACTCTGGTTTGGACTGTTGTATAACAGTCCTGTACTAATGGTTGTTTTAATACATGGATTCACCAGCACTCTGGTTTAGACTGTTGTATAATAGTCTAGTACCAATGGTTGTTTTAATAGATGGATTCACCAGCACTCTGGTTTAGACTGTTGTATAACAGTCCTGTACCAATGGTTGTTTTAATACATGGATTCACCAGCACTCTGGTTTGGACTGTTGTATAACAGTCCTGTACTAATGGTTGTTTTAATAGATGGATTCACCAGCACTCTGGTTTAGACTGTTGTATAACAGTCCTGTACTAATGGTTGTTTTAATAGATGGATTCACCAGCACTCTGGTTTGGACTGTTGTATAACAGTCCTGTACTAATGGTTGTTTTAATAGATGGATTCACCAGCACTCTGGTTTGGACTGTTGTATAATAGTCCTGTACGAATGGTTGTTTTAATACATGGATTCACCAGCACTCTGGTGTGGACTGTTGTATAACAGTCCTGTACTAATGGTTGTTTTAATAGATGGATTCACCAGCACTCTGGTTTGGACTGTTGTATAACAGTCCTGTACTAATGGTTGTTTTAATACATGGATTCACCAGCACTCTGGTTTAGACTGTTGTATAATAGTCCTGTACAAATGGTTGTTTTAATAGATGGATTCACCAGCACTCTGGTTTAGACTGTTGTATAACAGTCCTGTACTAATGGTTGTTTTAATACATGGATTCACCAGCACTCTGGTTTGGACTGTTGTATAACAGTCCTGTACTAATGGTTGTTTTAAAAGATGGATTCACCAGCACTCTGGTTTAGACTGTTGTATAACAGTCCTGTACTAATGGTTGTTTTAATAGATGGATTCACCAGCACTCTGGTTTAGACTGTTGTGTAATAGTCCTCTACTAATGTTTGTTTTAATACATGGATTCACCAGCACTCTGGTTTAGACTGTTGTATAATAGTCCTGTACAAATGGTTGTTTTAATAGAAGGATTCACCAGCACTCTGGTTTAGACTGATAGTATCATAGAGATGTACTTGGTGTTATATAAGCTGTATATACACCAGAGTTCTAGTTCTAAGGGTAGACTAGGTGTTCTAGTTAGGGTATGTAAGGGTAGACTGGGTGTTCTAGTGAGGGTATGTAAGAGTAGACTGGGTGTCCTAGTGAAGGTATGTGAGGGTAGACTGGGTGTTCTAGTAAAGGTATATAAGGGTAGACTGGGTGTCCTAGTGAAGGTATGTGAGGGTAGACTGGGTGTTCTAGTAAAGGTATGTAAGGGTAGACTGGGTGTCCTAGTGAGGGTATGTGAGGGTAGACTGGGTGTCCTAGTGAGGGTATGTAAGGGTAGACTGGGTGTCCTAGTGAGGGTATATAAGGGTAGACTGGGTGTCCTAGTGAAGGTATGTAAGGGTAGACTGGGTGTTCCCTAGGAGAGTACAAGTATGGTGAGATTCAGCTGCCATCTCCCTCCCATGACAAATACAAAAACAACAGCAGGCAGCATGAGGGAAGCATGGATCTCCCAATAGGCATTCCTGGAGAAAGGTTTTTGGCATAGGATATCAACAGTTGTTGGTCAAACAGTGGCAGCAGCTGGCTGCCAAACCCTCCGACATCTGCCTACAGAGGAGAACGCCACGGTGGTGGAGTTAATGGAGGCTCTCGGTACTCACTGCTCACTAGAGAAAATTTTCCTTTACAGAGTACAAGATGTGATCCAATTGAATAATCATGTGTGATGGCCAGTATTGGCATTGGTGACAAGCATAGGCAGTGATGACAAGCATAGGCAGTGATGACTAGCATAGGCAGTGATGACCAGCATAGGCAGTGATGACAATCATTGGCAGTGATGACAATCATTGGCAGTGATGACCGACATAGGCAGTGATGACCGACAAAGGTGGTGATAACTGGCAAAGTGATGACAAGTATAGGCAGTGATGACAAGCAAAGGTAGTGATGAAAAGCATAGACAGTGATGACTGACATAGGCAGTGATGACCAGCATAGGTAGTGATGACAAGCATAGGCAGTGATGACAAGCATAGGCAGTGATGACAAGCATAGGCAGTGATGACAAGCATAGGCAGTGATGACGGGCATAAGATGAGCATAGGTACAGAGGACGGATTACTAATAAAAGTACTGAGGACTGAGGACCTACATAGGTACGGAGGACCAACAGAGGTGCTGAGGACCTAATCTGGCCAAGAACTCCACGAGACAAAGAAGAAGTGTTTGCAGGTGAAGGTATTCTCCGCCAGCTAAATGAGACTGTGCCCCCTCCTGATGGGCACTGATGAGGGTAAATGAAGACAGACGGGAACAGTTGTCTTCAGACAAACATTATCAACAGTCAATTAGAATACTTTAATGTGAACGGTACGAGCAGAGCAGTGTTGTCTACACCAGATTTCATTAACTGTGAAGCTCGCACCCCATGTCAGCCCTGCCTGAGACCCTGATACAATCGTCTCCCTTAATTAGAGTGCTGCACAGCACCAGGGGAACTGGCTGATCCTCTCCAACTGCAGGACGACTTCGCTGCAGCCTTCAATAAAGTGAAATAAAAGATGTAATGAGGATAATTAGAAATAATACAGGGTCTCCACGCCCTCACTGTAATCCTGAATTCAGTGGAGTTCTAGTAACATGGCACATTAGAATGAATTTATGGGGGTTTAAGTGCTTATTAGCTGCTCCAGAAGTTGAAATCTGTGGTGCAATTTGTCATTTTCTTGCAATGCATTAATTAGTGTTCCACGATTGCTGTCGGCAATTCATTCTCATACTAACCCGAGTCAGGAAGATCAAAGATATCTGTTGTCATTTCATTTCGTTTTGGGGGAAATTTTATTATGAGTTAAATGTTTTGCACTGCATAGAACATTTCCACTTTATTCTTTATGAATGAGCTTCTGGTGCAGTCGGAGTGTATGTTGTGGTTGTGGAGAAGAGATTCTAATAAGTTGGCAGTCAGCGTGAGGTGCTTGTCATTAGCTTTCCTCGTCAAACACTCATTGAACAAATATAGATTAGCAGTCAGATCTTCCAGCACCCATCGCTGCCAGCCCAGTGCACACGACCACCACAACTCCCCTGCCACCATCACTGCCACAACCACCATCACTACTCCCCTGCCACCATCACTGCCACAACCACCATCACTACTCCCCTGCCACCATCACTGCCACAACCACCATCACTACTCCCCTGCCACCATCACTGCCACAACCACCATCACTACTCCCCTGCCACCATCACTGCCACAACCACCACCACCTGGTTGTTCTATGCACTTGCTACTCACCTGGTTGTTCTATGCTCTTGCTACTCACCTGGTTGTTCTATGCTCTTGCTACTCACCTGGTTGTTCTATGCTCTGGCTACTCACCTGGTTGTTCTATGCTCTGGCTACTCACCTGGTTGTTCTATGCTCTGGCTACTGACCTGGTTGTTCTATGCTCTTGCTGCTCACCTGGTTGTTCTATGCTCTGGCTACTCACCTGGTTGTTCTATGCTCTTGCTACTCACCTGGTTGTTCTATGCTCTGGCTGCTCACCTGGTTCTTCTATGCTCTTGCTGCTCACCTGGTTGTTCTATGCTCTTGCTGCTCACCTGGTTGTTCTATGCTCTTGCTACTCACCTGGTTGTTCTATGCTCTGGCTGCTCACCTGGTTGTTCTATTCTCTTGCTACTCACCTGGTTGTTCTATGCTCTTGCTACTCACCTGGTTGTTCTATGCTCTTGCTACTCACCTGGTTGTTCTATGCTCTTGCTACTCACCTGGTTCTATGCTCTTGCTACTCACCTGGTTGTTCTATGCTCTTGCTACTCACCTGGTTGTTCTATTCTCTTGCTACTCACCTGGTTGTTCTATGCTCTTGCTACTCACCTGGTTGTTCTATGCTCTTGCTGCTCACCTGGTTGTTCTATGCTCTTGCTGCTCACCTGGTTCTATGCTCTTGCTACTCACCTGGTTGTTCTATGCTCTTGCTACTCACCTGATTGTTCTATGCTCTTGCTACTCACCTGGTTGTTCTATGCTCTTGCTACTCACCTGGTTGTTCTATGCTCTTGCTGCTCACCTGGTTCTATGCTCTTGCTGCTCACCTGGTTGTTCTATGCTCTTGCTGCTCACCTGATTGTTCTATGCTCTTGCTACTCACCTGGTTGTTCTATGCTCTTGCTGCTCACCTGGTTCTATGCTCTTG
Source organism: Haliotis rufescens (assembly GCF_023055435.1). NCBI lineage: Eukaryota > Metazoa > Mollusca > Gastropoda > Lepetellida > Haliotidae > Haliotis > Haliotis rufescens. Next base: position 6,036,203 of record NW_025963891.1, on the reverse strand, counting down.
CTGCTCACCTGGTTGTTCTATGCTCTTGCTGCTCACCTGATTGTTCTATGCTCTTGCTGCTCACCTGGTTCTATGCTCTTGCTGCTCACCTGGTTGTTCTATGCTCTTGCTGCTCACCTGGTTGTTGTATGCTCTTGCTACTCACCTGGTTGTTCTATGCTCTTGCTGCTCACCTGGTTGTTCTATGCTCTTGCTGCTCACCTGGTTCTATGCTCTTGCTGCTCACCTGGTTGTTCTATGCTCTTGCTACTCACCTGGTTGTTCTATGCTCTTGCTACTCACCTGGTTGTTCTATGCTCTTGCTACTCACCTGGTTGTTCTATGCTCTTGCTACTCACCTGGTTGTTCTATGCTCTTGCTGCTCACCTGGTTGTTCTATGCTCTTGCTGCTCACCTGGTTGTTCTATGCTCTTGCTACTCACCTGGTTGTTCTATGCTCTTGCTGCTCACCTGGTTGTTCTATGCTCTTGCTGCTCACCTGGTTGTTCTATGCTCTTGCTGCTCACCTGGTTGTTCTATGCTCTTGCTGCTCACCTGGTTGTTCTATGCTCTTGCTGCTCACCTGGTTCTATGCTCTTGCTGCTCACCTGGTTCTATGCTCTTGCTGCTCACCTGGTTCTATGCTCTTGCTGCTCACCTGGTTGTTCTATGCTCTTGCTGCTCACCTGGTTGTTCTATGCTCTTGCTGCTCACCTGGTTGTTCTATGCTCTTGCTGCTCACCTGGTTCTATGCTCTTGCTGCTCACCTGGTTCTATGCTCTTGCTGCTCACCTGGTTCTATGCTCTTGCTGCTCACCTGGTTCTATGCTCTTGCTGCTCACCTGGTTCTTCTATGCTCTTGCTGCTCAGCATGGCTAAATAGGATGCATATCTCATGGATCAGCAATTACGGATAATGTGCTAAATCTCTACCTTTTTCCTTCTGAGTAATTGTACCAACTGCTGGGGTATCATGTTTCACATTCATATCGTTTACCGGAATCTTCTATTCCAGCACATCCTGATGGGATGAAGAGTAATTAAAAATACTTCCAGTTTGGCAGGTACTGAATTTGATTGGGTAATTTTGTGAGGTAATGTGTGGAGATATCAGCAATCCATCAGTGCTAATAAACACTTCAAGTGTAAACTTGAATTCACTTTGCTTGTTGTTTAAAATGTGTGCTAGGGGTGCCGCAATATTACACTGATGGACAGTGAGTGAGTGAGGTTTTACACAACTTTCAGCAATATTCCTGCAATATCACAGCGGGGGACACCAGAAATGGGTTCCCCACATTGTACCTACTTGGAGAATTAAACTAAGGTCGTCAGATAAATAAAACTGTAGGTCTGGAAGCAGTGTACACCCCACACACCCTGCACACCCTACATCCCACACACCATACACCCAACACTCCCCACATACCCTACATCCGACACTACCCACACACCCTACACCCCACACACCCTACACCCCACACACCCTACACTCCACACACCCTACACCTCACACACCCTACACCCGACACTACCCACACACCCTACACACCTACACCCCACATGCCCTACACCTCACACAACCTACACACAACACACCCCACACACCCCACACACCCTACACCCCACACGCCCTACACCTCACACACCCTACACCCGACACTACCCACACACCCTACACCCCACACACCCCAGAATATCAAATGTCTGCCCCTTCACCTTGACAAGCTTCATTTAGGGTTCTGTGTTGATGTTTGTCTGAAGATTCTTGATTGTAACAAGATGCTTAAATGATGAAACGGTTCAGGGACAGTTCACAGCATATATAGCACTGTATCGGAACAATTTACCAGGTGTTGAAACTTCTGTCTGTGCCCTGCTGAAACTCACAACAATGTGGCCCAAGTTATCAAGATTGTTGATTTGATTGTATTACTGGGACATAGCAGTACAATGATACACGCCATGGAGCGTGTTATCTCCCTTGTGGCAGAACCAACGTGGGCACCACTTGCCACGTCAGTCCAGCTTCCACTCCACCTGCTCTAACACAGCGGCAGTTACTGCCTACCTAGACCAGGTCAACACACTGTCTTACTGCTGCCAAGTCTCCTCCATGGGTAGGAAGTGTGGTTGTTAGACATGATGGCCGCAGATCTCTGTCGTGTTATAAATGTCCCACACTGCCATCAATTGGGGACTCCATGAACATTGCGGCCATCTTAAACATTGGTTGATAGATAGTCCCAGTTGATGCACTGGTGTGTATTCTGATTGTGTCCCTGCCTGACCCCACACACACCATCTGACCCCACAGACACCATCACACCCCACCCACATCATCTCACCCCACCCACACCATCTCACTCCACCCACACGATATCACCCCACCAACACCATCTCACCCTACCAACATCATCTCACCCCACCCACACCATCTCACCCAACCCACACCATCTCACCCTACCCACACCATCTCACTCCACCCAAATAATCTCACCCCACAGACACCATCTCACCCTACCAACATCATCTCACCCCACCCACACCATCTCACCCCACCCACACCATCTCACCCAACCCACACCATCTCACCCCACCCACACCATCTCACCCCACCCACACCATCTCACCCTACCCACACCATCTCACCCCACCCACACCATCTCACCCTACCAACATCATCTCACCCTACCCACACCATCTAACCCCACCCACACCATCTCACCCTACCCACACCATCTCACCCCACCCACACCATCTCACCCCACCCACACCATCTCACCCCACCCACACCATCTCACCCCACCCACACCATCTCACCTTACCTACACCATCTCACCCCACCCACACCATCTCACCCTACCAACATCTCACCCCACCCACACCATCTCACCCCACCCACACCATCTCACCCCACCCACACCATCTCACCCCACCCACACCATCTCACCTTACCCACACCATCTCACCCCACCCACACCATCTCACCCCACCCACACCATCTCACCCCACCCACACCATCTCACCCTACCCACATCATCTCACCCTACCAACATCATCTCACCCCACCCACACCATCTCACCCTACCCACACCATCTCACCCTAACAACATCATCTCACCCCACCCACACCAACTCACCCCACCCACATCATCTCACCCTACCCACACCATCTCACCCCACACACACCATCTCACCCCCTACACACCATCTCACCCCACACACACCATCTCACCCTACCCACACTTCCTCACCCCATCCACACCACCTCACCCCATCTACCCGATCCACCCCATCTCACCCCATCTCACCCCATCTGATGCCACCACACCATCAGATCCTACCTCCCACCTTGGTGTGTCTCCTCAGTGTTCCAGCCCTACTCCTTGACACACCACTGCATGTGTGTACAACTGCCCCGCCAAGCTGTGTAGACAGTGTGAGGTACCAACTCAAACATGCTGCCATGTGCGGCATGCTGCACCTCCACCTAAACCAATATTACCGTAGCTGTGTATCCAGGGTGAGACTGCTCCTACGACGGGTGGTGATCCCCTCCCCCTTCCCCCCTCCACTGCCCCCCTCCACTAGTCCCCCCCCCCCCCCCCCCCCCCATTACATGCAGCCCCATACACAGCTAATGTCAAGAGTCAAGTGCACATATGAACAAAATGATCATGAAGTAAATCGGAAGTGAAAGTCTATCACAGAAAAATAATTGATTCCAGAAATATGTTTGAATTATCAGCTTCAACAATTTCTTTGTTGTGGGAATTTCAAGTTTGACTAATCAGGTAGAGACTAGGAACTATGCTTTGATGAACAAGAGTGCATGAGTGGCATAATGGCTGTCTATTAACCATCATAGAGGTTTAGGAGGCAGCGATGAATCCACACAAACTTGTTGGACTCTGACTGGAGTTTATGTGCATCCGTTAAAGCAGATGAAAGAATCAACAAGGCTACTTGAACATGGTGCTTTGCTGACCTGTGACCTCCTAGATCTTGAGGGGAAACACGTAAGCCATGAAGACATTTAGTAGCATCACAGACATGTGCAGGTAGGACGTCCCAGTGCACGACGTCGGCAATATTCATAGCGTTCATCATGTTTACCATGTTCATGACTAGCAGCGTGTTGTATATGCAGGGCTGTAGTACTGCCAGTATTTTTCAGTCAAAGGGTACGATGGGTGAAGCCATTATTGCTGATGTCCCCTGCCATGATAGTGCTGAAATATGGTTAAAGCGTTCGCTCGTCACGCCAAAGACCCGGGTTCGATTCCCTACATGGGTACAATGTGTGAAACCCATTTCTGGTGTCCCCCTGCTATGATATTGCTGGAATATTGCTAAAAGTGGCGTAAAACCATACTCACTCACTCACTAGTGCTGAAATATTGCTGAAAGCAATGTAAAAGTCATTCACTCACTCTCTCAATCAAAGGGACCCTTAGAATCAGTTTGTTATTTGAGATGTCAACATCAACAACATTGTTTACCTATTCAGGGGTGTTAGTTTGTTTAGCAACTGTATGTGTGTGATACTGCATATGACGACTGATGATTGATATGATGACAATACTGAGACCTGTGAAGATCCGGGGTAGAATAGGTCTTCAGCAACCCATGCTTGCTGCACATGGCGACAGCACTTGTCGTAAGAGGCGACTGACAGAATCGGGTGGTCAGGCTCGCTGACATGGTTGATGCATATCATCGTATCCCAATTGAGTAGATCAATGCTCATGATGTCAATCACTGGATTGTCTGGTCCAGACTCGATTATTTTCAGACTGCTGGAATATTGCTGAGTGCGGCGTTAAACAACAAACAAACAAACCTAACAGGTGATATACTACTACTGCTGCCACCCTTCCAGGTCTCACAGGAGCCTCCTGTGGTCACAATGCAAGCTTGTGCCTGTGAGGCTGTTACTCTGGAATAATGAGTGCACATGTATGATGAGTATTTGACAAGAGGCTGTGGCTGCTTGACTGATGTCGGAGGCACTGGATCACCTCCCCAAGTCATCTGCATCAGAACATAAAGCAAATCTTTGAGACATGTTCTACAAACTGCAAGAACAACTGCTACAAGCTCGGAGGAGGATTGTTTCGGTGTTTATGACACGTGTAAAGCGTTGGCCTGCACCGTTTGCCTGGCAGCATGTGCTTCATCAGTTCTGGATCAGCTCCTTCCTGGCTGCCATTTTCATGAAGTATCTAGTTCATGAATACTTAATACTGATGCTGCTCCTTAATACCTACCCCAGAACTGTGAAGATCCGGGGTAGAATAGATCTTCAGCAACCCATGCTTGCCGTAAAAGGTGACTATGCTTTTCGTAAGTGGCGGCTAATGGGATCGGGCAGTCAGGCTCTCTGACTTGGTTGATGCATGTCATGATCCCAATTGCGTGGATCGATGCTCATGATATTAATCACTGGATTGTCTGGTCCAGACTCGATTATTTACAGACCGCCGTCATATAGCTGGAATATTGCTGAGTGTGGCATTAAACAACAAACCAACCAATCATACCTACCCTGAGCTTGTGGGGTAGCCCAGTGGTTAAAGCAATTGCTTATCACGCCGGAGACCCAGGTTCGATTCCCCACCTGGGTACAATGTGTGAAGCCCATTTCTATTGTCCCAGGCATTATATTGCTGGAATATTGCTAAAAGCGGCATAAGAATATACTCTCACTGACTGACTCACTCACTCACTCACTCACTCACTCACTCACTCACATGATTAAATCAGTCAAACATATACAGCCTGATCATCCATGATGGACCGAGTGTGTCTGCATGGCTCAAACCCTTGACTGAGATTGTTCTACTTCTTCATCTCCATGAATCACTGAATCTAAATCAATCAATGTAATAAACCTGGAACCTTTGCTTACATATCAACATTTATTACATATCTAAGGCACCAATGACAAAATATTTTAGCTGTCACTTGGCCGAGTTTGCCAAGTAAAGTGATTATGATTGTATAGCTATATATATATATTCAGCAGTATCATCAAACAGAGCAGCTTGTTCACTTAATCATCATCTGTCAGAGCATGCATGAAAATATTCATGTATACTCAACAACAAAAGTTAAGCACCACTGCAGTCGAGAGTAATATTTTCAGCGAGATATAATTTCCACCCTGAATATAACACCTTGGTTGGTCCCTGTCTGTACATTCCTACATCCTGGAATGTTGCGGTAAGTCTCGCACCACTGCCTTTACAGGTGTATGTACACCCCCCCCTTTCATGAGGCTGTGAGCTTCAGAGGCAGTGGAGGCTGTTGCTGGGGAGGACCCGGAGATGATGGTTGGAGGTCCGGTCATGGCTGGATGATGAGGGAAACAGACACATTCCTGGCCGGCAGTCACCTGCAGAAACAAAGCATCTCCCATGTACAAACTCTTGACAAATGCAAACTCTCAGGATGAACTTTGCCCTGGAATACCTGAGATGGGATGGCTGCAGGAGAAGAGGCTGTCATCATGGTTTTATTTAGTATACACCTGATGGGAGATAGCATCATGTGTCAGGGAGATAAATTTTGTATCATTGCTGAGTTTGAAACTGATATTGTCTCTCTGCAGAAACCATCAAACGATGCAATGCCATCATCAAACGATGCAATGGAATTATCAAACAATGCAATGATATTGTCAAACAATGCAGTAACATCAAACAATGCAATGACATCATCACACAATGCAATGACATCATCAAACAATGCGATGACATTATCAAACAATGCAATGATATCATCAAGAATGCAGTGACATCATATAACAATGCAATGACATCAAACTATGCAATGACATAAAACAATGCAATGACATCAACAAACAATGCAATGACATTATCAAACAATACAATGACATCATCAAACAATGCAATGTCATGATCAAACAATGTAATGTATGATCAATGCAAGGTGATCAATTGATGACAACATGTGTCTCTGTGAGCAACAAGGATTAGGTTTGAGATAATGTTGATACAAATAACTTATTAACTTGACAACTTTATTATGGCCAAAGGGGCTGTCGGGTAGCCTAGTGGTTAAAGCGCTCACTCGTCATACCGAAAAGACACGGGTTCGATTCCCGTCATGGGTACAATGTGTGAAGCCCATTTCTGGTTTTCCTCCGCCGTGATATTGCTGGAATATTGATAAAACTCACTCACTCACTCACTCACTCACTCACTCACTCACTCACTCACTCACTCACTCACTCACTCACTCACTATTATGGCCGAAACCATGTTTATCTCATAAAGTGATCAAGGGGAGGCTGTGGTTTGTGGTTGGTGGATGGAAGGCTGAGTGAGTGAGGGGGGAAGGAGGGAGACTATCGGAGGCACTACCATCCAACTGTCATCACTGGGGGCTCCAGAACAGGCCTGACATATTGTAGCCATGTTGAGGGAATCAAACTAATGCTTATGTGAGACAAGCAAGGGCACAATCCACTGCCCCACTGGCTGTTACGGAGGCAAGAGTGTAGTGGAGAGATGTACAGCACACATCTGGTTCTGCAACACAGTTTATATGAAGTGCTATCTGTGTCCGTCTAGTGACCGTAGTCCAAGCAGTCACAGACTTATATTAATATGAGTCGAGAGGAAAACCTTTTCATATTGCTTACTCATCTTCTACTTATAGTTTAGAAACCAATGAAATAATCTTCTTCAATGACACTCACATGGCAATTTATTTGTAATTTGAATTCCATGTTAATCGTTCCACGAGACAATAAATATCACACACGATGATAGAGGCTGTTACGGTTTTAGAGTGAAGGGGTGAAGAGTGTGGGGGGGAATAATCACTGTGGGGGTAAAGGGGACAGACAGTTATAATCCCATGGTCATGGTTCACGGCAGAATGCACATTTCCCTTGGTTCCTCTGCACAGACGGTCTGCAAACACAGCTAGCATCAGAAACCACTTACATCCAGGGATGACCCACACAACTTGTTTACATATCCTCTACCTTAAAGGTCCGTGTAAATACATCTCGGGGATAAACTCAGTGATAAACAGCCCTAATTTTGATATACATTCATTCCTGACATTTGGATGCTGGATGATAAAATGAAATATGCCGATGAGGACGGAGATGAATGGCAGTGTGTTTTTTGGCCATTATTGAGGTATTTGTGGTGTGTAGATGAGACGGCTGTGCGGAGCGGGAGCGTTATTTATGTTGACAACTTGCGGGATAAGGAAGACCCCCATTAAATCTGGGGGAGATTCCAGCCAGGTTGTCTTCACATGGTTTTGATAAGTCAGGACTACCACCATCACATAAATACTGTGACAAATGAGTAGAATATTATTTATGTGGCCACGGAATCCCATGTCTAGAGACACTTGATATCAGTAACAGCTTCAGAACAGCCTCGAGGAGGACCAGCGTAATACACTACTGTAATGGAGAAGAGGCATTTATTAACCCATAAGCAGAAACAGAGAATTACCAATCATCAATGTAATAAATGTGCAAATGATTTTTCGCTGAAAAGTCAAACAATGTTGTATCCCCTGTCAATCAGACTCCTGTAGGCTTGCACAAGTCTCTAAGGCAATAATTATTAGTGTTCCTCATTAACCATAAAATTTGAATTGAAAGTTTAGTTAATTTCTCTACATGAATGCCACATGTGGCTGATGATGTGGTCCCTGCTGGGATATTTGATGTTACAGGGCCAGTTAGACTTGCACAAGTCTCTAAGGTAATAATTATTATTTTAAATCATAAGTTCTAGATTATGTAGCTATTAAGAACAAGTTGTCCATATAAGAGACTGGAGTCCTTACTGTCCACATATCTAGACTTGCTTTTTAGGAGGATAGAATTACTACACATCCATGTACTTTTCTTTCAGTACAGCCATGGAGCAAGGCTAAGACTCCTGTTGCACAACGACAGAGGAAAAACCTTATCTCTATAGTTGTAGTTTGTATGTCAAGACTCTGTGTGTAAATTTGTTAACCACGACTGTTACTGTAATGATATCACAATTACCTCCGTTCAGCAATCAATTAGCTCTGCCACCTCCAACATCAAAAACCTGTGTGTAATTAACACATTTTTGCCACAGCGGTCAGCCACATTGGGATGATTGCGTGAAAATGGACATGTACTGCAGCACTGTGGGACGAGGATGGATGGTGTATACAATATGCAAGGGACAATTAGACATCTGCCTGCGCGGAACACACCTCTGTCTCACATTACCTCTCCATCGCTACGCCATTTAAAGCTAATAACGCTTTGATGGGCTTTTAAGTACAAATATGTTTTGTTTTGAATAATAACAGCTTTTCATGTTGATCAGTATCAGTGTTAAAGGGGCAGTGTTTTTCTGATGTATCTTGTGGTGGCACAGAGCAAGTTAGACTTGCACAAGTCTCTTAGGCAATAAATATTAGTTTCAATCGTAATTTCTAGATTATGTAAATAATAAAAAAACAAGTTACAGTTACTGTCCACTTATCTAGACTTACCTTTTAGGAGGATAGAATTACTACTTTTCCATGGACATTTCTTTCAGTACAGCCTTGGAGCAAGGATAACAGCAAGTAAGCACCTTGAGGCGAGGAAACTCCATTGTGTATAGGACTGTAGCCAGCTTATATTGTCTGTCTATGTTGTATCTACAGGGTAGTCTGACTTCAGTGATATCTATGTTGTATGTACAGGGTAGTCAGGCTTCAGTGATATCTATGTTGTATGTACAGGGTAGTCAGGCTTCAGTGATATCTATGTTGTATGTACAGGGTAGTCAGGCTTCAGTGATATCTATGTTGTATGTACAGGGTAGTCAGGCTTCAGTGATATCTATGTTGTATGTACAGGGTAGTCAGGCTTCAGTGATATCTATGTTGTATGTACAGGGTAGTCAGGCTTCAATGATATCTCTGTTCTATACGACAGCCTGACTTCAATGATATCTCTGTTGTATACAACAGCCTGACTGCAATGATATCTATGTTGTATCTACAGGGCAGCCTGACTTCAATGATATCTCTGTTGTATACGACAGCCTGCCTTCAATGATATCTATGCTGTATCTACAGGGCAGCCTGACTTCAATGATATCTCTGTTGTATACGACAGCCTGACTTCAATGATATCTATGTTGTGTCTACAGGGCAGCCTGACTGCAATGATATCTATGTTGTATCTACAGGACTGCCAGGCTGCAATGGCTGTCCATGTTGTGTCTATAGGCATTCATGTGGTACTGTTATCAATTAGTTGCAAGTGCAGACAAATACCACAACTCTCCACTAGGGGGAGCCACTATACTGTAATGAGGGTCAGCCCAATGACCTGTGACCTCTGTGTGACCTCATAACATTCCTGATACAAACCTGAATCAATTATTTCAGGAAAACAGTTTTCCAGTGTTTTTCATTGTCTGAATTATTTTCCCTTTTCTTACCAAATCCATCATTTCATCTTTCCCATCTGTGCCAAGAAACCTTCTCCCACCAGGGAAAGGAGAACAATTATGGAAATGAAATATGAGTAAGAATTGGATGACATCCTACTCAATAACACTTTACAGATAAAACAATAACTTGTTTGATTTACAAGCAAAACAGCCACGTCTGATAAAACGCTTAAGCATATCACTGTTTTTAGCAGTGATGTTTTCCTTTTGAATAGCATTTGGGAAGTAAGTTGGCATTCCATTTCAAATTAGATGCATTCCATCTTTTGTAGATAATGGGGAAAAATATAGTTTTACAAAGTTTATGCATGCATTGATGTAGTAAAAACATTTTTGTTTTTAAAGCATTGAACATACAATTATTGGAACTTTTCACTTCGAAAAGATTTATGTCCTCTAAAAGAATATGTATTACATTTTACATGCCCCCTCCCCTCCTCTCTCCCCCTCCCTCCCCCTCCTTCACTTCTCCCACCACAAAACTCACACTGGAAACTGCCTCCGTGGTCTAATGGTAGAGCATCCGCCCGGAGAGCGGAAGGTCCGGGGTTCGATCCCCAGCCGCGTCATACCAAAAGACATTAAAAGATGGTACTTGTTGTTACCCTGTCTGGCGCTTGGCATTAAGGGGCTTAAACAAGGACTGGTCAGTTCAGAGTCAGTATACTGTGTTTGAGTGGGGTATTCATGTTAAATTGTGGCATGGTATCTCAGTGTGCTAGCGCTATAAATTGGCATCAGTCCGGACTAGTACAAGCAGCCACACACACACATACACGTGCGTGCACATCGCTATATAAGTGCAATAATCTTGGACGCGACGTTAAACCCCATTTTACCTCACCTCACCACACTGGACCTTAGCCTTGCTCCAAGGCTGTACTGAATGAAAAGTCCATGGATGTGTAGTATTTTATCCTCCTAATAGGCAAGTCTAGATATGTGGATAGTAAGGACTCCAGTCTCTTATATGGACTACTGGTTCTTGTTATTTACATAATCTAGAAATTATGATTCAAACTAATAATTATTACCTAAGAGACTTGTGCAAGTCTAACTGGCCCTGTAACATCAAATATCCCAGCAGGGACCACATCATCAGCCACATGTGGCGTTCATATAGAGAAATTAACTAAACTTTCAAGAAATAATTCAAATTTTATGGTTAATGATGAACATCTTTACATGAGCCTCATCATTTATGATTACTTGGATACTTTGGAAATTTAATCTGAGAGAGCAACATAAGAAGTCACTTTAGGCTGTCATGATGTAGGCAGCGTGGCTGAGACTCTGTGTGTAATGTAGCCCTTAATTATGAGATCTCATCTCTCGGAGACATGTTAATCTTCCAGCTGTGTGTGGACAACAACCAGAATTCTGTCACTATGACAACACATGCACATGTGACAATAAATCCGTGAAAAATATTAATGAATGTGAAGAATGTGTGTTTTGAAAGAAATCTCTTCTTATTTTCTATATTTATATTATCTTATCATATTGGCATACAAGCTCCTCTCATACATATATTTCATAATAACATTCCTCATAATGACATAAAATAAAATAATTTGCCTCTAAAAATGCAAATAAAAAGTGTGTTATGAAAAAAGGTTACACATGAAAGCAGGGACTGCTTCATGATAGAGGATATAGTATATAACCGCAGGGGCTGCTTCATGATAGAGGATATGGTGTATAACTTTAGGGACTGCTTCATGATAGAGGATATAGTGTATAACTGTAGGGACTGCTTCATGATAGAGGATATAGTGTATAACTGCAGGGACTGCTTCATGATAGAGGATATAGTGTATAACTGCAGGGATTGCTTCATGATAGAGGATATAGTGTATAACTGCAGGGACTGCTTCATGATAGAGGATATAGTGTTTAACTTTAGGGGTTGCTTCATGATAGAGGATATAGTGTATAACTGTAGGGACTGAGTTATGTGTTATTTACTAGATTCACAATTACATGGATAGGATGTTCCACAGCACTATCCTGGGGCTCGTCATACCGTCATCACTTTGGCCCTTCCACCCACATCAAGCTCATATACTTGACATATAGTTGGAAGTGACATTGAACTAAACTCACTCACTCACTCACTCACTCACTCACTCACTCACTCACTCACTCACTCACGCACGCATGCACCCTCACTCACTCATGCACACACCCACTCACTCACTCACGTGCAGTTTTGGGGGCAAGAGTTAAAACAAATTCACTGTTACAAATGTGAGTGGATTGTAGAAGGTTTGTAGTAGCCTTAACCTTCTGTAGTATTTTGGTATTATCAGGCTTAATGGTACCACTTAGAGCTTATGACCAGCTCCCTGTGTTACATGGAGGTTGTGTGAGGATTCCTAGCATCCTCTCAGCTGTGTCAGGTGTGTAGTCCACAGAGAGCAACACCTGATGGAAGCAACTGCTTGCTTTGTCCTAGAGTGTTGTGTGAATGCAAGACTTACACAAGTCTATAAGACAATAATTATTTTGTTTTAATAATAATTTCTAGATTATATAAAGAATATGAACAAGTTGTCCCTATAAAAGACTGGCGTCCTTAGAGTGTACTGTCCGCTTATCTAGACTTGTCTATTATAAGGATAGAGTTACTATACATCCATGGACTTATCATTCAGTTCTGCCTTGAAGCAAAGGCTATGTGGACCCATGTAATGGATAGTCCTGACTACCAGTCCCTGACCATATTATTTTCATTCCACTTGACCCTTACTGTAATACCATAGCCCTAAGGGGGCACGGGTGGCCCTAGTCCTGCACCATGACCGTGGAATATATTTATTTTAAGAAAAATAATAAATCTAGAAACGCATACAAAAGCAAGTCTAGCCAGCTCTAGCTAGCTCTATTCCCCATCTGAAATCAGCCTAGGGATTTTTTTATTTTATTTTTAGAGACAAGAAGGATATTGCGTAATAAACGATTTCAGGGACTAAATGTTAGACTAGGGTGGCCCAGTTGTCTAAGATGCCGCATTTCGCTGTGCAGCGTTGCGTTCCTTGGGCACACCAGAAACCTATGATCATGGGTTCGAATCCTGGTTCGCCACGCTTATGTTTCTAGGTTTGTCAGCACATTACATGTGCTCATGGGTTTCACCGAAGTGATAAACGTCTAAGACCTGCATCACTTCAGGCTTTCCTCCCACATTAAGCTGACACGCCGCGATATAAATGGAATACTGTTAAAAGCGGTGATAAACCGAACCACGGACTTATACAGGTCGGTGACCGAACTCACTTACTCACTCACCCATAGCCCTAAATGAAGATTTTTCAGAGCTTCCAGACTGGGGCTCCTAGACTAACATCTAGTCTCTAAAATGAACATATTTTACAGATAAAAACAGTTGTTAAATTATTGTTATAAAAATATAATTTAAAAGGAGCTCAGAGACTCTCTTCGGTTTCAGATACTGCAGTATACACTTGCATTGGCTGTATTGGATATGTTTGTTACAGAGTCTGTGTGATAATTGACTATGGGTCTCCTTTTCAATCTTAATGAAGTTGTTTGCTTCTAGCAAATATATTTTCAGAGACTAAATGTTAAACCCATGTAAAGTGTGAGATTGTGGGGATGGATTTAGAGATGTCAGAGTCAGTTGCTGCCATGACCAGTGTGTCCTGCTGTGACTTACGATGTCTGCTAACAGTCAGCTAGGTACATAGCATCTCATCTCGCATACCCTGACAGGAGGGGGAGGGGGGAGGACAAGTTGGGGGAGGATGTCAGGTGGGGGACTGTTGTCATAGGGATATTCAGATGGAGGGGGGGTTGGATACAGAATAGAGAGTATGTTAGGTAGGCGGGGTAAAGTGGTTGCTTTAAGGACAGACTTTGAGTAAGAATAGACTGGAGAAGACTGTTGGGATGTGAGAAGTAAGAAGGCTGCAGGTTTAGTCTGTTATACAGATCCAGAAACAAATATTTCCAATACAGCCCATGCAAGTCTAGAATGTTTGGCAAGTCTAGATAACTGCAGTATCTGGAATATGAAAAAATTCTCCAGGCTCTTTATAACTATAATTTAACAACTGTTTCTTTTCTGAGACTAGATGTCAGTCTAGCTGCAGGTTCCTCACGGCCAGATGGTGGCACTACCTGCTCCCACTGCACAACATGGCAGGACGCAGCTGATGTGGGTTGTTATCACTCGTACTTGTCAACAGGGAGGTTTATAATGTTTTTGACTGGGAGATGGGGGTAGAGTTTGCAAGTGTGTGATTCTTAAGGGTCAGTCTCAGTGTGAGGTATACCCCCCATCACAGATCCTGACACCTCCACTGTAGAAGATGTTGTTACCATCAACTGGATATGATCAGAATTATTCTGTCTGTGAGGCACAAATCAAGAGAAACTTGACTGCTATATGTATACATGTGCACACATGCACTTAGTGACCTATATCTCTGTATACACCGACTATCTGTGTACACACATGCACTCAGTGACCTATATCTCCATATACACCAACTATCTGTGTATACACATGCACTCAGTGACCTATATATCCCAATATACACCAGCTATCTGTGTACACACATGCACCCAGCGACCTATATCCCCATATAAACCAACTATCTGTATACACACATGCACTCAGTGACCCATATCCCCATATACACGAACTATCTGTGTACACACATGCACTCAGTGACCTATATCTCTGTATACACACATGCACTCAGTGACCCATGTCCCCATATAAACCAACTATCTGTATACACACATGCACTCAGTGACCTATATCCCCATATACACCAACTATCTGTGTATACACATGCACTCAGTGACCAATATCCCCATATACACCAACTATCTGTGTATACACATGCACTCAGTGACCAATATCCCCATATACACCAACTATCTGTGTATACACATGCACTCAGTGACCAATATCCCCATATACACCAACTATCTGTGTATACACATGCACTCAGTGACCTATATCTCTGTATACACCAAGTATCTGTGTATACACATGCACTCAGTGACCTATATCCCCATATACACAAACTATCTGTGTACACACATGCACTCAGTGACCTATATCTCTGTATGCACCAACTGCTATATGTATACATGTGCGTGGTGCACCCAGTGACCTATATCTCCATATACACCAGCTATGTGTGTACACACATGCACTTTATGACCTATATCTCCGTATACACCAACTATCTGTGTATACACATGCACTCAGTGACCTATATTTCTGTATACACCAACTATCTATGTACACACATGCACTCAGTGACCTATATCTCTGTATACACCAACTATATGTGTACACACATGCACTTAGTGACCTATATCTCCATATAAACCAACTATCTGTGTACACACATGCACTCAGTGACCTATATCTCTGCATACACCAACTATCTGTGTACACACATGCACTCAGTGACCTATATCCCCTTATACACCAACTATCTGTGTACACACATGTACCCAGTGACCCATATCCCCTTATACACCAACTATCTGTGTACACACATGCACTGAGTGACCTATATACCTATATATACCAGCTATATATCTGTGTGCACATATGCACTCAGTGACCTACATCCCTGTATACAGATGTGTATCTATCTGACACTGGCTGAGCCTTTGATTGGAGGCTCTGTGTTGAGTTATATGATCAACACCAAGCTCACAGCCAATGTAAACATTAGCCTCATGCAGCGTCCTAACTTAACCATAACATCACAAGAAAATTGGCAAGAATTTTGATTAAATTTGTTTGACAAGTGATAAATAAATTGTGGTGGTCCTCACATGTGTGGCTGATCTGCTGCTAAACCAGAGAGCTCACAGCCAAGCATCCCTCTCCCATCACAGTCCCCATCTTCCCGAGGCAAGGGAGTTAACTGACTTTAAAAGTCCAGTTTCAACCCTTGCTGAGCTAGGCTGGTATGATGGAGTTATATTTCGGCTGGACTAACGAGTTGATGCATAAACCAATCAAAATCGTGCAGCAAACTGACATCATGTTCGTCAACTGCAGTTCAGATTTCGGTTGATTGCAGGATTTGCAAAGCATGTGTACCGCCAACTTAGCATCAACAGATATTTTCCCAATCTTTTCATGTTTTTAATCAAGGTGCTCGTGTGATTTGATGTACTTCGCAAAGTAAATCCCATTTT
Source organism: Haliotis rufescens (assembly GCF_023055435.1). Taxonomy (NCBI): domain Eukaryota; kingdom Metazoa; phylum Mollusca; class Gastropoda; order Lepetellida; family Haliotidae; genus Haliotis; species Haliotis rufescens. The sequence goes on along the minus strand of NW_025963891.1, from coordinate 6,019,536 downwards.
ATTACAATATAGATCTTGATTATTGATCATATCCTCTTGATTGAGCGCCGCCATTTTGTTTGAAGCAAATGCAAGTGATATGAGAGGTGGAATCTGATTGGTCAATAGGAGGGAAATGGAAGGGACATAACTCATAATAGCCACTGGTGCTGCTACGATTGAGCCCAGAAATTCCAATCTAATTCGGCAACAATCTCATTAAAATCAGATCTGAGTTGTGCTACCGCTAAACAAAGATCTGAGGACATTCCATTACGGGTCACGTCAGAACGACCTTTCATCTGACCAATCAGAGCGTCGCTTATCAGATCATGAAAGAGACAGTTGAAATGTGATTTTTGATCATGCAACCTCGAAAAAAAAACATACTGGATATTCTGAATGACATTTATAGGCTTTATGACTGTATTCATACAATCTAGACCATCTATTAGCCATTCCAGAATGTTCTTTTGTTCAGTTTTTAATTTTTTAAATCGAGTATATGTCAGAATATGTATCTGATTTTAATGAGATTGGTTCGGCAAGGGTGGAAATTGGACTTTTACAGTCAGTTAACCTTGCCTCGGAAAAATGCACAGTCCCAAAATACTTCATCGCTCTCCCAATCTGTCATTGATAGTTTCTGATGTTATACTGAACGTTCACTATATCAAGACAATGATATATCTAACTATATCAGTCTTTGAAGTCGACTGAGGTTACACTGACAATCTGTATACCACCCATAGAACAGCAGTCTGATAGGAGCTGGATATATGATCATAGGTCGATACGTCTGTTGAATATCACGTTATTTATGTGCACAGAAAGATGTCATTGATTGCTGGTGTGTTATCATGTTAAATGGTCCACGAGACTGATCCACCAGCCCGGCCAGTCTTCACTGCATGCCTGTGTTTATTCTTACATAAGTAGATAATTGCCTTGTATAAACACTTGATGTTGTTAATTAAGACTTATCTGTGACCATCACAGGCATGTTACGATCTATCTAAACACACAAAGCTAACACAAGTTGCCATCTTGATAAAGGCAGTGCAGATCAACAATGGCATCTGGGTGCTCTGTGTATAAAGTAGCTTGTATTAGGAGAAGATAAACTTGCACAAGACTGTTTAATTGTGGAATAGGAAGCCCCATGGAAGTAGCGGAGAAGCGGCCGATGACTCGCTGTCTAATACAAACAATCTGGCGAGGGGACTCCGTGGGTAATTAACTGCTATTGTGTAAGAGTGATGTTTCGTAATGACTTTCCTCAGTCCTTGTTGTCTGCCTACATGGGAGAACATGTCGACCATGTTGTCTTGGCCTTAGATTACTTTCTATTTCTTGATGCAGATGCAGACATAGGACCCGTCTTTTATTTACTCTGAACAGCCATGTTGGTTCTTTGTCGAACAATCTCCGACTCTAATGTGGCCTCGTATTTGGAGAATCTCTGTGTATTACTTTCATCACTGATTTCTGGCAGGGAAGACAGTCAATGAATGGATCATCAAGAAACTCTAACACATGAAAATATTATTTCGTGATGATTTGTGAGAATCTTTGATGTGTGTGGTCAGGAATATTTTTTAACAAATAAACATTTTAGCGATTAGGATAACAAGAAATGTTTGTTCTTGAGAAAAAATTGAAGGACTATTATTATAATCAGGGCTACATGATGCATAAGGGAGACTGATGATAGTTTACAAGTTGAGTGATGGGACAGATTTCTGATTGTGTTCACTGAGAACTTGTCTTAAGGGTACACGTGACAGTACCTGTGCTGATCCGGGTTAGAATAGGTCTTCAGCAACCTATACTTGCCGTAAAAGGTGACCCTGCTTGTCGTAAGAGGCGACTAACGGGATCAGGTGGTTAGGCTCTCTAGCTTGGTTGATGCATGTCATCATATCCTAATTGTGTAGATCAATGTTCATGAAGTCAATCACTGGATTGTCTGGTCCAGATTGGATTACGTACAGACAGCCTTCATATAGCTGTAATATTACAACAAACAAACAGAACATGTGAGTGACTGTGTTCACTGAGAACGTGGCTGATGGGTGGAGGTGTGTAGGTACATGTAGACCACAAGTCACTCCTTACGTTCAGCTGGGATGCATACAAGGAAGTCAATCATCATTACAGGGAAAAGGAAGGGTGCACTTTGAAATCATAAATTAGCATACTTGCATGTGGTAGGCATCTTATTTTTGTTGAAAGACCAAAAAGTTGGTGATAATGTTGTAATATGTTTACACTATATGATTCATTCTCTAAGAAACTTTCAAATGCATAAACATTTCAGTTTGGTAAAATAAGGAGGGGTTTCTGCGACTGCCCTCCCTTCTGGAACGTTATGAGGTGTATGGGGTGTAACCGTTCTGGAACTGTAATAGTGTGTATTTGGTACAACGTAGCCTTTCTGGATCTGTTATGAGGTCTATTTAGTACAACGTACCCCTTTTGGATGTGTCATAGGGTGTATGTGGTGTACCCTTTCTGGATCTGTTGTGGGGTGTATGTTGTGTACCCTTTCTGGATCTGTTATAGGGTGTATGTGGTGTACCCTTTCTGGATCTGTTATAGGGTGTATGTGGTGTGCCCATCCTGGATCTGTTATGGGGTGTATGTGGTGTACCCTTTCTGGATCTGTTATGGGGTGTATGTGGTGTACCCTTTCTGGATCTGTTGTGAGGTGTATGTGGTGTGCCCTTTCTGGATCTGTTGTGGGGTGTATGTGGTGCACCCTTTCTGGATCTGTTATGGGGTGTATGTGGTGCACCCTTTCTGGATCTGTTGTGGGGTGTATGTGGTGTGCCCTTTCTGGATCTGTTGTGGGGTGTATGTGGTGTACCCTTTCTGGATCTGTTATGGGGTGTGTGTGGTGTACTCTTTCTGGATCTGTTATGGGGTGTATGTGGTGTACTCTTTCTGGATCTGTTATGGTTTGTATGTGGTGTACTCTTTCTGGATCTGTTATGGGGTGTATGTGGTGTACTCTTTCTGGATCTGTTATTGTTTGTATGTGGTGTGCCCTTTATGGATCTGTTATGGGGTGTATGCGGTGTACCCTTTCTGGATCTGTTATGGTTTGTATGTGGTGTGCCCTTTCTGGATCTGTTATGTGGTGTATGTGGTGTACCCTTTCTGGATCTGTTGTGGGGTGTATGTGGTGTACCCTTTCTGGATCTGTTATGGGGTGTATGCGGTGTACCCTTTCTGGATCTGTTATGGTTTGAATGTGGTGTGCCCTTTCTGGATCTGTTATGTGGTGTATGTGGTGTACCCTTTCTGGATCTGTTGTGGGGTGTATGTGGTGTACCCTTTCTGGATCTGTTATGTGGTGTATGTGGTGTGCCCTTTCTGGATCTGTTATGGGGTGTATGTGGTGTACCCTTTCTGGATCTGTTATGGGGTGTATGTGGTGTACCCTTTCTGGATCTGTTATGGGGTGTATGTGGTGTACTCTTTCTGGATCTGTTATGGGGTGTATGTGGTGTACCCTTTCTGGATCTGTTATGGTTTGTATGTGGTGTGCCCTTTCTGGATCTGTTGTGGGGTGTATGTGGTGTACCCTTTCTGGATCTGTTTTGGTTTGTATGTGGTGTGCCCTTTCTGGATCTGTTATGGGGTGTATGTGGTGTACCCTTTCTGGATCTGTTATGGGGTGTATGTGGTGTGCCCTTTCTGGATCTGTTGTGGGGTGTATGTGGTGTACCCTTTCTGGATCTGTTATGGGGTGTATGTGGTGTACCCTTTCTGGATCTGTTATGGGGTGTATGTGGTGTACTCTTTCTGGATCTGTTATGGGGTGTATGTGGTGTACTCTTTCTGGATCTGTTATGGTTTGTATGTGGTGTGCCCTTTCTGGATCTGTTATGGGGTGTATGTGGTGTACCCTTTCTGGATCTGTTATGGTTTGTATGTGGTGTGCCCTTTCTGGATCTGTTATGGTTTGTATGTGGTGTGCCCTTTCTGGATCTGTTATGGGGTGTATGTGTGGTGTACCCTTTCTGGATCTGTTGTGGGGTGTATGTGGTGTACCCTTTCTGGACCTGTTATGGGGTGTATGTGGTGTACCCTTTCTGGACCTGTTATAGGGTGTATGTTGTGGCTGGGAATGACTGCAGCATGTGCATGCTGACTATGTACTACCTTAAGATAGCTATGATGATAGCTATTATGATATTCACCCATTGTACTAATATGGAGAATTGAACCCTGGACATCAGTGTGACAAGCCCATGCTTTGACCACTCGGCCACCAAATGTCCCCTCATTAACTACTGAGTCACAGATCAAGGGGGTATATGTTAAAGCTCTTGCTTGTCAGACTGAATACCTGGCTTTGATTCCTTACATGGGTACCATAAAACCCATTCCTGTTATCCAAAGCTATGATATTATTTCCTGAAGCAGCATGAACACTTAGTCATCCACTCAAACAAGTCATCCATGTTGTTCTTTCTCCGAAGGGAAGCGTAAATTTATTTCAAAATAAGCTTTGAAGGTCTTAATATTTTCTCATCAAATTCAGAACCATTGGACATTTTAAATACATGACGGCTAATACATTTGCTCTTCAGTACTCCTAGCACAAGTGGTAGCTCCCTGTTTTGATCATTAGGTTGGCTAGTTCTGCAGTACGGTTATAGAGTCAGTCGATGATGGGTCAAACAGCCTGGCTGTCTGGTAGTGTCTTCACAGCGGTTTCATCACAGTAAGATACCCCCATTGAACGTGTTCATCGCAGTCTGCAAGATGGAACAAAAAATCGACCATGAATGTCATCCATTATAGATGTGCGATGAATGAATCGAGGCAAATTCTTGGAAGCATTTCAAGTAGGTTGTATCCACCTGGGGGAAGCATTATATTAAAGATGCCACGGCTCAAAGCATCCCCTCTAGTTAAAACTATCAGCAGCAAGAAATTAAGTCATAATCGATTTGTTAGTTTTGCATGTTTGTGTAATGGTCGCAGTCAGTGGCAGCTGTGCCTCCTCGTCATACCTGTACATGATGCTGCCTCGTTAATCAAGGTAAAAATAGAGGCACAACCCGCCCTCGTGCTGTCTACTGCATGCTGGGATACAGACAGGAAATTCTACATCTCCCTGTGCACCAGACCATGTACTGAAGCTCCTTTAGTCAAGTAACACACTGGAACTGATGTATTTTAAAACACCTTTTCTTTTGATAAATTTAAAATCTTTTTTAGCTTTTGTCATAACAGCCTATAGAGAAGCTTTGTCAATGAAAACATTTCTTCAAAATAATTATAATTGTTTTCTTCAAAAGAACCTTTCCTCTTCTGCTGTGGATTCAAGCAAACTAGACTTGGTTAGTTTGATCTAGACTTGCCTAGGCTTTTTTAGTAAAAAAAAATACCTAAAAAATATAAATTCAACAGTCATGGCGCAGGACTAAACAGCCTATAAAGATGTAAGAATAAATTCATATATTGTATTGTGAACATTAGGAGAAGATGATATAAAAGATACTTCTTTGCGAACAGGGTCAAAGGTTTGGAATAACACAACCTCATGATATTGACAGTTATCTATTTAGATTTCACAGCTTGAGGTGGTCCGATCTCATGCATTGTGAAATAGGATGTCTATCAACGTTGTTGCTGACACGTTGTTACTGAAATGGTGATGCTCAAATGTTGTTTCTGAAATGGTGATCCTTCCACACTGCTACTGAAACGTTGTTACTGAAATGGTGATGCTCAAATGTTGTTACTGAAATGGTGATCCTTCCACACTGCTACTAAAACGTTGTTACTGAAATGGTGATGCTCAAACGTTGTTACTGAAATGGTGATCCTTCCACACTGTTACTGAAACGTTGTTACTGAAATGGTGATGCTCAATGTTGTTACTGAAATGGTGATCCTTCCACACTACTACTGAAATGTTGTTACTGAAATGGTGATGCTCAAACGTTGTTACTGAAATGGTGATCCTTCCACACTGTTACTGAAACGTTGTTACTGAAATGGTGATGCTCAAATGTTGTTACTGAAATGGTGATCCTTTCACACAGTAACTGAAATGTTGTTACTGAAATGGTGATGCTCAAACGTTGTTACTGAAATGGGGATGCTGCAACTTTTTTTGAAATTGTGACACAACAATGTCCCTGCAACATTGATATTGCAACACTGTTACTGCTTTATACTTCAATAATGTCATATACTACCCATTTTCATACTGCGGAAGTGTTTTTCTACAGTTTGTATGTTGGTAGTAACATATGCATGTGAGATGCTCATGATATCAACCACTGGTTTGTTGGGTCCAGACAATCCTATACAGACTGTGTTGATAGAGCTGGAACAAGGCTGCCTGCAGAAGTGTTCAACAATGCCAGTTGCACCACAGATAGAGTGAAGTATCAATCTTTTCCCCGATGAAGAAGTTGCAATCCATCAAATGTGTTGTATCTATTCATCTTGCAAGTCTACAAAGATGCTGATAATATCAAGAATCAACCTGTTTGTTGACACAATCATGGCTCTGTCTAGAGAACCAATTTCCTCCGCTGAAGGGAACTGGGGACATAAACCTTTGATCTGGACCCGTATAATCCAGTTCCCAGACGTTTGAGTTTGGTACAGAATTTACACAGTTAAATGTTGTAGGCTGTGAGTGGTGAGAGTGAGATGAGACCCTGCCACCTGTCTGTGAGCATCCTGCAGCTAGCACCAGCTGTCTGGAGCCTCGCCTGTCTCCAAGGCTTACTGTGCTAGTCACACATCTGGCAGCTCCACTTCACACAGGAGGTGATGGCTTATCACTTCTTTAGCCCATAATGCTCTGTAGTTTTCTCCTTACCACTTATGTCAGGATCACAAGTCAGTGATAAAAACAGCAAAAACATGTTCTAATTGTATTTATTTTGGCAGAGCTTGCTAATGCTTTGTTTCATCACTCTTAAATTCCCTTTGCCCATCACACGGAACCAGAGATGCCAGGCACAGCAGGGTGGCTTGGGGATAGCAGCTCCATGGAGGAATAGTGGATCCCTGTGGCAGTGATGGTTGGATGAATAGTTGGATCTCTGTGGCAGTGATGTTTGGATGAATAGTTGGATCTCTGTGGCAGTGATGATTGGATGAATAGTGGGATCCCTCTAGCAGTGATGGTTGGATGAATAGTTGGATCTCTGTGGCAGTGATGATTGGATGAATAGTGGGATCCCTATAGCAGTGATGGTTGGATGAATAGTTGGATCTCTGTGGCAGTGATGGTTGGATGAATAGTTGGATCTCTGTGGCAGTGATGATTGGATGAATAGTGGGATCCCTATAGCAGTGATGGTTGGATGAATAGTTGGATCTCTGTGGCAGTGATGATTGGATGAATAGTGGGATCCCTATAGCAGTGATGGTTGGATGAATAGTTGGATCTCTGTGGCAGTGATGATTGGATGAATAGTTGGATCTCTGTGGCAGTGATATTTGGGTGAATAGTGGGATCCCTATAGCAGTGATGTTTGGATGAATAGTTGGATCTCTGTGGCAGTGATGGTTGGATGAATAGTGGGATCTCTGTGGCAGTGATGATTGGATGAATAGTGGGATCCCTATAGCAGTGATTGTTGGATGAATAGTGGGATCCCTGTGGCAGTGATGGTTGGATGAATAGTTGGATCTCTGTGGCAGTGATGATTGGATGAATAGTGGGATCCCTATAGCAGTGATGTTTGGATGAATAGTTGGATCTCTGTGGCAGTGATGATTGGATGAATAGTGGGATCCCTCTAGCAGTGATGGTTGGATGAATAGTTGGATCTCTGTGGCAGTGATGATTGGATGAATAGTGGGATCCCTATAGCAGTGATGGTTGGATGAATAGTTGGATCTCTGTGGCAGTGATGGTTGGATGAATAGTTGGATCTCTGTGGCAGTGATGATTGGATGAATAGTGGGATCCCTATAGCAGTGATGGTTGGATGAATAGTTGGATCTCTGTGGCAGTGATGATTGGATGAATAGTTGGATCTCTGTGGCAGTGATATTTGGGTGAATAGTGGGATCCCTATAGCAGTGATGTTTGGATGAATAGTTGGATCTCTGTGGCAGTGATGGTTGGATGAATAGTTGGATCTCTGTGGCAGTGATGATTGGATGAATAGTGGGATCCCTATAGCAGTGATGTTTGGATGAATAGTTGGATCTCTGTGGCAGTGATGATTGGATGAATAGTGGGATCCCTATAGCAGTGATTGTTGGATGAATAGTGGGATCCCTGTGGCAGTGATGGTTGGATGAATGGTTGGATCTCTGTGGCAGTGATGATTGGATGAATAGTGGGATCCCTATAGCAGTGATGTTTGGATGAATAGTTGGATCTCTGTGGCAGTGATGATTGGATGAATAGTGGGATCCCTATAGCAGTGATTGTTGGATGAATAGTGGGATCCCTGTGGCAGTGATGGTTGGATGAATAGTTGGATCTGTGGCAGTGATGGTTGAAGAATAGTGGGATCTCTGTGGCAGTGATGGTTGGATGAATAGTGGGATCTCTGGCAGTGATGGTTGGATGAATAGTGGGATCTCTGTGGCAGTGATGGTTGGATGAATAGTGGGATCTCTGTGGCAGTGATGGTTGGATGAATAGTTGGATCTCTGTGGCAGTAATGGTTAGAAGAATAGTGGGATCTCTGTGGCAGTGATGGTTGGATGAATAGTGGGATCTCTGGCAGTGATGGTTGGATGAATAGTTAGATCTCTGTGGCAGTGATGTTTGGATGAATAGTTGGATCTCTGTGGCAGTGATGGTTAGAAGAATAGTGGGATCTCTGTGGTAGTGATTGTTGGATGAATAGTGGGATCTCTGGCAGTGATGGTTGGATGAATAGTTAGATCTCTGTGGCAGTGATGGTTGGATGAATAGTTGGATCTCTGTGGCAGTGATGGTTAGAAGAATAGTGGGATCTCTGGCAGTGATGGTTGGATGAATAGTGGGATCTCTGTGGCAGTGATGGTTGGATGAATAGTGGGATCTCTGGCAGTGATGGTTGGATGAATAGTGGGATCTCTGTGGCAGTGGTTGGATGAATAGTGGGATCTCTGTGGCAGTGATGGTTGGAAGAATAGTGGGATCTCTGTGGCAGTGATGGTTGGATGAATAGTGGGATGGGGCTATGGCAGTTGGTCGGTGAATAGAGGGAAGGTTTGTGATACAGGTATTACCATGGGGAGACAAACATGGGATTCTTGGACTGGAATCTGTGTCGGAGAACAAGGCTGGATACGTGGGAGCAATCTCCATGATGTCATACAGGGCAATAATAAGCCATGTCATGTGTGAAATCAGGGACACTGGTAGATTCATCTTTGGTTAATGAGGATGTTTACAGCTTGAACGCACCTTGTCCAGGAAATATCCTAATGATAGATAATCAAGTAGGTTAGTCAAGGCAGCCTTCATTTTGTAGTATTTTGAATGCAAGATTTGTTTACCTGAGGAGGTTCTAAGAATGATTGTGGTACTGCATAGTTGATCGTTAACCTGTGCACAGCGATGCCATCCAGTCCCCCTGTGTTACCTGGCGACTGACTTCCAGGCAACTACCTGGCCTCAAGGTGTGTTGTCTCGTCAGTGATTGCACTCAATGCCTGTGACAGCATCACTAATTTATGAGGTACATTAATGGAATTAATGTGCATTGTCAAAAAAATGCCTTCAAAAGAATTAAATGATTAATTCACCAGAGTGATTGGGAAAAATGTCATTTCTGCTTTAGAATTAGTAGGAGATATTAAATCCCTTGGGTGTTGTATATCGAGTCCCTGATTCCTCACAATGGGGGGTCGGGAGTTCGCAATGGGGGGGACAGGCAGGTACAATAGGAGGAGAGTTATCTGGATCAGGAGTCACTGGATTGAGGAGGAAACAGTGTTCTACAATTTCAACATCAACTCCTCCAATTCTCTGATGCACACACTGCAAGCAATCTCACATTCCGCACAAATGTGAAAAAGCAATAGAGATATTTGAGTTAAGTGTAATTGGAGGAGCTGGGCTAATAGTAGTTACAGAGTAATGAGGCAGAGAGCTTATCTCCCCAGCAGACACTTGTATACCCTGATAAGTATGGGAGGGATAAGCGGCAGGACACTGGGGACGTGGAACAACCTGCGGTGTGGTCGGCTTGTCAATACTTCACATGCAGTTACGAGCCACTTGATATATATAAAGATCTGAAAAATTGATTTAAGCCATTTGGTAACAGGCGCTTGTAGATATAGGTTAGCTGCATGCGGGGGGAAATAGAGAGATGGCCGACTTCTGTGGATAATCTGGGAGAGAAAGTGATGAATGGTTATCTACTGTGTAGGGAGATATATAGGATGGTGATTGGAGATGGGAGGGGAGGGCTGGTGATAAGTGGGAAGAGGGAGAGATTGTGGGAGTTTAAGGGATGAGATTGTGGTGGGAGTTTAGGGGATGAGAATGTGGTGGGAGTGTAGGGGATGAGATTGTGGTTGGAGTTTAGGGGATGAGATTGTGGTTGGAGTTTAGGGGATGAGATTGTGGTGGGAGTTTAGGGGATGAGATTGTGGTGGGTGTTTAGGGGATAAGATTGTGGTGGGAGTTTAGGGGATGAGATTGTAGTTGGAGTTTAAGGGATGAGTTTGGCGTGGGAGTTTAGGGGATGAGATTCTGGTGGGAGTCTAAGGGATGAGATTTTGGTGGGAGTTTAAGGGATGAGATTGTGGTGGGAGTTTTGGGGAAGAGATTGTGGTGGGAATTTAGGGCGTGAGATTGTGGTTGGAGTTTAAGGGATGAGATTGTGGTGGGAGTTTTGGGGAAGAGATTGTGGTGGGAATTTAGGGGATGAGATTGTGGTGGGAGTTTAGGGGATGAGATTGTGGTGGGAGTTTAGGGGATGAGATTGTGATTGGAGTTTAAGGGATGAGATTTTGGTGGGAGTTTAGGGGATAAGATTGTGGTGGGAGTTTAGGGGATGAGATTGTGGTGGGAGTTTAAGGGATAAGATTGTGGTGGGAATTTAGGGGATGAGATTGTGGTGGGAGTTTAAGGGATATGATTGTGGTGGGAGTTTAGGGGATAAGATTGTGGTGGGAATTTAGGGCGTGAGATTGTGGTTGGAGTTTAGGGGATGAGATTGTGGTGGGTGTTTAGGGGATGCGATTGTGGTGGGAATTTAGGGGATGAGATTGTGGTTGGAGTTTTGTGGAGAGATTGTGGTGGGAGTTTGGGGGAAGAGATTGTGGTGGGAATTTAGGGCGTGAGATTGTGGTTGGAGTTTAGGGGATGAGATTGTGGTGGGAATTTAGGGGATGAGATTGTGGTGGGAGTTTTGTGGATGAGATTGTGGTGGGAGTTTTGGGGAAGAGATTGTGGTGGGAATTTAGGGCGTGAGATTGTGGTTGGAGTTTAGGGGATGAGATTGTGGTGGGAATTTAGGGGATGAGATTGTGGTTGGAGTTTAGGGGATGAGATTGTGGTGGGAGTTTTGGGGAAGAGATTGAGATTGTGAATGTTTAGGGGATGTGATTGAGATTTTGGGAGTTTAGGGGAGGAGATTGTGGTGGGTGTTTAGAGGATGTGTGTAAGGGGGATGAGATAGAGATTGTGCGAGTTTAGGTTTAGGGGATGGGAATAAGGGAATTAAGAGAGGGACATTTTTGGAGAATATGGTAAGATTGGTGTGAAGATGGTGAGATTTGCAGGGAGGGGGTGAAATATTCTAGATTGGTGGGAAAGATGGTAAGATTGGTTTGAGGAAAATGATACTACATAGAGTAATATTCCACCCCAGAAAGATGTCAAGCAAAACAGTCCGCATAGGATGAACTGGAATAGTAATGTTGTGTTGAACCTAAACTCTCAATCTGTGTGTAGGTCAGTTGTAAGTCTGTGTATCTATTTCTAGTCTGTTTGTTGTCTGTCTGCATGTCGATATAGCAGACAACATATATCTTTGACTAGGTTAAAATTGCATACATTGTGGCCATTTTCTCAGGCTGAATCACCCAAGTTTTTACAGGTGTTTCTGAAAATATTGCGCAAAATTTATTATGTGTTGAAAAGGTGGTTATCTTAAATGTCTCCCACCCATGGCTCCAGGTGTGTCCGTGGTCGTACCTCCCCACGTACTGTTTACCTTGGGGCTACGCTACTCCCCGCTGATGCAAGGAATCTGACAACATCTTCCTCACAACTGCTTTTCCATTAGAGACGATTATTTACAAAATAAGACACTGTTACACTCACTAATGTACAGCCATCATCAGTTGGCTCTCCGTTCTGTACACAAACCAGGAATTGATGTCTTCAGTAACATCATGCTTCATTAATGCTCTTGTAATTTGTGCTACAAAGATGCTTCTTCGGCCACTAAATGATGTTATCCATTGTTCAATGTTGAGATACAAAGTGCTCCTTTCTCAAACATTTTTGCTGTTATTTGTAGCCAGTCAAAGCATCCATGGGATCATTTTTTATAACCCTGCTTGGCATATCTAGATGTCTATCAGGCTGTCACTGTTAATGGCTGGACCAAAAAAGTAAATATTTTTCTTCGATATGTTTGTAAATATTGTGTATACAAGTTAACAACCTTTTAAGGAAAATAAATATTTTTTTCGAGAAAGAAAAGTGGTCTTGAGGCAAACTTGCATTCTTTTTTTCATCATAAAAAATTAATCTTTCTACAAGCAAGATGTTTTAGTTATTTTTTAGTCCATGAAATTTGTATGTCTTTTTTAAATCAAATTCTGTTTGTTGCAGGAGCCAAGGGGGACAAAGGAGACCTGGGACCAGTGGTAAGACATCAATGTAGTCATCTTATCAAACTGTGGACAGGCCACGACTCTCCAGTCTACAGACAAGCACTACTAAAATAACAAATTTTTAAAATTCAGAAAAAAATTCTGAAATTAAACTTGTTGTGATTTGACTAGAGGAGAGTTTTGGAATGGCTGCTGTGTGTGTGTGTGATTGTCTGTGTTCGGCTGCATCTGCCTTAAGTGTTGTGTGTGTCTCTCTCTGTCAGACTTACCAGTATCAGGAACTTTCATCCAGGTGCTACACCCAGGTTTACTTTTATATAGCAAGCTTCATAGATGTAGGCCAGTTTTAAGAAGTAATCTGCTGTGATCGTCCTAAACTCCCTCCTTGCTGGTAAGGCCGAACTAAATACAATGTAATCACCAGATTATCATCACCGCCCATCTTCCTCCTGAACCAGCAGTTACATCATGTTATTTTTGGTACGTCAGATTCAGTTTTGATTCAATAAGTCCAAAATGACCAATTTGACCAATGTTTTATTGAAAGAAATATAAAAATAGAACCAAATGCCTGCTTTTCGAGGAAAAAATGAATAATTCAATAATGACTTTATTCTGGCCTAAGAAGCATGTGTCCTTGAGAATGTGGCCACTCCTGTAGATGCTAGTGGCAGTGGGAGGCTGACAGAGAGAGCTCACGTTGTGGTTTGTGTTGTCTGTGGTTTGGGCTATCACTGTCAGAAGATCACAACAGGCTCCCGTGGGCCTGTGTTGTGTTGTTTATGTTGTGAGAAGATGACAACAGACTCGCCGCGGCATAATGTTTATGCCGGAAGTAAGATCATAACAGACACCCACGGGCCATTGTTATGATGGGCTGCAAGTGTTCAGGTGTGCAGTCTTGACCAATTGGTGCTAACTGTTTGTGATGTATTTTAATGTTATGAAACTGATTGGAGAAAATACTTCCACAAGATATGAAGGTGAAAGTTCGGATAAAAGCGTATCATCACGTTACCCTTTCATCCCCTCGGTAAAGACTTATATAAACCAGTTCTTCCATTGCCGCCAGCTGTGTAGAGTTGTCTCCCTTGGCAGCAGCATCTGATGGTGGAGGCTTCCAATCCTTTGTTTATTTTTCACACCGTACCTGTGATAGGGCAATAACAAAGATTAATATCCGATCGAAGCCACATTTAGACTGACCTACGCAATATGCCTGTAAAGTACAGTGTTCAAGCTCCGCTGATGAATCTGTCTGAGACAGATGCGACAGACCCACCTCCACTGTACCGGAAGAGGTAATTGGCTATGTAACTATTGACATCCTGGTGATGCCTGTGTAGGGGCAGCACACTAAATACATCCAATACGGTATTCATATAAAAAAATATACTTTACAGCAAAGGAGTGTTTTTGTCTGACTTGTTCAGCTGCCATAGCATCTCTGCACATCCTGTATCTGCTCAGGATGAGGAGATGGCCATGGCGGGATGCTGACGTCGTCTCCTCACACTGAAAGCCCACAGACATACAGATGACAGAAGTCACTGTCAGACATCTTTCATACAGAAAGATTAAATATATTTATAGAGGCTGTCTTGATACTCTACACATGTTTATGATTTACGTTTCAGGGTTCCAAAGGAGAAAATGGTTTTCCGGTATTATTTCTGCTATAAACATTTATCTCTATCTGAGATTCTGTCTTTCTGCACTAAACTTATAAACAAGGCCTATATATGTCTGTGTATATTCTACAATACAGCAGTGGATGGGTATATAACATTTTGACCTGTTTTAATATGAGGTGGATGGGATAACACTTAATTACTAACATTGTGGAACAAAAAAGTGGCCATTTCTGCCCTGTATAGAACTATGTAACACAATATACAACTCACAGATACACTAACACAATATACTACACAGCCATAGAGTAACACAATATACATCACAGTCATACAGTGATACAATTTACAACACAGCCATAGAGTAACACAATATACAACACAGTCATACACTAACACAATATACAACACAGCCATAGAGTAACACAATATACATCACAGTCATACAGTGATACAATATACAACACAGCCATACACTAACACAATATACAACACAGTCATACACTAACACAATATACAACACAGCCATAGAGTAACACAACCATACACTAACACAATATACAATACAACACATTCATACTGTAACACAATATACAACTCAGTCATACATTAATACAATATACCACACAGTCATACTGTAACACAATATACAACACAGTCATACTGTAACACAATATACAACACACAATCACCACAACATTGTGTACAACAGTGTATCCGACTTAAACATGACAACATTGTGTACAACAGTGTATCCAACTTAAACATGACAACATTGTGTACAACAGTGTATCTGTCTTAAACATGACAACATTGTGTACAACAGTGTATCTGTCTTAAACATGATAACTTTGTGTACAACAGTGTATCCAACTTAAACATGACAACATTGTGTACAACAGTGTATCCAACTTAAACATGACAACATTGTGTACAACAGTGTATCTGTCTTAAACATGACAACATTGTGTACAACAGTGTTTCTGACATTGCATACAACTGAGTATCTGATACTTGTCCTTATATGGTCTCTATAATCCCCTCCCCCAGCCAATAGCCTCTGTCTCTGGGTTCAACAGCCACACCCATCATGTCCCCTATTTCTTCTGCATGTAATATTTGGTCTATGCATTCTGCAGGCATACCAATGTATACAGACCTAAACATAAAGCCAAGACCATCAATATCACTTGCTTCCTAAGACAGCTTTAAGTGAACAAGGCACATGAGTCGGTGTTATCATCTTAAATAGGCATTGATGTGTAAAACGCTGATCTTTTGTCTTAACTTCTGCTGTAATCGATGGCTTGTTCAGTAACTAAGTTTAATACTAAAGTTAAATTAAAATCCGAGTGTTGGGAGTGGTATGGGTGTACGCCATGTCTGTTGTATGTGTTTCTTGTGATTGGACATCTTCAGGGCTCCAGGGGAGTGCCAGGGTGTTCTGGACCAAGGGTAAGTCTTGTATGAAATGGAGTTTACATGACACATTGTATCACTCCAGCTTTGTTTCCGTACCATTGCCCTGATTATTCCCCTCCACACATTGATTAACACAGTTACCATGTCTGTATTGATGCCTTGCTGTTTCTTATAACCATGACAGCCTGAGGATAAACAATGATCTCAGGATAAACGATAACACTAGGGTGAACGATAACATTAGTGTAGATGATGACAGTGGTGTAAATGATGTCCCTTGTTGCTGGAGGGGGACTCCAGTACTTTCTGTCTGACCTCAACCCTGTCCCTTGTTGCTGAAGGGGACTCCAGTACTTTCTGTCTGACCTCAGTCCTGTCCCTTGTCTGACCCCAACCCTGTCTCTTGTTGCTGTAGGGGACTCCAGTACTTTCTGTCTGACCTCAACCCTGTCCCTTGTCTGACCCCAACCCTGTATCCTGTTGCTATAGGGGGACTCCAGTACTTTCTGTCTGACCTCAACCCTGTCTCTTGTTGCTGTAGGGACCTCTAGTACTTTCTGTCTGACCTCAACCCTGTCCCTTGTTGCTCTATGGGACTCCAGTACTTTCTGTCTGACCTCAACCCTGTCCCTTGTCTGACCCCAACCCTGTCTCTTGTTGCTGTAGGGGACTCCAGTACTTTCTGTCTGACCTCAACCCTGTCCCTTGTCTGACCCCAACCCTGTATCCTGTTGCTATAGGGGGACTCCAGTACTTTCTGTCTGACCTCAACCCTGTCTCTTGTTGCTGTAGGATCCTCTAGTACTTTCTGTCTGACCTCAACCCTGTCCCTTGTTGCTGTAGGGGACTCCAGTACTTTCTGTCTGACCTCAACCCTGTCCCTTGTCTGACCCCAACCCTGTATCCTGTTGCTGTAGGGGGACTCCAGTACTTTCTGTCTGACCTCAACCCTGTCCCTTGTTGCTCTAGGGGACTCCAGTACTTTCTGTCTGACCTCAACCCTGTCCCTTGTTGCTGAAGGGGACTCCAGTACTTTCTGTCTGACCTCAATCCTGTCCCTTGTCTGACCCCAACCCTGTATCCTGTTGCTGTAGGGGGACTCCAGTACTTTCTGTTTCACCTCAACCCTGTCCCTTGTCTGACCCCAACCCTGTCTCTTGTTGCTGTAGGGGGACTCCAGTACTGTCTGTTTGACCTCAACCCTGTCCCTTGTTGCTGAAGGGGGACTCCAGTACTTTCTGTTCGACCTCAACCCTGTCCCTTGTTGCTGAAGGGGGACTCCAGTACTTTCTGTCTGACCTCAACCCTGTCCCTTGTTGCTGTAGGGGGACTCCAGTACTTTCTGTCTGACCTCAATCCTGTCCCTTGTTGCTGTAGGGGACTCCAGTACTTTCTGTCTGACCTCAATCCTGTCCCTTGTCTGACCCCAACCCTGTCTCTTGTTGCTGTAGGGGGACTCCAGTACTTTCTGTTTGACCTCAACCCTGTCCCTTGTTGCTGAAGGGGACTCCAGTACTTTCTGTCTGACCTCAACCCTGTCCCTTGTTGCTGTAGGGGGACTCGAGTACTTTCTGTCTGACCTCAATCCTGTCCCTTGTTGCTGTAGGGGGACTCCAGTACTTTCTGTTTGACCTCAACCCTGTCCCTTGTTGCCGTAGGGAGACTCCAGTACTTTCTGTCTGACCTCAATCCTGTCCCTTGTCTGACCCCAACCCTGTCTCTTGTTGCTGTAAGGAACTCCAGTACTTTCTGTCTGACCTCAACCCTGTCCCTTGTTGCTGAAGGGGACTCCAGTACTTTCTGTCTGACCTCAACCCTGTCCCTTGTTGCTGAAGGGGACTCCAGTACTTTCTGTCTGACCTCAAGCCTGTCCCGTGTTGCTGAAGGGGACTCCAGTACTTTCTGTCTGACCTCAAGGTACTCCAGTACTTTCTGTCTGACCTCAACCCTGTCTCTTGTCTGACCTCAACCCTGTCCCTGTTTGCTGTTTGGGGACTCCAGCTCTTGAATCTACGTATGAATTACAAGATATTTCTCTCGAAAAGATATGGATTTGTGCACAATCTTCAGTTCAGGCCAGTTGATTGTTTTCTTTATAGAATAGATTTGTATTTTGACCTCATACATCTTGGCATATGGAACAGAAACAATAAGTGAATTTGTATTTACCTTGGTAGATGTTGGTGTTTAGAAGTTCCAACAGTGTGAGATTGCCTTCCATGTCCTCCAGTGTTCTGATGGTCAGGCATAATAACATCTGCCAGTCGGCCATATGCCCTTTCTAGTTACTGACTAAGCTAAGAAATATTAATCAAATGTTCCTCATTTCAGTAAAGTAATGCTTATGCCACAAGTTTGGGGAAGATCTGTGAAGCCTATCCTCTCATTATGCCCACCCCCCTCCCAGCTTCCCCCACTCCTCCCCCTCCCAGCTTCCCACAGCCCAGGTAAACAACCTGTATCTAGTTACAACCAACAAATAAACAACAGCTGCTACAGGCAATATCCTCTCAAAATATTTAGTTCCAATGATTAGCCACAGAATTGCTGCCCTTGATATCAATATGTTTAGAGAGCAACTGATACTACAGTCAAGGAGCCATGGGAGCCGCTGAAACGGAATGTTGGCTACTCTGGATGATGATGATTTCTTGAAATCAGAGGGAAAAGTCTACAGGGGATTCCATATCTATATTGTCTGTATTAGGGCAACCATATCTATAGCTGGTATTGTCTGTATTAGGGCAACCATATCTATAGCTGGTATTGTCTGTATTAGGGCAACCATGTCTATAGCTGGTATAGTTTGTATTAGGGCAAACGTATCTGAAGCTGGTATTGTCTGTATTAGGGCAAACGTATCTGAAGCTGGTATTGTTTGTATTAGGGCAACCATATCTATAGCTGGTATTGTCTGTATTAGGGCAAACGTATCTGAAGCTGGTATTGTCTGTCAAAAAGCAACAATATCTATTGCTGATATTGTCTGTATTAGGGCAACCATATCTATATTGTCAGTATTAGGGCAACCATATCTATATTTTCTGTATTAGGGCAACCATATCTATAGCTGGTAGTGTCTGTATTAGGGCAACCATATCTAAAGCTGGTATTGTCTGTATTAGGGCAACCATATCTATAGCTGGTATTGTCTGTATTAGGGCAACCATGTCTATAGCTGGTATAGTTTGTATTAGGGCAACCCTATATAAAGTTGGTATTGTCTGTATTAGGGCAACCATATCTATAGCTGGTATTGTCTGTCAAAGGGCAACCATATCTATATCTGGTATTGTCTGTATTAGGGCAACCATATCTAAAGCTGGTATTGTCTGTCAAAGGGCAACCATATCTATAGCTGGTATTGTCTGTATTAGGGCAACCATATCTAAAGCTGGTATTGTCTGTATTAGGGCAACCATATCTATATCTGGTATAGTTTGTATTAGGGCAACTCTATCTAAAGTTGGTATTGTCTGTATTAGGGCAACCATGTCTATAGCTGGTATTGTCTGTATTAGGGCAACCATGTTTATAACTGGTATTGTCTGCATTAGGGCAACCATGTCTATAGCTGGTATAGTTAGTATGAGGGCAACCCTATTTATAGCTGGTATTGTCTCTTTTAGGGCATTCATGTCTATAGCTGGTATAGTTTGTATAAGGGCAACCCTATCTAAAGCTGGTATTGTCTGTAACAGGGCAACCATGTCTATAGCTGGTATTGTCTGTAACAGGGCAACCATGTCTATAGCTGGTATTGTCTGTATTAGGGAAACACTATATATATAGCTGGTATTGTCTCTATTAGGGCAATAATGTCTATTGCTGGTATAGTTTGTAACAGAGCAACCATATTGATATCCTGGTATTGTCTGTATCTTGCTGTTCACAATACAGCATTTTAGAGTAACACTCATTGAATTTATTCTATTTAAGTTATAAGTTTTATAACAGAGAAATCCTTATTTTATATCCAATGTTCGGGTTTTTTTAATACAAAGTAAGATGCTGTTCTCAAATACACTGCTTAACACATACTGAGGAAGATGCAGACCAGATTCTGACATCAACATGGTTAGGCTTTGCCTCAGCACCCAGTGGCTGGAGCGTGTTATGAATGATGTCGGTGATTGGGAATTATTTCAGGCTCATAAAATTGTAGTGAAAAACTTTGACATGTTGTGATAAAGGCCATATGGTTTCCAGCAGGAATTTCTAAAATAAAATTATCAAAATAATTTTATTGGATGAATTCCAAGATGGCTGCCATATGTTGAAATTGTAGTGTCAATTTCAGTCCTGTGTACAGGCATACTTAGCCAGACCACTGGAGGGTGTTACAGAGTGATGTACCATTGCAGGGCTCAACAGACTCATTGATACACTGTAGAACAGACTCACTGATTTAGTGTAGAACAGACTCATTGATACAGTGTAGAACAGACTCATTGATACAGTGTAGAACAGACTCATTGATACAGTGTAGAACAGACTCATTGATACAGTGTAGAACAGACTCATTGATACAGTGTAGAACAGACTCACTGATTTAGTGTAGAACAGACTCATTGATACAGTGTAGAACAGACTCATTGATACAGTGTAGAACAGACTCACTGATTTAGTGTAGAACAGACTCATTGATAAAAAAAGAGAATTTATGGATGTCAATTTTTTTATTATGAGGAACATAATGTTTCGGAGTATATGCTTACTCCTTCACAGGTGAATGAATGCCATGAGTCAGAGAGCATATATATGTACATGTTAGGACAACAAAATTAATAAGATAACAGATGACTGGCGCTGATAGGTGATCAGCAATAGACAATGGAAGCCAACCCTTTACAGTAATTAGCGCTGATAGTATGGAAGCCAGTACTTAAGTTACAATAGTAAGGCAATGGACAATAGGCCAACGGGAGGCCGGGCGTAATTAGCTCTGATAGGTGAAAGAATGGACATAGCAATGGACAAATGGAAGCCAGCTAGGTAATTAGCACCGACAAAGATCAAAGCAACAATTGAACTTAACTCATTGACATAGTGTAGAACAGACTCACTGATATAGCATAGAACAATCTCACTGATATAGTGTAGAACGACATAGCGTAGAACAGACCCACTGATATAGTGTAGAACAGACTCATTGATACAGTGTAGAACAGACTCATTGATACAGTGTAGAACAGACCCACTGATATAGTGTAGAACAGACTCATTGATACAGTGTAGAACAGACTCACTGATATAGCGTAGAACAATCTCACTGATATAGTGTAGAACGACATAGCGTAGAACAGACGCACTGATATAGTGTAGAACAGACTCATTGATACAGTGTAGAACAGACACACTGATATAGCATAGAACAATCTCACTGATATAGTGTAGAACAGACTCATTGATACAGTGTAGAACAGACTCATTGATACAGTGTAGAACAGACTCATTGATACAGTGTAGATTAGACTCACTGATTTAGTGTAGAACAGACTCATTGATACAGTGTAGAACAGACTCATTGATACAGTGTAGAACAGACTCACTGATACAGTGTAGAACAGACACACTGATACAGCATAGAACAATCTCACTGATACAGTGTAGAACAGACTAATTGATACAGTGTAGAACAGACTCAGCATTAGGGGATTATTGGTTAGAAGTGTTCCTGCAACATGCTGTTCACAAGCGAATTAATGTATCAGTTGATCAGGCACGGTGACTTGGTTCATTGCATGCCATCACAATATCAATCGCTGGATTGTCTGGTTTGGATTCGATTATTTAGGGCAGCTGTCATATAGCTAGAATATTGCTGAGCGTGGCATTAAACAACAAACAAACATTCACTGCTGTAGAACGGTGTAGAGGCCAATAAACACGGAGGGTAGAAAGTGTAGACTTGCGTGGATCTTGCCAGGGGTTTGATAACAAGTGTTAAAGTCAAGGGTATGTATACTGTATATCGTCAACTTCAATAAATGTGTACATGCCACACCACAGTAGGCCAGCAATTAGCGGGATGAAATACTTTTTACTATAACTACAAGCCGATTCACGTTAGAAAAGCACCATGAATTTGCTTTAACGATACAAAACGTTGGTTAATGGGACAGTAAAATAGTTTATGTCAGTAAAACGATGAGTAGCTGTTAAAGAGTTTCTTTAATGTAGGCTAAATAAGGCTGTGTATTAATGAGGAATTCCAGTAGCGCTCCATGTCGCTGCCATTAGGCACCAGATGTACCGAACATGGCGCTGAAGCCATTGCCCTTTGCCAGGTCTCTTAGCTTCACCAGTTTCTCCAGCATCAGTTAAGTCGTTCCTCACATTTTTTGGTAAGAACTTGTCATGTTTTCATTTGTGATTAAACTGTAAATCAGGCAGGAACGAGGTGCTGCTGTGTGCAGTAGATTCCTGCCAGGCAGTCGATATCGTGTTATACCCCACATGTGCTTTAGCTAATCCTCATCTAACAGAAAGCAAATCACTGTAATGACTCAATGGAGCTGGAATAGTTTTTCATTTCATTACTGCCAAACTTTACCTCCACATCTGCAAACCATACCTGGAAGAGTGATTCTTTTTTATGAATAAATATTTGTAATTGCTTCCTAAAAAAGCATCCATTCTAAATAGTTTACTACAGCAGATGACATTCCACATGCTGTGTATTATTCATAACTGGCCGAGATTGCCAAACACATGAAGCTTCACTTAACACTTCCAACCCTGGCCAGCAAACAGCCAGACGTCTACCTGCGTATCCCACAGCTACAAGGAATTTGTTGAGTTATGTAATAAGTTGGACAGCATCACCAGAAACCACAACTTTCCCTATCTAGACTCACTATCAGCATCACTTGAAACTCATCATCAGAAACTGTATATATATATATATATATATATATATATATATATATATATAAAAACTAGTTGGACTGCCATCATCATCAGAAACTGTGTATATATGTATAACTAGTTGGATTGCCATCATCAGAAACTGTATATACATACAACTAGTTGGACTGCCGTCATCATCAGAAACTGTACATATATATATATAACTAGTTGGATTGCCATCATCATCAGAAACTGTTTGTATATAATGTGTTGGACTGCCATCATCTTTAGAAACTGTTTTAACTGTTTTCAAGTTCATCATTTGTAGCTGACCAGATTGTTACAGTTACAATCATAGTTAGACATGGTTCCACTAGGCAGTATTGTAATGATCTAAACGTTATGTCATCACTTGCACCTTGTACAAACCATTGTGCAACAGTGTTAGAACAATAGTCAGACATTGTATCATTATGTGCAACGGTGTTAGAACAATAGTCAGACATATCATGTTCAACAGTGTTTTAACAATAGTCAGACATTGTATCATTATGTGCAATGGTGTTACAACAATAGTTAGACATATCATGTGCAACAGTGTTATAACAATAGTCAGACATTGTATCATTATGTGCAATGGTGTTATAACAATAGTTAGACATTGCATCATCATGTGCAACAATGTTATAGCAATAGTCAGACATTGTATCATTATGTGCAACAGTGTTAGAACAATAGTCAGACATATCATGTTCAACAGTGTTTTAACAATAGTCAGACATTATATCATCATGTGCCACAGTGTTTTAACAATAGCCAGACATTATATCATCAGTTGCTACAGTCTTATAACAATAGTTACATGTTATATCATCATCTGAGACAGTGCTCTTCAGATACCAGAACTATTCACTCGTTTCATAAAATTGGTATTACACGGGAACGAGTTTAGTATTTTATATATAACAATAGTCAGACATTATATCATCAGGTGCAATGTGTTATATACCAAGAGTTAGATGTTATATCATCATGTGAGACAGTGTCATAACAATAGTCAGACATTGTATGATCATGTGCAATATTGTTATAACAATAGTCAGACATTATACCATCAGGTGCAACATTGTTATAACGATAGTTAGGTGTTATATCATCATGTGAGACAGTGTCATAACAATAGTTAGACATTATATCAGGTGCAACATTGTTATAACAAAGTCAGACATGCAACCATTTAGGACAACATTGTTCTAAGATGGCTGACTTTTCTTCAATAACAGGTGCGAGTTACTACACATTCTACCATCATCCCGTGCAACAGGTGGCTTAAACTTCCACATCAGCAACACAGCAACATAGCATCCCAGTCATCATTGTTACAGTCATCATACAGTCTGCATCCACTTACACAACATGTACAACCTGCACACCACCATTGCCTCCTCTCCCAGGCAACTATTACCTATCACGTACAGTGTTTCCCCGACACCGTGCACACCCTGTTGGAGTGAGTGTTTAGAGACTACGCCATGATACAGGTGCCTGTTCAAGCAGCTGTTTGGTTTGTTTCAGGGAGAGAAAGGCCAGCGCGGATACTCAGGTTTTCCGGTGTGTGATCAGTTCATCTGGGAATGTTTTCCCATGTAATTCCTAGACAATTGTTTCTGTTTCTCTGAAGGATTTTTCTCTCACTATCTCTGTGCATCATGAAGATTTCTTGCCCATAGCCACGTCCACTTCCAGTCCTGCTGTCCACACTTGGTCCCCCGTTAGGGATAACTCCGTCAAATGTGGGGAGAACGTAGAATAAATCTGCCAACTGCAGCCACCTCTCAAAGGAAGTATTCCAACTAAGTCCCGTCAATTCCATATACAGTGAAACCTCGCTAGTCCGGGCCCTGTTAATCTGGAAACACCACCTTCTGGACCATTTCTGGGAGGGTGTGGCACTCTCAGTTGTTGTAAACTTTCTTTGGGACTTCAGTAGGTATGCTTGTCCAGGTTAACAAGGTTTAACTGTATATGTTTTATATAAGTGTGTAGGCCGTAAGTCCATATACAAAATTGTACTGACTTCAGTAGGAAGGTCAAGGACATGTAGAAGGTCGTAACTACCAGTACATTATTCAGTAGGTTTACCTTTAACTTTCTTAGCATACTTGCAGCACAGTGTACGAGAACAGACATATCATAAGAAACCAGTCATTTATTTGTTAAACCATGTATTTTCCATTATAGTTCAGGATGCTATACAATCAAAGTACAAAATGGGGTTCATCTTCAATTATTGATGAAAATGTATTACAAATTTGATTAACAATTTCTTTACTCCTAAAATACAGACTCAAGGTCAATTCAAGTAGTCTAAGCAAACCAATGCATATGCAAAGTTCAGTGTTTTATTATTGTTGTTGACTAGACTGTAAAGATATCTAGTCCTTAACTCTACAATTATAATTAATAATCCTGTATGGCTAGATTGGGGAGCATTATCTCTGCATGATTCAAGTCAACATACATGTTCTTGGTAGCCTAACACTGGCACAGAAGGTAATCCACGTCTATATATACTCCACCAACGCAAGACGTCCCAGTCTGGCAGCTCTAGAACCAACAGTAGTTGTATGCGAATATAACCACTCACAGCATGGTATGGGATGTATGAGGGTTCAAGTCCGGGAACACAATCTCCGTCTCCGCCACAACTAGACAGTCATGTCCCACATCACACAGCTTCCTGATTGTAGTGTGGTTGAACACTTCCTCCTCTCACCTCACACCCATCTTCATGGGGCACCGTCTTTCATCTTAATTTCTGTGTTTATCTTCTCAATGAATGTGTAACAGTTGTTTATTACATTTCAGCTGAGTATCTGTTACACATTGTAAGATGTCTGAATGTTACATCATTTCTTTGATTACATTCCTGCATATTTCTCCTTATCGGCATCAGGAGGCGCTGTACTCTCGGCACCGGTGTGCATGGTACCACTACAGAATATGCATGTGCATGTTGCTATATCACCTATATCTATATCTCTGTGTGCAGTCTTGGGGGCTGAATATGTTTCACACAGTGACAATAAGTTACCATTAGGACAATACATGTTACCATGGTGACTGTTCTTTGAATCACCATGGTGACAGTAGACTTATTGTCCTGGTAACCATGATTGACCATAGTTACTTGTGTTAACAATGTTGTCACTTTACTATTGCATGTTCAAGATTTTCACTTCTAATCATGTATATGTGAACATTCATTTATCCTTTAAGGGCTTCATGTTTGCTCAGGCTCCACAATACCACAAACATCCTCCATCCTCCATCCTCTGTCAACTCATGGTTGGCTTCTCATCCCCTCATCCAGCAGTTGTTACACAATGATGTTATTGTGATGCTAGAGTGACTGTTTTTTGATACGTGAAGATCTCACAAACACACAGAATCTTACATCAGTGAAGCACCCAGGTTTCCAGCAATACTGACTCCATTGAAAATATACTGACCTCATTGAAAATATACTGACTCCATCGAAAATATACTGACCTCATTGAAAATATACTGACTCCATTAAAAATATACTGACCCCATTGAAAATATACTGACTC
The DNA here is from genome assembly GCF_023055435.1 of Haliotis rufescens. Taxonomy (NCBI): domain Eukaryota; kingdom Metazoa; phylum Mollusca; class Gastropoda; order Lepetellida; family Haliotidae; genus Haliotis; species Haliotis rufescens. Next base: position 5,993,249 of record NW_025963891.1, on the reverse strand, counting down.
CATTGAATATATACTGACTCCATTGAAAATATACTGACTCCATTGAATATATACTGACCTCATTGAAAATATACTGACCTCATTGAAAATATACTGACCTCATTGAATATATACCGGTACTGACCCCATTGAAAATATAAATCTGAAGTTCTGTTCCTGGTGAATGACATATTTTGTGAATTCTATAATTCTGTCAATTCTCTCAAATGTATTAAATTTCAAACCTGGGGTTCTCTATTGATATCAGTTTATGAAGGCAACTTGAACATTTGTTGAGGCAGACCCCCTCAAAATTGTCCCTGTTTGAGAGAGCCTTTGGACACCTTAAAGACAGGGCCTTGGAGCTTCACTGTGTTAATCTGGTGCACATCCAGTATGTATACTGTACATAATGGTTCTAAGTATTAAAAAGATTAACATGCTATGTATTGATTAACCAGTGTCAACTCTGACCATCATTTGGTTGATGTTATAGAAGTTTGCTGACCATTGCTTATATATGTTGTCTTAATCATACACTTGTTCTGTTGTCAGCAATTATGCATGTCATATATTTCAAATTAATTATAATTTTCATCAAACTACCAAGGTGAAATTAGAAACACGGTTGTTTTAATGTGGTGGGGGGTGAGGAACGAACATCATGTCCCTGGTGTAGAGGCAGGTGATGTTGAGTGCGGCACCGCCGATGGTGCGAGTGAGGGCAGGGGGCAAAGGGTGCGCGGTGACTGGAGCGTGACATGCTGGAACCAGAGTAAATCTGGCATCTCCATCACCTCCCCACACACCTGCCTTACACGGCGGCCATCTTGAACAGGTGCCCCTCCCTCTCGCTGGGTGTTGTGGAGGCACACGCCAGCTGTCAACAACCGTGATGTATGGGGCGTGCCACGGTGACAGAGTCACAGAGGATGCTCGTCATCTTGAAACTCGTCATATCTGTTTGATCATGCAATATAATAAATATCTTGTAAGGAATCATAGATCGGAGATTTCACCAAGATTGTTATAAGAATAACATTGTTGAGCATGCCTTAATGACATTGTAAGCATATTCTACTTGTAATTGTGTGATACTGTTGCCAAGCATGATACAGAAAGTACCCAAGCTCAGATATAAGTATATGTTTATGTATATGCAGACCATCCTATGTTACACAGGGAGCATGTCTCAAAGGATTCCAGTGATGAAGTGTGTTGTGTTTGTTGTAGGGTCCCATCGGCCCACCCGGGAAGAGTGGGGAATCGGTACGTGAGCACTTGATCATACATTCTTGTTGTGCACAACTATATTCACAAGAGTTAGTCTGCATTAAAGATCATAGGTAATAATGAAACAGAAGGGTTAACATCGCTGTACCAGAACATCACTGTACCAGAACGTGACTGTACCAGAACGTGACTGTACCAGAACGTGACTGTACCGGAATGTTACTGTACCAGAATGTCACTGTACCAGAACGTCACTGTCCCAGAACGTGACTGTACCAGAACATCTCTGTACCAGAAGTCACTGTCCCAGAACGTGACTGTACCAGAACATCTCTGTACCAGAACGTCACTGTACCAGAACATCACTGTACCAGAACGTCACTGTACCAGAACGTCACTGTACCAGAACATCTCTGTACCAGAACGTCACTGTACCAGAATGTGACTGTACCAGAACATCACTGTACCAGAACGTCACTGTACCAGAACGTCACTGTACCAGAATGTCACTGTACCAGAACATCACTGTACCAGAACGTCACTGTACCAGAACGTCACTGTACCAGAACATCACTGTACCAGAACGTCACTGTACCAGAACGTCACTGTACCAGAACATCTCTGTACCAAAACGTCACTGTACCAGAATGTGACTGTACCAGAACATCACTGTACCAGAATGTCACTGTACCAGAACGTCACTGTACCAGAACATCTCTGTACCAGAACATCACTGTACCATAACGTCACTGTACCAGAACGTCACTGTACCAGAATGTGACTGTACCAGAACATCACTGTACCAGAATGTGACTGTACCAGAACATCACTACATAGGAACAAAAACTTGTGACAAGAGAATTTATTTCATGATGTTTCACATGTGATTGGCCATTCAGAATCAGAGATTTTATGAGAGCTTCTGTGTGTTGCAGGGAAACCAAGGACCAAAGGGAGACAAGGGAGGCAAGGTAAGCATGGGTGGTTGGCAAGGAAAGCATGGTGGGGGCAAGGAAAGCAGGAGGGCGAAAGGTAAGCAGGGTGGGGGACAAAGAAAGCAGTAGTGAGTGGCAAGGAAAGCAAGGTTGGGGGACAAGGTAAGCTGGGCTGGGGCATACAGGGTAAGCAGGGGGGAGGGGACAAGGTAAGCAGGGCTGGGGCATACAGGGTAAGCAGGGGGGAGGGGACAAGGTAAGCAGAGCTGGGGCATACAGGGTAAGCAGGGGGGAGGGGACAAGGTAAGCAGGGCTGGGGCATACAGGGTAAGCAGGGGGGAGGGGACAAGGTAAGCAGGGGTGGGGGACAAGGTAAGCAGGGGTGGGGGACAAGGTAAGCAGGGTAGGGACAAGGTAAGCAGGGCTGGGGCATACAGGGTAAGTAGGGGGTGGGGACGAGATAAGCAGGACTGGGGGTACAGGGTAAGCAGGGGTGGGACAAGGTAAGCAGGGGTGGGGGACAAGGTAACCAGGGGAGGGGACAAGGTAACCAGGGGTGGGGCATACAGGGTAAGCAGGGGTGGGGGTACAGGGTAAGCAGGGGTGGGGCTTACAGGGTAAGCAGGGGTGGGGGTACAGGGTAAGCGGGGATGGGGCATACAGGGTAAGCAGGGGTGGGGCATACAGGGTAAGCAGGGGTGGGGCATACAGGGTAAGCAGGGGTTGGGGGTACAGGGTAAGCAGGAGGGAGGGGACAAGGTAAGCAGGGGTGGGACAAGGTAAGCAAGGGGGACAAGGTAAGCAGGGGGACAAGGAAAGCAGGAGGGGCAAGGAAAGCAGGGGGGGGGGCAAGGCAAGCAGGGGGGGGGGGGGGGGGGGGGGGGGGGCAAGGAAAGCATAGATGGAGGGGGCAAGATGAGGAGTTCAGAACATTTAACCACAATGACAAAAAAACAAAAACAAAAACAACTTTTTGTGCTTTAAATACTTGTGTATGTATACATGCCCACCAATCTTGTTTCAGGGAGATGGTGGGGAGGTGGGCATGAAGGGCGAGCCTGGCCTGGCCGGGTATGACGGCCTGCCTGGAGCTAAGGTAAGACATGGAGGTCTCATGTAGGTGGCATGTCACATGTAGGAACCAAGTTAGTGAGTGGGTGAGTTGGGGTTAATGATGACTTTAACGGTATTTCCGTGTTTCACAGCAGTGATGCTGGTCTTAAATATTTACCACTTTGGTGACACCAATGAGCATGGTATGGTGTTGACAAACCTAGAAACACCATCAGGGCAAACCAGGATTCGAACCCAGGATCATATGTTTCTGGCACACCTAAGGGACGCAACTCTGCACAGCAAATCATGGCACTATAGACACCTGGGCTACGTGTGCCCCCAAATTATGTATAAAATAGTATGTACATTATATTATTATTTGTTGAAGGTGAGGTGGGGTTTATCGTCGCGTCCAAGATTATTACACTTATATAGCGACCAGCATGCACATATGTGTGGCTGCTTGTACTAGTCCGGACTGATGCCGATTTATAGTGCTAGCCCACGGAGATACCATGCCGCAGTTTAACATGAATACCCCACTCAGACACAGTATACTGACTCCAAGCCAACCAGTCCTAGTTTTAGCCCCTTAGCACCAGACAGGGTAACAACAAGTACCATCTTTTAACGTCTTTTGGTATGACACTGCTGGGAATCGAACCCCGGACCTTCCTCTCTCCAGGCAGACACTCTACCACTAGACCAAGCAGGCAGTCCATATGCTGAAGATACCTGAGTGTGTATGTGTCCCTATGCTGAAGGGACCTGAGTGTGTATGTGTCCCTATGCTGAAGATACCTGAGTGTGTATGTGTCCCTATGCTGAAGATACCTGAGTGTGTATGTGTCCCTATGCTGAAGATGCCTGAGTGTGTATGTGTCCCTATGCTGAAGAAACCTGAGTGTGTATGTGTCCCTATGCTGAAGGGACCTGAGTGTGTATGTGTCCCTATGCTGAAGATACCTGAGTGTGTATGTGTCCCTATGCTTAAGAAACCTGAGTGTGTATGTGTCCCTATGCTGAAGGGACCTGAGTGTGTATGTGTCCCTATGCTGAAGGGACCTGAGTGTGTATGTGTCCCTATGCTGAAGAAACCTGAGTGTGTATGCGTCCCTATGCTGAAGATACCCGAGTGTGTATGTGTCCCTATGCTGAAGAAACCGGAGTGTGTATGTGTCCCTATGCTGGAGATACCTGAGTGTGTAAGTGTCCCTATGCTGAAGATACCTGAGTGTGTATGTGTCCCTATGCTGAAGATACCTGAGTGTGTATGTGTCCCTATGCTGAAGATACCTGAGTGTGTATGTGTCCCTATGCTGAAGATACCTGAGTGTGTATGTGTCCCTATGCTGAAGATACCTGAGTGTGTATGTGTCCCTATGCTGAAGATATGTATCTTCACATCCAAGAAAAAGAAATAAACACTGTTGCACTTTATCTTGTGCGTTTTTTCTCACAGGATGAAAAAACTATTAGCATGAGTCTTAACCTTGCTATCAGTGTACGGCAGACATGATCAGCCAAACTGTAGCTTTGAAATAGAAACACTTAACATGAGGTGATGAGATGATTGGCTGATGGAAGGGGGGTAACTCCGTGCAGGACATGTTATCACACATACATGGACGGCAAATTGGTACTTATCACCTACATCAATACACAATCTTTGCATCGATGAATTGTAGCCTAGAACATGTTTACTGTCATATGTCACTGTATATGCTGAATGAGGTGTTAATATTTGTTTTTTGTCTCTTACAGGGTGTAAAAAGATCTATACGAGAAGGAAAAATTATATCATTAAAGGTATTTCTGCAGTGCAAGAAGAAGATCTATCACTGAATTTTTTTAAATATTTTTAAGAGAGGAAAGCTAATTCAGTATAAATTTTAAGACTTATTTTTCAGTCGTTATTCATTATCTGGAAATACTAATTGTGAATGTAAGAGGTTGAAGCAGCAGTTCCAGTTTGTGAAGTATTCTTCCCTCTAACATTCTCTTCTCTTCCTTCCTTCCAGGGATCAGATTATGAAGTAGTTACAATAAAGGTTGGTTGATGAACTTTTCTCACACAGACGTGCATGCCGACATGTGTAGATGCATGTAGATGCCTTTGTCTTTTCATGATTTTTGTAGGTTGTGTTTTTGAATTCACCGACATTCTGCACAGACTCATTCTGATTCGTTTTTTCTTCCCCATTTCTGCTGATGTACTTTCACTGCCCAGTTGTGTTTGTTTTTTCAGTTATTGCATGATGGAAGCAAATTGTCTCAATATCTACAAGCATGTCCTTCATCAGCTATATTGTTGCACTTCAGAACTGTGTCAAGATTGCCAGCTTTGACTAGATGGACTACATTGATTAGGGCCCTCTCATTTAATATTTTTGTGGGGAACTGAGATTAAATATTACTTTTGTCAGAGATCAATCTCATTAAAATCAGATCTTAGTTTTCGTTACCGCTGAACAAAGATCTGAGGACATCCCATTACGGGTCACGTCAGAAATACCTTTCGCGAATTTTGACCGACCAGTGAAATGACTGACAAGAAATCGACATTGGTTAATCAGAAGGCAGCTTTCTCGAGCTGTACGACACAAGTTTCAAACTGGCGACTACGCTTTGAAACATATTTTGGCGTATTCTCGCTTAAAAAATTTCAAACTGATAAGAAGAACATTCTGGAATGGCTTATAGATGGTACAGATTGAATGGATATAATCATAAAACCCGTTACTGTCGTTCGGAATACCCCATGTTAAATATATCGTGGTAGCAAGATTAGAAAACACATTCCGACTGTCACTTTCATGATCTGGTAAGCGACGCTTTGATTGGTTGGATGAAAGGTCGTTCTGACGTGACCCCTAATGGGATGTCCTCAGATCTTTGTTTAGCGATAGCGAGAACTAAGATCTGATTTTAATGAGATTGGTCAGAGATTCAAAACATACACAGTACAATTTATTTTTGGAGGTAAACCTGAGGACTATATATTTTTTGCCAGCTAATTCAGACCAATTTTTATGTTTTTGTTTTTTTTAAATCCCACCTTCCCCCCCAGAATGTGAAATGGTTGGCCCTTAAATGAACCAAAGTCTACTCTGTCATCTTGTTGCCTCTTTATACTCTTCATCCCTACACTGTCTGTCCTTGGCCTCCTCCCTGTGTTGTCATGTAAAGCATGTGCATGTTGTGTAGGGTGACCGCGGACCACCAGGCCTTCCTGCCGGATTGGAGGTGGACGAATATGGCCAGAGAGTCATTGAGCTGAAGGTAGGTCTGTGACTTAAACAGATCCTGCACTGTTTGGGAATGATGTTTTTTGGAACAAGGGTAGGTCGGTGCTGGTGTCTGGAATAGAGGTAGGTGGGTGGTGGTATATGGAACAAGGCTAGGTCAGTGCATGTATTTGGAACAAGGGTAGGTCGGTGCTGGTAATTGGATCAAGGGTAGGTCGGTGGAGCTGGCTGGAGCCAGGTAAGGTCGGTGCTGGTGTCTGGAATAGAGGTAGGTCGGTGGAGCTGGCTTGAGCAAGGGTAGGTCGGTGCTGGTGTCTGGAATAAAGGTAGGTCGGTGGAGCTGGCTGGAGCAAGGGTAGGTTGGTGGAGCTGGCTGGAGCAAGGGTAGGTCGGTGCTGGTGTCTGGAATAAAGGTAGGTCGGTGGAGCTGGCTGGAATAGAGGTAGGTCGGTGCTGGTGTCTGGAATAGAGGTAGGTTGATGGAGCTGGCTGGAGCAAGGGTAGGTCGGTGGAGCTGGCTGGAGCAAGCGTAGGTCGGTGGAGCTGGCTGGAGCAAGGGTAGGTCGGTGCTGGTGTCTGGAATAGAGGTAGGTCGGTGGAGCTCGCTGGTGCAAGGGTAGGTCGGTGCTGGTGTCTGGAATAGAGGTAGGTCGGTGGAGCTGGCTGGAGCAAGGGTAGGTCGGTGCTGGTGTCTGGAATAAAGGTAGGTCGGTGGTGCTGGCTGGAGCAAGCGCAGGTCGGTGGAGCTGGCTGGAGCAAGGGTAGGTCGGTGCTGGTGTCTGGAATAGAGGTAGGTCGGTGGAGCTGGCTGGAGCAAGGGTAGGTCGGTGCTGGTGTCTGGAATAAAGGTAGGTCGGTGGAGCTGGCTGGAGCAAGGGTAGGTCGGTGGAGCTGGCTGGAGCAGGGGGAGGCACAAGCACACTCCACAAGCTGTTTAGCTGACGTGTAATGAGCAGGGTGCATCTCAGAAGAAAAGTGACTTTTATAAATGTTTGTGCATGTTTGTGGATGTTTGTTTTGTAGTTGTTGATACATTAGATATAGCCTTTTTCATGAAAGACATTATCTTTACTTCAGCTCACATTAAAACCCCTTAAAAACCCCTCATGGTTTCATTGACAGTGTTAACTTGAGTGATGATAACAGCTGGTAGATGGGCTGCAACAGTGATTATATTGTCTTAAGAATGAATGTTAAATCCAACATCAATTTGATAGTCATACAATTGTAATTATCTTGTTAAATTAAATTATACCTAAATTATATTGTCCCACAATATAGAGACAAATATCTTTCAGTTTTTACTGAAGTACACTGTGCTACAAAACATGTCACTATTACTTTTGTGACATGACCCTCCTGGTGTATATCACTACCTATATCCTGGTATATATATCTCTTTAATTCCCAGGGTGAAGTCACTATAACCCTTGTTTTGTCACATGACCATCACAGTGTATATCACTAGATATATCCTGGTCTACATATATCTGTAATTCCCCAGGGAGAACCAGGCGAGCGGGGTCCTCCAGGACCTCCAGGTGATGCCGGACCACCAGGACTACCAGGATACGACGGGATTGTTGGACCCCCAGGACCAGCGGTGAGTGGCTTGATGGACCCTTCTGCATCCTGAAACTCATGTGAAAGTAAATGTCTTGTAATACAAGTGATCAGGGTCCCGTGCACAAAGCAATCTTAGCGCTACGACTGCTGTACGCCTATGGTAAAGTATGGGAGTTATAATCACCTTAGCGCTAAAATAACCCGTGAAGATCCGGGGTAGAATAGGTCTTCAGCAACCCATGTTTGCCATAAAAGACGACTATGCTTGTCGTAAGAGGCGACTAATGGGATCATTTGGTCAGACTCACTGACTTGATTATTTATGTAACGTGGGAATTCAGTACAGAAGAGTGAATGGTTTCATCGAAGAGTATTTATTGGCGTTCCATGAAGTCAAACATGATGAAAAACAAGGAATGACAAAGTTGTGGCTTCGTATGTGTAGCGCTCTAAAAATGTTGAGTACCTCGCACTTTGACAAGCATGGCGACTATGGCGCGAAATCTATGAAACAAGTGCACCATGGGAAAAGTTTAAAGCTTTGCGTACTTTTATCCAATTTAATAGTTACGATGTGTCAGAATTCTTACAGGTACATTTTATCATATTTGAACAGTTTATTAATAAATTTTAACAGCAAATGTAACTCTAAAACATTTAAAATTTGTGAGTACTTCCGGAAGTTACCGACTATTTACGGCAAGGATTTTATGTGCGCAATACCTCTTCACATTTACAGACCGCTGTCATACAGCTAGAATATTACTGAGTTCAGCGTTAAACAACAAAAAAGCTTTGTGCAAAGGGGCGCAGGATGTGGGATGTTTAACCATGACAAATTTGTCATCATTCTTACCAAACCTCCCATATGTCACCACATAGAGTTTCTGGTATCCAACACCGACAGTGTAACAAAGGGGTTGTAGTATACAGGGGGTTGAAGATCTCACATGTTGTTTTCCAGCTTGTTCAGGTTCCACTGGTGATGTTAAAGATGTTTTCCTCATCAGGAAATAATTGCTATCAACAACAATGATAATATTTCTTATACTACAATGTAATTTTTTCTACTGCAATGTAAAACTACAGCCTGTTTATATTCATTATAGTCATTCCAAATTAAACAACAGTACAAGTTAGTTATGGACATCCTGTATTGCATTATGGGAAGTTTCATTGAAGCAGTGACGCATCACCAGACTGATCTGTACTGCTCTTTGTGTGTTGACCTGACTGTGTGTTGACCTGACTGTGTGTTGAGCTGACTGTGTGTTGACCTGACTGTGTGTCGAGCTGATTGTGTGTTGATCTGGCTGTGTGTTGGTGTGTTCACCTGATTATGTGTTCTCCTGATTGTGCTCACCTGATTGTGTTGACCTGACAATGTGAGTGGACCTGATTTTGTTGACCTGATTGTATGTAGACCTGACTGTGTGTTGGTGTGTTGACCTGACAATGTGTGAGTTGATCTGACAATGTGTGAGTTGACCTGGCAATGTGTAAGTTGACTTGACTGTGTGAGTTGACCTATGTGTGTGAGTTGACCTGGCTGTGTGATGACCTGACTTTGTGTTGACTTGATTGTGTGTTGGTGTCTTGACCTGACAATGTGTGAGTTGACCTGATTTTGTGTTGACTTGTGTGTTGACCTTACTGTATGTTGACCTGACAATGTGTAAGTTGACACGATTGTGTGTTGACCTGATTGTGTGTTGACCTGACAATATGTGAGTTGACCTGATTGTGTGTTGACCTGACTGTGTATGAGTTGACCTGACAATGTGTGAGTTGACCTGATTGTGTGTAGGTTGACCTGACTGTGTGTTGACCTGATTGTGTGTAGGTTGACCTGACTGTGTGTTTACCTGATTGTGTGTGAGTTGACCTGACTGTGTGTGAGTTGACCTGACTGTGTGTGAGTTGACCTGACTGTGTGAGTTGACCTGACAATGTGTGTTTCAGGGCCCGCCAGGACCAGTAGGACCACCAGTGAGTATATCTTCCTCCCGTTCTCACGGACACCCCACATACCCTAACAAACATCAACACTTTAAAGTGATGGCTGGGTAGCCCACATGTTGGTGTGCTGGCCTATCATGCAGATAGTCCAAGTTTGATTCTGTGTACTATTCATGACAATAGTACTTGAAGTGTGTTACATGCCCCAAAATGCCACAAGCCCCAAATTCATCATATTCTCAACAAGACAATGTGAGCATGAGAGGTCTAGATATCAAGTATTTCTGTATTTAGTTGTTGGGAGTGTATGACCCGGCAGTCCAAACAATCAGCTTTGTGTGCAGTCATTGTGTTGCTACTTGTGCTTCTATATGTTGCTAGCTATGTGTAGCCATGTATTGCTGTGGTTGTCCATACATTCCCGGGGTAGACGCTTCTACCAAGATACACACCCAGGGTAGACGCTTCATCTACCAAGATACACACCCTGGGTAGACTCTTCATCTACCATGATACACACCCTGGGTAGATGCTTCATCTACCAAGATAGACACCCTGGGTAGACTCTTCATCTACCAAGATACACACCCAGGGTAGACTCTTCATCTACCAAGATACACACCCAGGGTAGACTCTTCATCTACCAAGATACACACCCTGGGTAGACTCTTCATCAACCAAGATACGCACCCAGGGTAGACGCTTCACCTACCAAGATACACACCCTGGGTAGACTCTTCATCTACCAAGATACACACCCAGGGTAGACTCTTCATCTACCAAGATACACACCCAGGGTAGACTCTTCATCTACCAAGATACACACCCTGGGTAGACTCTTCAACTACCAAGATACACACCCTGGGTAGACTCTTCATCTACCAAGATACACACCCTGGGTAGACTTTTCATCTACCAAGATACACACCCAGGGTAGACGCTTCACCTACCAAGATACACCCCCTGGGTAGACGCTTCATCTACCAAGATACACACCCAGGGTAGACGCTTCATCTACCAAGATACACACCCAGCGTAGACGCTTCATCTACCAAGATACACACCCTGGGTAGACGCTTCATCTACCAAGATACACACTCAGGGTAGACACTTCATCTACCAAGATACACACCCAGGGTAGACGCTTCATCTACCAAGATAGACACCCTGGGTAGACGCTTCATCTACCAAGATACACACCCTGGGTAGACGCTTCATCTACCAAGATACACACTCAGGGTAGACACTTCATCTACCAAGATACACACCCTGGGTAGACTCTTCATCTACCAAGATACACACCCTGGGTAGACTCTTCATCTACCAAGATACACATCCAGGGTAGACACTTCATCTACCAAGATACACACCCCGGGTAGATGCTTCATCTACCAAGATACACACCCAGGGTAGACGCTTCATCTACCAAGATACACACCCAGGGTAGATGCTTCATCTACCAAGATACACACCCAGGGTAGACACTTCATCTACCAAGATACACACCCAGGGTAGACTCTTCATCTACCAAGATACACACCCTGGGTAGATGCTTCATCTACCAAGATACACACCCAGGGTAGATGCTTCATCTACCAAGATACACACCCTGGGTAGACGCTTTATCTACCATGATACGCACCAAGGGTAGACTCTTCATCTACCAAAATACACACCCTGGGTAGACTCTTCATCTACCAAGATACACACCCTGGGTAGATGCTTCATCTACCAAGATACACACCCTGGGTAGACTCTTCATCTACCATGATACACACCCAGGGTAGACTCTTCATCTACCAAGATACACATCCAGGGTAGTCGCTTCATCTACCAAGATACAAACCCCGGGTAGACTCTTCATCTACCAAGATACACACCCAGGGTAGACTCTTCATCTACCAAGATACACACCCTGGGTAGACTCTTCATCTACCAAGATACACACCCTGGGTAGACTCTTCATCTACCAAGATACGCACCCAGGGTAGACGCTTCATCTACCAAGATACACACCCTGGGTAGACTCTTCATCTACCAAGATACACACCCTGGGTAGACTCTTCATCTACCAAGATACACACCCAGGGTAGACTCTTCATCTACCAAGATACACACCCAGGGTAGACACATCTCTGCCCAGCCACAGTTGCCTGTGTAGCAGCTATCAAGTGGGCGTCTAAGTGTGGGTTGGGTTCCCGTGTTGTGAGGAGTCTGATGTTAGCTGCATGCCCTTGTCACAGAGTCTGCAGCTGGCACTTCATGTCCATACTTGCATGTTTTCTTCAGGGCTTAGCAGGAAAAGATGGCATGCCAGGAGAACCGGTAAGTACTATCCATATTTCTGTTAGCGCTTGGCAGCCTGTCAAACAACCGATGCTCCAATACACCCGGAGAACAAACCAGAAACGACTGTTCTCTCACTTAGTTTGGTTTGGCTTGAGACAACTTACTGTCATGTTCTGAACAGTTGATTATTATAGTGAGTAAGGAACTGTGTAGGTTACTATGGAGCACGGCTCTAGGCTGTACAACAGTGGGATAGCTCACCCTCATGCTCAGGCCTGTCTCAGTCTGCGGAAAAATATTGCAAAGGTAGATTTCCAACTGACCATTAAGTGACGAAACCCCAAGTTTTCTGCCTCTTTCATGTGAGTTGATCCTCCCATGTCTTATAAGGGGAAAGGACATCTGACTATCTTAAGTTTTACTTTATAGCCCCTCCTTGATAAAACCGTGAGATAGCTCAATATCAGAATTCAATCAGTTGGCAAAATGTAGGATAATTTTCATGTTCAATATACCTTGTAAGCTTTTGTGTGTGTCTTGTCCAATTGTTGATGGCTATGTTTGCTTGTGCGCTGCCCAGAGCAACTTCTGATGTTCTCACGCGGTATGTCATTGATCAGCCCAGTGCAACCAATCAGTGCCCAAGCGGCATGCTGTGGGTCAAAGGTTTCCCATCATGCCCTTGTTTGTTATGGAGGACATACCCTGTAAACAAATTATATTGATTATTTCTGTATCCGCAATGTCTGTACCCTGCTTATTGGAATCTCTCACTGCAGTCAGAAACTATCCTCCATCTTGTACTACTCACCCGAAGACTATATTCCATCTTGTACTACTGTCCTGACAACTATCAGTTGTAATGTAATCAAGAAGTTGGGATGACATTTTGACTGCACTGAGGTTGGCCATGCTTGTGCACACGACTTTATAACAGTCATAATTTGCCAGATAATTGCGTAATATTTTCCAAACATTTGAAAAAAACATGAACTGGAGAACAATTTTAACCAGATGGCATGGTCATGGGTTTGAAATTTGTGTTCTCCATTAAATCTGGGGAATAAAAATCTAAATTTTCTGGGTCTGTATTTTATGAAAAGTTTGAAGATCAAAACAATTGTCAGATCCAGCAAATGTAAGATCATGGAGGTTATGAGAAACACAACATATGGTTCTGTGGCCTAGGACCAAACTAGTCGTGAACACAAGCTGCATTCTCCCTATTATGAGCACCGCTGCTATTTGATACACATTGTATTCCACCCTGCTTGGCACTGTCTCTTGTCATGTACTAATACAGGGTGAGAAAGGGGAGATAGGCCGCCCGGGGATGCCCGGACGCTTAGGGTCCAAAGGCGCGAAGGGAGAGTTGGGCAAGCCAGGACTGACCAAGTTCAATGGACAGCCGGGTCCCCAGGGGATACAGGGGCCCAAGGGAGACTTAGGTCCGGCAGGACCCCAAGTGAGTGGTTGCATGTGTCGCTGCACTGTGACCTGCTGCCGTATAGCATGAGAGTGTCGATACTGCATGGGACTGTTGCTGTATAACACAGGGGATATAAACAGGTGCATGTAGAAGGGCAGATTCTTTCACTGGATATACAGAAAAGTAACGGACAAGTGTCATCACTTGTGAATAAAACTTGTTTTACTGTAGAATTTGTTCAGAATTTAATATTAGGAAAGAACCTGAGAAAGTGCTGTTTGCTTATTGATATAGTTTTCGTTTGGTTTTTTTTCGGGGTTTCTTCTTCAAGAATTTCAAGAGATTTTAGAAATTATCTTTGAGACAACACTTACATCAATTCCCTTTAAACAATCTCTGGTATCTCTATCACGAAAATCTGTGAAATGTGTAATGAAATCGGTCTGCCATATACCCTTAATATTAATTGGTTCTCACCAACATTTTGCCTCCAGGTTTCTTGTTAGATATGACAGGTCAACAGTGAACAATTAGTCATTCGTGTTTTTCAATCTCAAACCATCTCACAGGTGCCCTTCAGCCAGATTCTTGTGTGGCTGCGTAGCTCCCACTTCTCCCACTTCCCCCAACTTATCTCGGTTAACTCGTCTTATCTCGGTTAACTCGTCTTATCTCGGTTAACTCGTCTTATCTCTGTTAACATGCATGTGCCAGCAACGTTGACAACCAAGGTCATCTTTCTCCCCTCGAATTAACACTGTCCCCCAATCCTGTCTCACAGTATCATACACAACAGCTTAGGTAGACACAATCACTGCGAGTCTTAGACACATTCACTTCTTCTTTGGAATGTTCACATACTTGTCACTGAGAGCCTCACTGTCACCTGATTTATGTGTGTAGCACACTACACAAGGAGGTGGCCCAAGGTGCTACACCTCACCTCACAAACAAGCAATTGTACGGATGACAACATGCAGATACTTGCACCTTTATCATACTGTCTGCACAACAAATATTGCAACACTGTAAGAAGTTGTCATCCATACAATATTGACTGTAACACTGCAACACTGTAAGAAGTTGTCATCCATACAATATTGCCTGTAACATTGCAACACTGTAAGAAGTTGTCATCCATAAAATATTGCCTGTAACATTGCAACACTGTAAGAAGTTTTCATCCATACAATATTGCCTGTAACATTGCAACACTGTAAGAAGTTGTCATCCATACAATATTGCCTGTAACACTGCAACACTGTAAGAAGTTGTCATCCATACAATATTGCCTGTAACATTGCAACACTGTAAGAAGTTGTCATCCATAAAATATTGCCTGTAACATTGCAACAGTGTAAGAAGTTTTCATCCATACAATATTGCCTGTAACATTGCAACACTGTAAGAAGTTGTCATCCATACAATATTGCCTGTAACATTGCAACACTGTAAGAAGTTGTCATCCATAAAATATTGCCTGTAACATTGCAACACTGTAAGAAGTTGTCATCCATAAAATATTGACTGTAACATTGCAACACTGTAAGAAGTTGTCATCCATACAATATTGCCTGTAACATTGCAACACTGTAAGAAGTTGTCATCCATGCAATATTGCCTGTAACATTGCAACACTGTAAGAAGTTGTCATCCATACAATATTGCCTGTAACATTGCAACACTGTAAGAAGTTGTCATCCATACAATATTGCCTGTAACATTGCAACACTGTAAGAAGTTGTCATCCATACAATATTGCCTGTAACATTGCAACACTGTAAGAAGTTGTCATCCATACAATATTGCCTGTAACATTGCAACACTGTAAGAAGTTGTCATCCATACAATATTGCCTGTAACATTGCAACACTGTAAGAAGTTGTCATCCATACAATATTGCCTGTAACATTGCAACACTGTAAGAAGTTGTCATCCATACAATATTGCCTGTAACATTGCAACACTGTAAGAAGTTGTCATCCATAAAATATTGCCTGTAACATTGCAACAGTGTAAGAAGTTTTCATCCATACAATATTGCCTGTAACATTGCAACACTGTAAGAAGTTGTCATCCATACAATATTGCCTGTAACATTGCAACACTGTAAGAAGTTGTCATCCATACAATATTGCCTGTAACATTGCAACACTGTAAGAAGTTGTCATCCATAAAATATTGCCTGTAACATTGCAACACTGTAAGAAGTTGTCATCCATAAAATATTGACTGTAACATTGCAACACTGTAAGAAGTTGTCATCCATACAATATTGCCTGTAACATTGCAACACTGTAAGAAGTTGTCATCCATACAATATTGCCTGTAACATTGCAACACTGTAAGAAGTTGTCATCCATACAATATTGCCTGTAACATTGCAACACTGTAAGAAGTTGTCATCCATACAATATTGCCTGTAACATTGCAACACTGTAAGAAGTTGTCATCTATACAATATTGACTGTTTTTTCCTTATTTAACTTCTACAATGTGAATATTTAGAAACTATAGGTTTATAGGTTCATGTTTGCATCATTCATGACCTTTATCAAACACATCCCAGATTGTGTATTACTGTGAATGAGTGAGTGAGAAACTCCTCCATTCCTCCATTTAACACTTTCTTTTTTATCCTTCAACTAACCCTCTTTGCCTTTATTCATTTTATCACCTGGTTTACTGATCCCCAAACTCAAATTTTCTGGTTTCTGGAAAGACAATATTCAGTATAATGTTCAACCACCATGGACAGTTGTTAGGAAACATCTGTAAACCAAGTAATACCAGGAAATGCCTGCTGATAGCTGACAGGGCTGCAACTGATGCTGGAACAACTAATCCTGCTGCTATCCATACGTGTATCATGTTCTGTCATTTCCTATACTGACACTAATGTCTTCACTACCTGAAGTCCTTAGCAGGTCGAACTTGACTGCATGCGTTGACGATGTTGCGTTGACGATGTTACTAACATGTTGTGTTGCAGGGGAAGCGAGGACATAAGGGTGAACGTGGGGGTGGGTATGATCCAGACGGAAGCTTTCCCGCTGGCTTCATCCTTGGCCCCCCCGGTCCCCCTGGACCCCCGGGCCAGACGGTGAGCGCCATGTTGCCCAGCAACCCACTCCCCAGCGCTGCTGTAGTTTAATCTTGGCTACTGACCGGCACCGTGAATGCAGCTCTCACCAGCTCTTGCATGCATGCATAATCGTTGTTCTGTTTTATGTTTGCTTCATGGCCCTTTTTTATTTCATCATTGTTTTCTCCTCATAACCAGCCCATGTAATCTGCACAATGTCCTTGACCTTTCCCATGTCATGACCTCCTCCACAATGTCATGGACTCCTTTGATGAAACCTGGAGATCCTCCAGAATCTCTTCCAGGCCCAGAGTTGCCGGCTTCACTGGTTCACAAGCCGCTCATTCATTGTGAACACTGCTTTTGTTGTAACACCTTTATGAAATATATGACAAACTGAACTTTACAAACATAAGGATCAGTCTGTCACGTCCACATGCTACTTTGCTGCAGTCACAAACCATCAACAGAAACCAAATATATTGTTCCAAAAAAGTAAATTATAATATTTGTTAATACTGTTTCAAAACATCCCATCCTTGGCTCTCTCTCCCCAAGTTGTGACCTCCTTTGGTCACTACACGACTGTTTTCCGTCACTGCTGACTGCAGCAAGGGGGATCATGGGTAATGACTGCAGCAAATGTAGGTCAGCAAGGGCTAGGTCATGCAGCTCCAGATCTCAATTGTGGTTACCACGGAAACATGCAGAAACTAGTATGAAACTAATCTTGATCCTGTGAGTTATCTCCCCTTGCTTCATCAGTTCCCATGATTCCACACACATAGAGAGCTGGTTGGAGCCATGCCTGACCGCCTTCGTTGTTAGACAGGAAATATGATTGATTTGTCAGGCCTACATGTTGTCAGCTTGAAGTTCATTTGTTTGTTTTTGAAAACATGGGGGGGGGGGATGTTTGAGTAAAGATGTAGTGTAAATAAGAACTGTATTGGGACAGCATGGAGGCTGACATGTTGTTGGGAGAACGTTTACTAATGGTTGCTCCTCAATCATCAAGAGAGGACGAACATGCCGCATGGAGGTGAAGAAAAAAAGTGGACGCAACCGCAGAGAGCGATTGTCAAAAACTCACAAAGCGGGCAAGAATGGCAGCTCGAAGTTATCTCCATTGAAAGAAAAAAAGAAAAGCAAACGTAATCGCAAACCCCGCCACTTAGCCGACAAAGAGGTACCCTCATGTAGATTAGCTGAGTAGAGTTATGTAACCTAACATTTGCTGCAGTTACGGGTGAGGGATCGGTAACACTGTCATCCTAGGCCTCCATATATGGTCAAATAATCGCTTCCACGGTTCTCTGCTCTTGTACCTACAGTAACAAGGCCTTGGACGTCAGCTTCTTGATGTGATGTGAGCGTTGTTTCGTTTACACTGCGCAAGTTTATCAATTGGTTGACGGCCATACTCATGTTTTCATATACTCCATTTTAGGTGAAAACATGAACCACGTGCTAACATTGCTTACCCCAAAATATGCAGTGACTCGTGCATCTGTACTAAAGGATTCATGAAGTTGACGAAGCACTTATTTACTAGGTTCCCATGATTGGCTCTATGATACAGTGGGAGAATGCCCGGGCATCAACCAAGTCAATTGCAGAATGGTTTTTGAAATATTTCCTAAATCCTAAATTTAGGTTCATCATGGTGTAACTGTCTGGTGTTGAATGACACATGACTGTGTTGTGTCAATCTCATTAAAATCAGATCTTAGTTCTGGCTACAGCTAAACAAAGATCTGAGGACATCCCATTACGGGCCATGTCAGACTGACCTTGTGCAAACTTTGACTGACCAATGGAATGACCAATCAGAAGGCAGCTTTCTCGTGCTTTACGGAACTAATTTCAAATTGGCTTCGAAACATATTTTGACAAATTCTCGATTACAAATTTAATACCTGAACAAGAGAACATTCTGGAATGGCTAAAAGATGGTCTAGATTGTATGAATTCTGTCGTTAAACCCTTAACTTGTTCGGAGTTAAAGTTTTTGAGGTTGCATGATTAGAAGTCACATTCCGATTGTCACTTTCATAATCTGGTAGGCGATGCTCTGATTAGTCGGATGAAAGGTCGTTCTGACGTGACACCTAATGGGATGTCCTCAGATATTTGTTTTGCGGTAGCGAGAACTGAGGTCTGATTTTGATGAGATTGGTGTTGTGTTGAATGACACATGTCTGTGTTGTGTTGAATGACACATGACTGTTGTGTTGAAGGACACATGCACTGTGTTGTGTTGAATGACACATGACTGTTGTGTTGAATGAGACATGCACTGTGTTGTTCTGAATGACACATGACTGTTGTGTTGAATGACACATGCACTGTGTTGTGTTGAATGACTGTTGTGTTGAATGACACATGACTGTGTTGTGTTGAAGGAAACATGCACTGTGTTGTGTTGAATGGCACATGACTGTTGTGTTGAATGACACATGCACTGTGTTGTGTTGAATGACTGTTGTGTTGAATGACACATGACTGTGTTGTGTTGAATGACACATGACTTGTGTTGAATGACACATGACTGTTGTGTTGAATGACACATGCACTGTGTTGTGTTGAATGACACATGACTGTTGTGTTGAATGACACATGTCTGTGTTGTGTTGAATGTGTTGAATGACACATGCACTGTTGTGTTGAATGACACATCACTGTTGTGTTGAATGACACATGACTGTGTTGTGTTGAAGGACACATGCACTGTGTTGTGTTGAATGACACATGACTGTTGTGTTGAAGGACATGTGCACTGTGCTGTGTTGAATGACATGTGCACTGTGTTGTGTTGACCAAAAGAAACAAAAGCTACATTAGTGATACAAATGTTGTAAGAGTGTCAGAGCGTGGGAGTTGTAGGACTTGGATAATTTCTGCAATGGTACCCTGGGCCCAGTCTTGATTGTGACAAATAAATCAACTCATAAATTTACAGCAGGCCATGAGGACAATACCAATCTGAGACTACAGGCCCAACACAAGATCTACCTGCCTCGGGCCTACAGGCAGGCGTTAATTTTTAGCAGTGACTAGGGACCCACCTTTTGTATTTGATGGTTTACATACTTTAGCTCACCAATTAACTGTGGTCAAAAAAATAAAAATTAATTTGTGTATTTCAGTATATTTATTTTATGTTTAATTTATATAGAGAGCATGAAGCTGTTTGGGTCACTTTATCTTGAAAACTGGTTTTACCATGTTTACTCCTGAGAAAGCTTTGTATGGTCAGAGACTGCACTCAATGTATTTCATAAATATCTTAAAAATTAAACCACAAAAAAATATTTTTTTCAAAATTGTATTAAATGTTTAAAGTTATTAGTTGTATCAATGTATTTTTCTAATCCATCAAAGACATGTTGTTTGCATCATTTTGGTCAAAGCTATAAACCCAACATTTAAAAAGTGTGGCCATTAGCTTGCCAGCTTGCCACTTCTCCATAACCTAACACCTTCTTTGTAGAGACCAAGGCAGTGTCACAGTTTATTTCAGGTGCTACCGACTAGCGTCCTCACACCCTGCCTCCATGTACTGGCTAAACGTTAGCTGCCATGTCCGCTCTGACATGCAGCTGGAACATCGCTATGGTGGAAGATTTAACAGTGTAGAAGCTGATATAACAGAGAGGGGAATTATTTCACAGAATCACAGGACAGGTACACATTCTATAGACGTTACGTCACAAATGATGTCATAACATCACTCATTTGTTGGTGAAGCTGTTTTAGCTGTCAACTGTCACTTTGTGGTCTTGGGGATGTATTCTGCCTTTACATGGCGAGATCTTTTACTGTACTCATGGATGCTAATATTGTATTAAGTGTCCTTGCTGTGCATCACACTAAGTATGGGGATGAAGTTTTTGCTGCTGCACTGCTGCACTGCTGCTGCTGCTGCTGCTGCTGATGATGATGATGATGATGATGATTTGCAAGTCCCTCGTCTCAGCTGTGATGCCATGAAATAATTCCCTTCTCTCTGCTCATCTGTACGAGTCATCCATTACGACATGTTCCAACAAATGTACATACTCTAATTCCTGCTACCAGATTGTACTTTCATAATTAACAAATTATTACTACGACCAGAATGTCTGTACCTTAATTACTATACACACTGTAATCTGATAACTTATGTATTCTTACGTAACCATGGTAACATGTCCAGTATATCATTCACAATGTAAAAATGTTTATGTAATTATTTACGTAAATTTAATTATTTTAAGCCTACTTTTTCTCATAACAGAATGCAGATAATGGTTGTTAAAGTTCAGCACTAAATTTGCCTAAGTTTTGCCTGTGTATTTGTGTACTAATGTTGTATGGTGCATGGTTCTGTATCTTTCAGACAGGTGCAGCAACGTCATCATCTCCATGGATGCCACCACCAGCTACATAGACTGTAAGGAGACGCTATGTCTCATCATCCTCCCTATTGCAGGGTCTTTATGACAAACCAACTCAGCAGTTCCTCATTGTATCATCGATATTACCCTTTTAGTGAATACTACAAGGAGGACTGCCTGCATGTTTGAGACAAGTTTACCACTGAGGTGTCCACAGTAGTTTGTGTTAAAGTGAAGTGGTTGATGATGTGTGTTCTCTCCCTAGGGTCAGATCGGTCTTCCAGGCGCCCCAGGCCCCCTCGGGGCAAAAGGGGATAGGGGAAAGCGGGGGAAACGGGTAAATACCACCTCTGTCTGCACGTGTCGTGTAGGTGTGCATGCCTCACTTCTCTCTTCAGTTGCATGTCATCCATCTTGGAGGTGCGCCTCTTCGTCTACAAACTGTGTGTGTCTTCGTAGTGTCAGCATGATGCAACACGGTAGCTCACATACTGCTCCAGGCTCGAAGTATCGCTGTAGGTTATCTCACTTCAAAGTATCAATATCACATGTTAGTCATATTGCTATTAAGCTTCATATCTCTATAAGTATTGATATCCATATAACGTTACATCTCCCATATCACTATCAGATATAAGCAATATTGTTATTGTGTACCCATATCTCCATGAAGTATCCATATCACTATTAGATATAAGCAATATTGTTATTATGTACCCATATCTCCGTGAAGTATCCATATCACTATTAGATATAAGCAATATTGTTATTGTGTACCCATATCTCCATCGATGTCACTGTAGCTTAATTTCCATATAACATCAAAGTTCCAGATCTTTATTAAATATACATATTGCTATTTTGTAAACAGATCACTTTTAAGTATATATAAAACACTGTTGGTCACAACTCTAAAGTAGCCATGGCTATAAACAATACACTCCACTTAGAGATTGCTAGAAAGTAAACAGATTGCCAAAAAAGCATCTATATCTCTATACATCATTCATACTGCTGTAGAATATCCCTTCTGCTGGTAGCCATATGATAAGAAAGCATAAACATTGCCATGAAGTATCTATGGTTACAGAGTATCGATATTGATAGAAAGGAGTCCTAATCCAGTCAGTTCTTAAATCATTATTAAGAATAGTGATGTCAGTGCAGCTATTCATTGAGCAGACTCCTGCTTAAAACTGTTTGTAGGGATGCACTGGTCCAGTATTCCATTGATGCTGATGGTCACTGATGGGAGCTGGGATAAAACACTCCATAATAGCCACCATCATGGATGTATTGAGGCAGATTACAATATAGATTGTAGAAAATTAATTATTGACTAGCAGTATTGATAATATTTACCAAATAATAAACAAATATATATAAGTCTATTTGAGAAGGATCTTTACCCAGCTACTTTTAGATCTCTGTTTTATGAGAGTTCCCTTCCTCAACTGTAATCTTATTCTCCATCTCCATCCCTGCTGGTGTATACGCCTCGTATCTTCATCTGCGTTCTTTGTGACATAAACACATTAATCATTGTTAGGTCATACAGTGGGCTATGCACCTACCCTGGTATATGGGTTGTTCAATATGTCTGTCTTTAATCAGCATGATCTGGGTAACTTACCAGGTACAATGTCTTGTTACTAACAAGGAATGAAGTTGATGATGTTGATAGATAGGCTGTTAGAGGTGTGATGTGGATCATTATATTCTAGGCTAGCTCCTGCAGCTGATAGTAAATGCATCATCACATTACCATTGGTGCCATTACAACTAGACCATTGGTTCCAGTACATTGAGACCATTGGAGCCAGGACATCTAGATCATTGGTGCCAGAACATTTAGACAAAATGTGCCAGTACATTTAGACCATTGGAGCTGGGACATCCAGATCATTGGTGCCGGAACATTTAGACCATTGGTGCCAGGACATCTAGATCATTGGTGCTATTCACCTAGACCATTGGTGCCAGTACATTTAGACTGTTGGTGCCAGGACATGTAGGCTATTGGTGCCCTGACATCAAGATCAACTAGATCATTGGTGCCATTACAACTAGATCATTGGTGCCAGTTTGTCTAGGCCGCTAGTGCCAGTATATCTAGATCATTGATGCCAGTATATCTAGACCATTGGTGCCAGTACATCTAGATCATTGATGCCAGTACATACTAGATCATTGGTGCCAGTACATACTAGATCATTGGTGCTATTACAACTAGACCATTGGTGCCAGTACATGCTAGATCATTGTGCCAGTACATACTAGACCAATGATGCCAGGACATCTAGATCATTGGTGCCAGTACATATTGACGATTTGTGTCATTCATCCAGGCCATTGATGCCAGTACGTTTAGACCATTGGTGGCGTACATCCAGGCCATTTGTGCCATTACAATAAGACCATTGGTGCCAGTACATTTAGACCATTGGTGTCATTCATTCAGGCCATTGGTGCCAGGACATCTAGACCATTGGTGCCAGTACATTTAGACCATTGTGCCAGTACATCTAGACCATTGGTGCCAGTACATTTAGACCATTGGTGCCAGAACATCTAGACCATTGGTGTCATTCATCCAGGCCATTGGTGCCAGGACATCCAGGCCATTGGTGCCAGTACAATTAGACCATTGGTGCCAGTACATCTAGACCATTGGTGCCAGAACATCTAGACCATTGGTGTCATTCATCCAGGCCACTGGTGCCAGGACATCTAGACAATTGGTGGTTTTTATATTCGACTATTGGTGCCAGTACATCTAGGCCGTTGGTGCAAGTACTAACAGTGCTGAGTATGTTACCACAGTGGACATGTTGTATAAATCATATAACAGCATGGGGACATGAATCAGCATGACTGGTGTCTGCAGGGTGGTGAAGTAGTAACTCATATAGCACTGATAGTCCATGTAAATACTCACTGAAGACAAGGCTGACTTAGAGAATGTTGGTGTTCTTGCATGGTAGAACCGTATTGATTCACGCAAGTTTTACAAACATTCCATTTTATCAGTCAAAAACTTATTGTACTGGAACTATAAAGTAACTGAAGTTGATCTGAGAACAGAATAGAAAGATAACAATAGCAATCATGTACGATATTGATAACAGTGTAAAAGAAATAACACTTGCTGCCAACAAGCTTTTTTTCCCTATCTTCCGACTATGCACTGTCGCCCTGCTATGGTGGTCACCTCATTGTTGATGTGTTGTGTGTGTGTTGCTCCTCCAGGGCAGGAGGGGACATCGAGGGGAGAAGGGCATGCTGGGAAGGTTTGGCTTCCCCGGCCCCCAGGGGCCACCGGGTGACCTTGGCCCCCAGGGTGAGAAGGGCTCATTCGGTCTCCCAGGGCAACAGGTAGGTATTGTTACATTGTGTTGCATGATGCTGGTCCAACCTCCTCTCCTCCATCCGCCACTCTGCTGTATCAACTGTTTTGTTTAGTTGCCATTGGGTCAGACCAAGAACCCCTAGGTTACTTGTTCCTCTGTTTTAGGCACTGCACTAATCAGTGTCAAACTATGTTGTCATGGCGACCACATTGATGTCCTCTGCATGCTCTCTGTCGGTTCAACTTGTGTCAACTCTTGTGTCTTCTATGAATTCCTTCACCTCTGATCAAGTAGTTTGTAGACTGCGATGTACCAGGTACATGAAGATATTGATGAAGTGTGTAAGTAACCAGTGAAGCATGTCCTATATACGACAGGTTCTTGTTCTGTAGCCTGCTGGTGGTAGATTACTGGAGGTTAGAGAGGGACAATGGAGCTGTCTTATGCGTAGGAACTGTTCCTGCAATGTCAAAAAAAAACACGAAAATATTATCAGGACACTTTCAGAAAGATTGTGCAATGTCTTTAAATAAGATTGGTCATTAGTCTTTAAGTATTTGGATTGCCAAAAATTCCCAAATGTGAAATGATTTGTCTTTCTCTCATTTTTCACTGACTAAAACCAATGTTTCTTATATTTCATTTCGGGCACCATTGATGATTTGCACTAAATATCAGGAAACCAATTTTATAAATGCCCGAATTCTGACTAGTGGCTTTTGTGAAAATGATAGCATAAATGACTGGAAATCAGCACTGCTTTAACTGAAGTCCTTCAGCATGAAGCTCCTCCTCTCTCAATGTCCATCAGTCTCTAGTTGAATCCTAGATTGTCTCAATCAGCTCCTGGCCATGATGAACACCTCTCATCTTATCAACCATTAACATGGCTAGTGTGACTTCCATGAAGAGGTCTGACCTCAGCCAGCAATAACCTGGTGGCTTGTATTGTCCCTGAACACTTCTGAGCAGTAACGTTGATTGTTCATGTACCAGAGCAGTAACGTTGATTGTTCATGTACCAGAGCAGTAACGTTGATTGTTCATGTACCAGAGCAGTAACGTTGATTGTTCATGTACCAGAGCAGTAACGTTGATTGTTCATGTACCAGAGCAGTAACATTGATTGTCCATGGAACAGGGAGTAAGAGGAGATGCTGGGATGCCAGGGCGGAACGGAATCGATGGCGGAAAGGGAATCGTTGGCCCACCTGTGAGTTGTACCGGTCATGTTGAATTTTGTAACCTGTCACGTCAGTGTTCATGGATATTTGTTTGTACTGCAGGAGGCCAAAAGTCCAATACTGTGTGTATATTGTGATGTGGAAATAAATTAAGTTTTGAAAAAGAAGTTAATTGATAGAAACAAGACATTCAATTAATCTCTTTTTCTGTATCAAACCTTTAAACCTCGATATATTAATTTTTCTTTTACTTCATCTTTAGGTTTTAGGTTGTTGCCCAAAATATAACAATATTGTAATGTGATTGGCATAGGAACATGACGTCATACCATGAGTCGTGTGATTCTACTGTAGTGTCAGGTCTCAGATACGGCCATGTATGAAGAAGCTGATGTGCATGCATCCACAGTACTTGTGTAGCGTAGTATAGATGCAGCTTGTAGCCCTTCTGTCTGTCATACCTAGCTATGTCACAGTGTTGCAAGATGTTATATGAGATTATACCACACAGTGTGTCACAGGTGTGTTGTAAGTGGTTATTATAAAGATTATACCACCCATCAGTGTGTCACTGTGAATGATTAGATTGTAAGACTCTCACTTCCTCATAACATTTTCCCCAAACCCCACTGCACCTACTAAGAACTGAGTGAGTTTGGTAGAACACCATTTGGACAGTATTTCCGTTATATCATGGTGTGTCAGCAGGATGTGGGAGGCAACACCTGATGGGGTCAAGGATCTTAATCAGCTGAATGTTTGGATTCAAACACAGGACCAGCAGATCCAGTAATCAAAGGGACACAACTCTTTCACATTCAGTGAAGCTGATCCTCAATGTCTTCCTTGGCAAATAGTGAGGTAGCTCAGTGGTTAAAGTATTCACTCTTCAAACTGAACGCCTATTTTCAATTCCGTGAAGATTCCGGGGTAGAATAGGTCTTCAGCAAGCCATGCTTGCCGTAAAAGGCAACTATGTTTGTCGTAAAAGGCGACTAACGGGATGGGGTGGTCAGGCTCGCTGACTTGGTTGATGATGCATGTCATCGATCCCAATTGCGTGGATAGATGCTCATGATATTAACCACTGGATTGTCTGGTCCAGACTCGATTATTTACAGACCACCGTCATATAGGTGGAATATTGCTGAGTGTGGCGTTAAACAACAAACAAACCAAACCAAATCAATTCCACACATGAGTACATTGCATCTCACCCATTTCCGGTGCTCCCGGTGTGAAATTGCTGGAGTATTGCTATTGTAACAGCTTAAAACTACTCAATCTTCAGTCAACATTAGGGAAACAGGTCAGAGATGGGGGTTCCATTGGAACCCTTGAGTCTTTACTCCTGATAATGTCTTGAATCTCAATTCCTGGAAGGTCTGCTTTCTTTTAAAGTTGTTACATTCGTATCCATAAGGCGTGGACAGCATCACATCATGTGATCAATTGGATACAGATGCAGATGCACCCAGATGTCAGGGGGCATAACTCTGTTTACTGTATACTTGACCAATAGTAATCAGACACATATACTTATAATCATTGCCGATGGAGATAACTGGATATATTAACCACTTCCTTGTTGTATCGCTAAGGCTCAGTTTGTTGTGTTTCTTGGAAGACTCATAATCCAAACAAGACGGTTTCCCTGTTTGGGGATGTTTATTATTGAGAGGATTGACATGAATGTTTGAAAAAAACAGATTATTCGAAATTTAGACTTGTCACATCTTGCAGCATAAAATGAAAAAATGTTATTCCAAATTTCCCTTGTTTACTATACAGTAGACCATTGTAGAAATGCTAGCAAATACTGGAAGATTATCTCCCTTGATCACTGGAGTCTCTTATAATCCATATCCCTACAGTGCTGCTACATTGCTACATTCCTACATTGCTTACTGGAGCATTGCAACAGTGTTAGATAACCAAGTGTTACATTGTTATGACACACTGACACAGTGTTACACTGTAACATCTCCTGTAACACTGTAACGGTGATGTACCGTGATGGCGCTGAGCTGGCACTGACCTGTTTGTCTGACTGGTGTAGGGGGAGCCGGGACTCAAGGGGGACCCTGGTGAGGAGGGACCTAACGGTTTACCTGGGATGATCGGACCACCTGGCCTGCCTGGCCCACCTGTAAGTTACATCACTGTATCTAGCATGGCTGTCTGCATGACACCCGACGTTGGGCAAAGTTTACAGTGAATACTGGACATAGGGAAACAATAACAAACATAACATATAAATTTGCATGGAGTTAGTAAATTCAGATGATACAAAGTGAGGAAAAAAATGTAAGGAAAATTCCAGATTTGTGGGGTGTAAATTCAGTTATTTAATAAGTTAAGTGTGCGAGAACATTAAAAATGATTACATTGCATGGAGTTAATGATATCACTTGCTGTTCATTATTGAAACCATAACCGAAGTTGCTTACATGGTAGAAAAGGTACTTGCCATCGATTGCTCTGCACAGAGCCTTTGACAATTAAAAGGCTGTCTAGTTTTGCTGTTAATCCTAGCCAATCAGTCGAGACATTGCTCGGTGCGGTGATGAGTTGTAAGGGTAAATACTAACCTGCATGAAGCATGGGGTCATTAGAAGTAAGTGCTCATATATAAACATGTGTGTATGCTTTGAAATACTTTAATTTAATATGTTTTTAACATGCCATGCCACCACCAAGGACACGGGTAAGATCGTAGCTCCCTTCCGGGACAGTGTTGTTTTCCCAGCTACTGCGCCTACATGGGCATGTGATTCTAACATCTCGGGGAAAGTATGTGACACAATGACAAATGCAGCAGCTTTGGAGAGATTATATCAGGGTGAATATACCGGGGGTGAGTCGCTGGGGTGGGGGGGGACAAGGGTCATTTCACCAATATATCAGGGTGAATATACTGGGGGTGGGGGGTTAAGGGTGGTGGAAGGGTCATTTGACCAATATATCAGGGTGAATATACCGGGGGTGGGGGGTTAGGGGTGGTGGAAGGGTCATTTGACCAATATATCAGGGTGAATATACCGGGGGTGGGGGGTTAGGGGTGGTGGAAGGGTCATTTGACCAATATATCAGGGTGAATATACTGGGGGTGGGGGGTTAGGGGTGGTGGAAGGGTCATTTCACCAATATATCAGGGTGAATATACTGGGGGTGGGGGGTTAGGGGTGGTGGAAGGGTCATTTGACCAATATATCAGGGTGAATATACTGGGGG
The DNA here is from genome assembly GCF_023055435.1 of Haliotis rufescens. Classification (NCBI taxonomy): domain Eukaryota; kingdom Metazoa; phylum Mollusca; class Gastropoda; order Lepetellida; family Haliotidae; genus Haliotis; species Haliotis rufescens. The sequence goes on along the minus strand of NW_025963891.1, from coordinate 5,964,323 downwards.
TGGGGGGGTTAGGGGTGGTGGAAGGGTCATTTGACCAATATATCAGGGTGAATATACCGGGGGTGGGGGGTTAGGGGTGGTGGAAGGGTCATTTGACCAATATATCAGGGTGAATATACTGGGGGTGGGGGGTTAGGGGTGGTGGAAGGGTCATTTCACCAATATATCAGGGTGAATATACTGGGGGTGGGGGGTTAGGGGTGGTGGAAGGGTCATTTCACCAATATATCAGGGTGACTATACCAGGGGTGAGGGGCTGGGGGAGTAGGAAAGGGTCATTTCACCAATATATCAGAATGAATAGGGCCATTTCACCATATATTGGGGGTGGAGAGGGGTATGATATTTCATGGCATTCTCCTGCCCACAATCAATCCTATCATCCCAAGGAGGGTCAGGAGCAACACTGATGTGGAAGGGGGGGGGGGGGCAGTAACACTGGACACATTTGGGAAGTTTTACCCTTTACCAATAACTGGCGCCCACTGCACATGCATCATTAACAGTATGGTGATAAGTTAGCCTTATACTCAGGATCTGTAGAACAAACAGGCATGTTAATGTTTGTACTGGTGTCCCCAAGGTTAAAATCTAATTCTTTACATGTATAACTCCAAGCGTTGCTATGCACTCCATCGATGACATTATCAGGTAGTGGGATCAGCAAGAGGCGGAAATAGCTGGGAAAATGACAAGCATGGATGTTCTTCTTTCTTCTTCATAAAGATTGATTTCATGCATGACTTGACTCAGATACTGGTTGAACTTGGGGAGGGAAACCTCCAAGTATTGGCAGTATGCAGCATGTGTCTCTGTGGTTCTGTTGTGTGGGTTATTGGTGTCATAATCATAGGCATATTGGTCCTATACTGGTGATACACTGGTAGCTTATGTTAGATGCTATATTTGATATTGTATTGGTATCATTCTTGCACTTGAGTTGATATATTGATCAATATCATACTGGTGATACACTGGTACATATATTGATTATCATACTGGTGATACACTGGTACATATATTGATTATCATACTGGTGATACACTGGTACATATATTGAATATTATTCTGGTGATACGCTGGTACAAATATTGATCATTATCCTGGTGATACACTGGTACATATATTGATTATCATACTGGTGATACACTGGTACATATATTGAATATTATCCTGGTGATACGCTGGTACAAATATTGATCATTATCCTGGTGATACACCGGTACATATATTGATTATCATACTGGTAATACACTGGTACATATATTGAATATTATTCTGGTGATACACTGGTACAAATATTGATAATTATCCTGGTGATACACTGGTACATATATTGATTATCATACTGGTGATACACTGGTATATATATTGAATATTATCCTGGTGATACACCGGTACATATATTGATTATCATACTGGTGATACACTGGTACATATATTGATTATTATCCTGGTGATACACTGAGAGATACACCGCTGGTAGATACAACACTCTAGTCAGGTAGGACATAATTCTGTTTTAAAGGGTCTATTTGAGGAAGGTTGAAATAATACTAGTTAACTGCTTTCCACATTTGTATTGGATGTCAGAGACTTTGTTACCATTGTTTCTTTAAGTAAGCCTTCCTTGTCAATGGATACAGATGATACAGTGTGAACTATCAGAAAAAGATATATTAGTGACACAGTTAGTATAATTCTGGTGTTAAGGAACTGACAGTTGTACATAACCCATATTTGCCACCATGTTATAACGGATATATTGTCTGGCCTAGGGCGAACCAGGAATGGTTGAAGGCGTTGTTGGCAGCGGTGAAGGGGTAAGTTCATGCAGTTTGTGTTGTCTATGATGCTGTGACCTCTGACTTTGTATGAGTTAATGTGACATTAGACTACCATCTATCAAGTAAATGTTTTATTTCCAATGGGGAAGAAATAGTCTTGTTACATTTACCCACCTCTGATGGTGGCACACTGCTCTATACATATAACATGGCCCCTGACAGAAATCTGTTGTTCTGTTCTGTTGCTGTGGTATTGCTCTGGCCAGAGTGGGTGCATTCACTTCAATACATGGACCTGTGTCGCCTCTGACCTGAACCTCTTTCCTTCCTGATCTAGGTCCCTTCTGAGCCATGCTCTGAATTGCCCTTTGAATCTGCGCCATGCCTTTTGAATCTATAACATGCCCCCTGAACCTGCTCTACCCACCACCCCGAGTCTGTCTCCTGAGGCTGTCCCCTGTCTATTGAATGTATCCCCCGATTCTGTGCCCCCAATCCCCTGGATGACACTGCCCTCCTGTTGCAGCTTCCAGGCCCTCCTGGACCCCCCGGACCAATGGTAAGACACTGCATGGATGCATGCTGGTCAACATAGCTGGTCATACGAGGGCAGTTGCCTCCTGTAGTCAATGCATGGTTCATTCATGACTTCAATGTAAGGAGGTCTATTTCCACCATTGTCCAATGTTCACTATCTGTTACAATAGATTTTGATCCTTTGGTTTAAATAATATTTATGATGAATCCCTGATGACTGTGTAAGGTTTCCAGTACCTGTGTTGCTGTATATTGTGGTGTGTTCAATGATAGATGTTGTTGCCTTCAGGGACCAATGGGACTGCAGGGGCCGCCAGGTATTAAGGTAATCTAGGGTTCCCGTACCATCACCTCAAGCATGTCCATACCTAGAGTAGCCCGCCTCGGGTCCAGTACAGAACAGCAACTGTACTTTGATACAGACACCTAGAGTAGTGAAGATCATCCTGTCTAGAATGACAAATACCCTGTACCCATTCGCGACCATAGCTTCGTTTTGAAGTGACATCCCCATTACCAACAATGTTATCAATAACTCACAAAATGTCTCTCGTTCATGAACTTGAATCAACAACCAATCAAAACGGACAATAGTTAGGCATAGATCTACATTAAAAAAAGTGCGAGCCTTCAATAACATATTTCATCCAATCAGAGGACGGTTATTAATTGACCATCAGCTGGAAAAAACATTTCCTGAGTAATAAATCAGGGCAGGAGACAACGTCTAAGTCATAGACAACAAACATCGAATACTTCAATCATGAAAGAACACTGTAATTTGATTGGACAGTTATTTTTACCATGTCTGTCTAACTGGATTCCGAACTAAGCTATGGTGGTGCATGGGTCCGGGGTATATGTTACAGCAACTATGGCGATATGTCATACTGGATAATACATCTCTCTCTTCCCTCAGTGTCGGCCTATACGTAAATGCACGTGGGACACTGCTACTGCCATCTTTGTCTTTGCATAATGCCTGACTTTCACAAAGAAGTCAATGTAGAAGTTACAGTGTGTTTCTTAATAGGGGTGAAACGAGATATCTGTGCACTGATATGTATCGAGTTCTCATGTCACGATATGATACACGATACGTGTTATCCTGTATCGATACAAGACGATACGCTTGCTAACATGATTTACTTACTATTCATTTAATGACGCCACCCCAGCGGTTTTGTCAGTCAGATATTTCTAAATGTCGTCAAGTTCACAAGTACAAATAACCGCTATGAACATATGTCTCCAGCTAGCTTTTCCTTTGGAACCTGCTTAGAAACATTTATAGTCAAGAAATTTCCACGTGATGTGTCGTAAATATGGGTATCGTGATATATCGTACCATGACCTAGGTATCGTGATATGTACCATGACCAAGGTATCGTGATATATATTGTATCGTGGCCTTGCTGTATAATTTCACCTCTAGTACTTAAAGACTTATACCTCCTCATGTACTCTCAGGACACAGGGAATGTAACTGAATGCTGTTCGTCATTTGGGATAGTTTTGTCTGTGATGGGTAAACATCAATATTTGCATGCATCAACACCTGTAATGGTGTCTGTCAATTTCATGATACCTAGAATTTCTCTGTCTTTCTCTCATCGTACATGTCTCTCATTCATCAAATCTGATTTGTTCTACAATTGTCAGGGTGATATTGGACCACTGGGACCAAAAGGCGAATCAGTAAGTGTGTGTATTGTGCCCCGCCCTCCCTGTGTGTATTGTAACCCGACCCCGCTGTGTGTTGATAGTGCCCAATTCTCCCTGTGTTCAACTGCCTCCCACTCTACTCCTAAAGTTAGCTGCGATCTACTCCTAGTGATCCTACTCCTAGTGATCCTACTCCTAGTATAAGCACGATTATGCCACTAAAGATCGCTGTAGCTGACAGTGTTCTGTCTATAGTCATTGTGAACCCTTCTCCTCCACCTTAAACACCAGCCTTAGACATGCTACAGAATACCATATCCCCTGTCTGTCTATAGTCATTGTGAACCTTCTCCTCCACCTAAAACACCAGCCTCAGACATGCTACAGAATACCAGATCACCTGTCTGTCTATAGTCATTGTGAACCCTTCTCCTCCACCTTAAACACCAGCCTTAGACATGCTACAGAATACCATATCCCCTGTCTGTCTATAGTCATTGTGAACCTTCTCCTCCACCTTAAACACCAGCCTTAGACACGCTGCAGACTACCATATCCCCGTCTGTCTATAGTCATTGTGAACCTTCTCCTCCACCTAAAACACCAGCCTTAGACACACTGCAGACTACCAGATCACCTGTCTGTCGTGGTCATCTGTGTTGTCAGCAGCAGGCAGGAACAAGTCTTGTCCCAAATGTTCCTGCTACCAGTACCACACCCTTCCTCAACCCTGTCTGTATCCACTTCCCTGTAGCTGAAGTTGGTGTTCACCTGTCCACCCTGTCATTGTAAGATGAGCTCCATACAACCTACCCCTACCAACACCATGCTGTAGTCTACCTCCTCCACATCCTCGTCTCCATCAGCATGCTTCATCTCTCCTGACATGGCTGAGCAGCCTGCATGGTCATGCATTACTGCTGTTCCTGTCACTCCCTTGGAGCAGTCTCCTCCTACCTGTCATCCTGTCATCCTTGCATGCTCCACCCGATGGGCTTTGATGGACCTTGATGGACCTGATAGATCTTATGGACCTTGATGGATCTGATGGGCCTTGATGGATCTGTTGGACCTTGATGGACCTGATAGATTTGATGGATCTGATGGACCTTGATGGACCTGATAGATCTGTTGGACCTTGATGGATCTGATAGATCTGATGGATCTGTTGGACCTTGATGGACCTGATAGATCTGATGGATCTGATGGGCCTTGATGGATCTTGATGAATCTGATGGATCTGATGAACCTGATAGATCTGATGGGCCTTGGTGGATTTGATGGGCCTTGATTGACCTGATAGATGTGATGGACCTGATGGGCCTTGATTGCCCTGATGGGTCTGATCAACCAAGTGTTTGTTTATTGATGATATAATGGATGATTGTTTCATTCTTGATAAGGAGTAGAATATTATCTTTGGTACATTTTGAATTGCAACTCATTAACAGACAATGAAATGAAGATACTGTTTTTGGTGCACGCAATTTTAATACTCTCTTCCATCATCTGGGATGTGATGACCTGTTATCTGACATGTGACCTGTCATGTGACTTGTGACTCATTGTCATGTGACTCAAACTGACCTATTTGACCACCACAGGGACAGCAAGGACAGAAGGGGGATGCAGGTTCTATAGGACTTCCTGTAAGTACTGATGTCTGTCTGCATGTCCATCTGCATGTGTAACATGGTGGTGAGACCTGTAGCACACAGCAGAGTTCCGCCAGAGGAACTCATGACAACCTTCACCTTCCAGTCCTTACAGACCTGTCACCATGGCAACTGAGGACACCCTCGGTTACAAGGGTGTCCTCAAGTCATCAGTGTTGTTTGTGACAAGAACATATTCATCAGGGATGTTTGAGATGTAACCATGGTAACTCTCTGTCATGTCCTTGACCTTGGTGATCTATTAGGATTCAAAATTTATGAAAACCACAAACTTTTTTTAGTCATATACATATCTGGATATAAGGAAATGGAGGAAATGTAATGGAACCAAAATATTATGATGACCTTCTTTCAGATTTTCACAATTTAAGGTTCTGTGACGTTTGGTATGCAGAGCTTACATTTAAGAGAATATTTTACATTTTACAAGACTTCCCCCTTGAAACTGACTCGTTTACTTATTCGTGTTGAAAGACCAGTAGCCTGCAAGCCATTATCTGAGAGTGCATTCAAAGAGTGGTCAGAAATCACACAGATATGTGGCTTGAAATGGTACTGTAAACTAAGTCAATGTCAATATTTTCATGACATAAATTTGTCCTTTGTACCAAGTGTAAAGTTATCTGTGTTTGTGTCACTGACATCATGGAGAGTTGACCAAGTGTGAAATTGTGAGTGAGTTATCTCCCTTTGACCTGGTTGCTTTCTGTCACACATGAGAAGGGGTGTAATTGCTGCGAACAATTGTAAATATCCTTTGTACCTACCTTGTAAGCTAAAAACTGGCATTATGTGATAAACAGTTATGTTGTTATATTGTGTTTAAAGATGGTTATTGCCTTCTTTGGTCCAGAAGTAATGGTTAGTCACTGCCCATGTAATAATCACTGGTTTGTGCTTCTATCACTGGATAAACAATGCATATTTCATACATTATTCAGAAACGTTAGTTACCTCCCCCTTGTGGGATAAACAATGTGTATTACCTCCAATATTGGATAAACAATGGACATTATCTCAATTATGGGATAAACAATGGATATTATCTCCATCATTGGATATACAATGGATATTATCTCCATCATTGGTTAAACAATGGATATTATCTCAATTATGGGATAAATAATGGATATTACCTCCATTATGTAGTAAACAATGGTTACTGCCTCCCTCCAGTGGTAAACAATGGTTATTACCTCATTTTTCATAACCAACGGTTTTATTTTAAACCATTATGTAGTAAGCACCCTTGTATGGTTATTATCTCCCTTGTGTGGTAGTGAGCGAGAGGTTTGTGCAACCCTATACAATCCTGGGGCAGATTCAAGCAGGATCACAATTTGTTATCCAAAGTTAACATACGAGGACTAGATGAATAGCAAATTTTTTGTGGTAGTCATATTATTTGTTAACTATGTCACCAATGAGTAAAGTCTAGCATAGATGCTTAATACACTACATGCAGCATCCATGGTGATAGTGCTGTAATATTGTTACACTTAATATGCCCAATTGGGGGCAATCCCCTGTAAAATAGCCACATGTGTTAATGTTAATAATGCATTATCCCTGGATCTAACCATCTATTTGTACAGACAACTGTCCTGGAAACTTGGAACTGTTGCTGTGGAATAATATATTTTAACATTTGTTTTGTGAAAAGTAATTATATCAGTTGTTTCCCGAATGGTTGCAATATTACAAAGGTATATCGTCCGTCTACTCCAGTTGTACAGTTAGATCACACCACTTCACACGTGTGACAGGGCAGACAGCATAATTGTTGCATTAAAGGGAGACAACTCATGTAAAGTGTGTGGTGTGCAAAGCACGGTGTTGTCACTGCACATTTGTTACATTTTGTGTCACAGCCGTCGTTGTTGTCACCGCACTGCACACTGCACCAACTGTAGCAGTTACATCCCAGGATAGCTAGACGTTGTCACCGCCATATCTCAGAAGTTCAATATTTCTACACACAAAAATGACAAAAAACTATTTGTTTTTAAAACTGCATGATTATTCCACGTGAGGTGGTCACCATGTTTGAGTCAATGGTCAACTGTATGACCAGTGTAAGTCTCGTACCCAGGCCTGTTTGTGTCGAATATTGTTGGGATGTTCTGTACTGCCGCCTTGCACTTGTGTTAATCACCTTGTATCCCAGGGGGCCGAGGGGCCGGCAGGGTCGCCGGGCGAGTCAGGGAAACCAGGCATTGTGGGCAAACCTGGCCCAAAAGTGAGTCGTCCTTGTGGTTTCCGCATGCGTCGATGTGTAGCTAGTGGTTCATGCTGCATGCAAGCCTTACTTTCACACACACCTCTGCAGCTTCCCAGCATCCTTTAGTTCTTCCTTCGCCATATTACATCATAGCAATAGGCAGCTGAAATAGATACCACCGTTGTTGATATTCCTTGGTGTCTTTATATCAATATTGTTGATATACCATGGTGTTTTTAAAACAATATTGTTCATATACCATAGTGCCTTTATAAGAATATTGTTTATATATCATGGTGTCTTAATAACAATATTGTGTATATACCATGGGGTCAATAAAACAATGTTGTTGATATAACATGGTGTTTTTATAAGAATATTATTTACCATCTTCGTGAGTAAGAATGGAAAAGGGAATTTTTTTCATTTCATTTATTTATTAGTGGGAATATGGGACATGAATGACATTATTGTCCTCCTTGTTTGTGAGTTTGTGGGGGCTGAAGTTTCCATACCTTCGACTTGATAATAAACTCTTTAATTTACGAGAAATGATGTGTTTTGGCATGTGAGAAACACTTGATGAAAGCATGGCTGCCGACTTCATATGTTTGCAGCAGTCACGCGTTCATTTAGAGTTATGTCCCCTGCATTGCATTTGCTTCCTATTCTACTGATGTCAAGCCGGGAATCAATCTTATTTTGTTTTGTTTGTATTTCTTCTTTAATCATGTTATACGATGATGTCAATCTGGGTTCGGCCTGTGAGATTGTTGCAGTGTAAGCCATTGTGAGTGAACTGCGCTGGCGTAGATGCGTAGACACATCAGCTCAAGCTGCCTCCATTTGGTTAAACCCGTCTTTAATGTTAGTCTGCTGTTTAGTTCTTTCTGTTCTGTTAATGCTTGGTTTCTAGATTCTCTGTAATCGTCAATATATATCAGTGTTCTATACGTATGTGTCGATGACGGGAACCCGAGCCAATGGTCATCATTCACCCTGGCTACCACAATGGGAGACACATTCAGGACAAAACTGTGAATGGCGAAATTTTCGTTTTGTATTCTTTGACAATGAAAGAGCATTTTTCACACCAAGGAAGATATTTGTTTCCTCCAACAGCATGTTATGAAGGGACGGATTATGATACTGATTTGGGGTAGTTGTCTAGTGCATGAATGGAGTTGCCTCCCTTACACTGGTCAAGATGGAGGTGGGTTCCTTGTGAGAGATGACAGCTGCTGGACCAACTGGAGATACAGGATTTCATCACACACTGATTTTTACAACCATTTTCTGCTCTGCAATGAAATTAAATTTCTTTCAGTTCTATCAGATGTAATGTAGTTTAAGTTTATAAATAATTGAAGTTAATAATTTTGTGTAAAGTAGGCTATGCATAACATTGATTGATTTCACCCGTTTCTTGATTAATGATAAGGTATTGATGCTTCTGTTGATGTTAATGACATGCTTGCATGTGTGCCTCCGGGCTGTGTGTCTTGAGATGCTGACGTCTGCTGTTTCTGATAGGGTCCTCCAGGTCCGGCAGGACCGGGAATGTCTGGGATCGTGCTGGGAGAAGACGGAGCTTGCCGGTGTGAGAAGGGAGACAAGGGGGATAAGGGAATTGCGGTGAGTGTCACATGACGATCGTCAGCCAGTTCGTCACATTGTCACATATGTGACGTCCTGTTTTCCCATTTCTTGTGACATTTTTGATAAACAGGTTCTACAGTGGCACTGAACTGGTTACAAGGTTATTGTCACATAACCTGAATGTTCATGTTGTCACATGACCTGAATGTTCATATTGTCACATGACCTGAATGTTTATATTGTCACATAACCTGAATGTTGGGTCACTCACTCACACACTCACTCACTCACATGACCAGACATGATCTGAATGTCCTTGTTGTCACATGACCTGACTTCATATTGTCACATGACCTGACTGTCCTTGATGTCACATGACCTGACTGTTCTCATGTCACATGACCTGACTGTTCTCATGTCACATGACCTGACTGTTCTCATGTCACATGACCTGACTGTTCTCATGTCACATGACCATGCATTTTGAAAATTGGTCTTATTATCGACCAACAGTTGCTTGCAGGACAATGGTCTGTTCTGTGAGTGGGGTCCATAGTCAGTGTCAAATGACTTGACCTGCTTGTTGATGTGCAAGAAGAGGTCAGGGATGAGTGACGTACAGACAGATTTAAGTCGAGCCTCGATGTGTTGGGCTGTCCTTACGTGCTTGAAGAATGCTCTGTAAACATGCTCACATTTAAGTGGTATTAAAGACAGTTCATGTGTGCAAGTCAGGTATTTAGTTTGAAACATGTTTAGTTTCCAGTTATCTTTGTTGTACTCCCCCTCCCATTCACGCTCCTCCACTCCCATCACTTCCCCTCCACACTGCAAGCACCTGTCATGCACATGCATCATTAAGCTTTAGCTGTTGTCATAGGTGTTGAGTGTTGCGTTCTGTGGAGAAGTGTCCCATATTGTAATAGTCTATAGAAATATGGTGTTTATCATCATACATGTACAACCCATAGATTTTACTCCTGAAAGACAATTCAAATTTGATGTCATGCAGCATCTCCTGTATAATAATAATAATAATAATAATAATAATAATAATAATAATCAACTGCTTTCACACAATACTCCATGCACACAATACAGTGAAAAAAGTTAATTTTGAAAGGCAATCAGGAACAGATGAGTTTTAAGGCAAGACTTGAGGAGTGAAAAGCTTGGAGACTGTCTAAATTGTTGAGGGAGGTTATTCCACTAGGTGGCGACAGCGAAAGAGAAATACTGATGGCCACAGGTTGTGTTGATCAGCATCAGGGTACAGGACATTAGGCCATTGTAAGAAGATCAAGTGCAAAATTTCTTGTAAAACTAGAAGACTAATTATTGACAGATGGTCAATCCTTAAACCAGAGCAAGCGGACAAGTAAATGATAAAATGATGATTATGTGTTGCTGTGGGAACGGCTTTATCAAGTTTGACATTGTGAGCAACACTGCTTGTAGGGCATGACTGGACTTCCAGGACCGCCCGGCATAGAGGTAAGGGGGATAACTCCTGCTGCATGACCTCAAGACAACCACACTCTTGGGGTTGATACATACCTATCAAATCAGTCCACTCTTGTGAACGCTCTACAACAACTCTCATCTACATAATCCATTAATCTGGGTAGAAATAGCCGGACAAGGGGATACCACAGTCACTGGATGCTGAATGCTGCTTGTTGCAGCCAGAGGCTGAATGTGATCCGAGACAGGGAGCTGTACTATCTGCCCTGCATGCTGCATGTTGCATCACCTCCTTTATTACTGTTATACACTGATACAGAATGCCCAGAGTACCATGATGGGATTCAAACCACAGACCTTCTGGTATGAGGTCGGACGTCTTGTCCACCTGCCCATAGAGGTGAACAAGCTGACGAGGTTGGGATGTCAAGTGGTGAATTGTTTGAAAGGCATTACTTAGAAGTTGACGGATGACAAAGTAGACACAATTAGACACAACTTCTACTGTAAGGGTGACTTTTTGGTATAGATCCTTATACCCGGTCAAGCAAGACTGTCATGTGGTGTCATGTGGTGACTCCACGTCCTGCTACATACTCCCCAGTCAACAGAAGGCACATTCGGGGACACTTATTAGGGTGCTGGTACTTATTTTGCTCAAGTTTGATATGAACATGCTCTAGTTGCGTGCCAATGCAGTGGCCTTAAAAAAGGTTGGACGCCTTGACCACATGACCCTGGCGGTTGACCCTATAAGCAAGCTAGCATTGAGTAGGGAATGTCATATGTTGGATGACACCAAGCCCTGCTGCACACTGTTCGAATGGCAACCCCTTAGAACGTGGGCGGTCGAGTAGCCTAGTGTTTGCTTGTCACGCCAAAGACCCGGGTTCATTCCCGACATTGGGACAATGTGTGAAGACAATTTCTGGAGTCCCCGCTGTGATATTGCTGGAATATTGCTAAAAGCAGCATAAAGCCAAACTCACTCACGTTCTCATACGATCAGATATAGAATGTGTCTCTGTAACTGCATCCTGTGTATATTCTGTCTCCAAGCATGTGTTTGTGGAGTCCTGGCATGTGAAACACAGAATAGCTTTGGCACAATGAGTACCAAAGGCCAGAAGGGAGATAATTTAGGAACACGTAATTTCATGGTCTTGAAACTGACCATGTTGTTCTCTGAACAGCTATTTCACAAGCAGCTACTTCTAACAGAGGTGACAACATAGTTAGTCATGGCCATAGGGTTTATATGTGCCATATAGTTATTCTCATTTGTCTTATCATGCTTCAAGCCTTCCTGGTGTATTCGGGGGCACGGGTGGCCCAGTCGTCTAAGGCGCCGCGATTCGCTGTGCAGAGTTGCATCCCTGGGTCATGACAGAAACCTATGATTGTGGGTTCGAATCCCTGTTCACCCCAATTATGTTTCTAGGTTTGTCAGCACCATAACCATGCTCGTGGGTTTCCCTGAAGTGGTAAACGTCTTAGACCCGCATCACTTCAGGGTTTCCTCCCACATTAAGCTGACACGCCGTGCTATAACTGGAATACTGGAATAGCGGCGTGTAACCCAACTCTGTATTCAAGCAGATATGTGCTACACTCCAACCATAGAGAGGCACCATAAAATCTACCACTTCATTAACCCATGTCCAAGCCATTGTGCCACTCCATACAGTTGATTGTCACCCAGCTTGGTCGATCATGGCGAGGTGCCACTGGTTTGTGTGCTCCAGACTTGAACTGTAGGCCACCATGATCTACTGTTCTACTGCTGAAAATGGTCTTAAACAACATTCACTCCACATTCTACCCCTGCATGTGCTGCACGTCTCTGCATAGTAATTGTCCCTTTCATTGTTATTTTATATGTTTCGTCTTGTTGTTCACTGTTAATGTTTTTAATGCTCATGGACACATTTTCCCAAGGCAAGAGAATTAACTGACTATCACAGTCCACCCTTGCTGAACTAGGCTGGAATTTCATGGCGCCACCAGTGTTTATTATAAATTATATCCTTTCTACATCCCTCCTATTGACCAGTAAGATTCCACCTATCATTACTTTCATTTTTTTCACACAAAATGGCGAACCCAGTCAAGACGATCTGATTGCTAATCAAGATCTTGATTATAATAAAACGGTTCTTACCTCGTGAAGTGCATCAGATTACTTAAGCATGAAAAGTTCGAAAAAAATATATCTATCAACGCCCGCTTGGCGGTACACATGTTTTGTAAATCCTACAATCGTCAGAAATCTGCACGTAAGTTTACGAACTGGGTGTTGATTTCGATATGCGATTTTGATTGGACTATGCATAGACAAGGGTAGGTCTGTTGGTAGGACAGTCAAAATACAACTCCAAAATTCTAGCCTAGTTCGGCAAGGGTTGGACACTGAATTTTTCTAGTCAGTTAACTCCCTTGCTGCAGGAAGATGACATGGACACTAAAACATTTGACATCATCTTGGATGTTTGACGATTCCACTAGTCAAGCATTATGATACAAAAACATCACAGCACTGCTGGTCAACCTGCTATGCAGAGTTGTGCCCCTTACTTGCACCAGTAACCACAGGTCATGGGTACACCAGATTCACCTGTCTACATCATGCACCTTACTCTTGTAGCCAGAATCTCCTTGGGCTTTCCTCAATCTCATTAAAATCAGGTCTTAGTTTTCATTACCGCTAAACAAGGATCTGAGGACATCCCATTACGGGTCACGTCAGAACGACCTTTTAATGAGACTGGGCTTTCCTTCTGTAAAGGTGACTTGATTTAGTCCTGCTTGTGCAGGTGACTGGATTGTGGGACGGATGACCACAGTCGCTGCTAGTCACTGATTCTACTATGATGGATGGCAACCTTACAAACATAATTTTCAGCTGCACTGTCGATTCTACATGTCAGCATTTTACTCAATGGCAATGATAGACCTCCTGCCATCACTATTGTTAGCTTGTGACACGTTAGATGAAACAGCGCTGGCAGCCATCGTACTACTGAGATGTTACCGACATGGTAAAACACACTCACTCACTCAACATATCTGATTGCAAGACAAATTTAATGTTTCAACTATTTCAAACATGAGATGATATATTTCAGGGCAAACGTGGTCGGCGCGGAAAGAGGGGTCCGAAGGGTGAACAGGTTTGTTGGTTTGTGTTTCTGCATGGTATTGATGCATGCTGTGTTCGTCTACATGTTTCAGGGCCGTCGTGGCCGCCGCGGCAAGCGTGGACCACGGGGAGAGAAGGGTGATCAGGTTGGTGGAACTGGTTAGATGGGTGGACCTCTCCTGTACATGTCTGGACATGTGTTTGTCTGACCATGACACAGACATGTGTCTGTCTGACCATAAGACACATGTGTCTGTCTGACCATAAGACAAAGACATGTGTCTGTCCGACCATAAGACAAAGAAATGTGTCTGTCTGACCATAAGACAAAGACATGTGTCTGTCTGACCATAAGACAAAGACATGTGTCTGTCCGACCATAAGACAAAGACATGTGTCTGTCTGACCATAAGACAAAGACGTGTGTCTGTCTGATCATAAGACAAAGACATGTGTCTGTCTGACCATAAGACAAAGACGTGTGTCTGTTTGACCATAAGACACACATGTGTCTGTCTGACCATAAGACAAAGACATGTGTCTGTCTGACCATGACAAAGACGTGTGTCTGTCTGACCATAAGACAAAGACATGTTTCTGTCCGACCATAAGACACACATGTGTCTGTCTGACCATAAGACAAAGACACGTGTCTGTCTGACCATAAGACAAAGACATGTGTCTGTCTGACCATAAGACAAAGACATGTGTCTGTCTGACCATAAGACAAAGACATGTGTCTGTTCGACCATAAGACAAAGACATGTGTCTGTCTGACCATAAGACACACATGTGTCTGTCTGCCCATAAGACAAAGACATGTGTCTGTCTGACCATAAGACAAAGACATGTGTCTGTCTGACCATAAGACAAAGACATGTGTCTGTCTGACCATAAGACACACATGTGTCTGTCTGACCATAAGACAAAGACATGTGTCTGTCTGACCATAAGACAAAGACATGTGTCTGTCTGACCATAAGACAAAGACATGTGTCTGTCTGACCATAAGACACACACGTGTCTGTCTGACCATAAGACAAAGACATGTGTCTGTCTGACCATAAGACAAAGACATGTGTCTGTCTGACCATAAGACACACACGTGTCTGTCTGACCATAAGACAAAGACATGTGTCTGTCCGACCATAAGACAAAGACATGTGTCTGTCTGACCATAAGACAAAGACATGTGTCTATCTGACCATAAGACAAAGACATGTGTCTGTCTGACCATAAGACACACACGTGTCTGTCTGACCATAAGACAAAGACATGTGTCTGTCCGACCATAAGACAAAGACATGTGTCTGCCCGACCATAAGACAAAGACATGTGTCTGTCTGACCATAAGACACACACGTGTCTGTCTGACCATAAGACAAAGACACGTGTCTGTCTGACCATAAGACAAAGACATGTGTCTGTCTGACCATAAGACAAAGACATGTGTCTGTCTGACCATAAGACAAAGACATGTGTCTGTCTGACCATAAGACAAAGACATGTGTCTGTCTGACCATAAGACAGACATGTTTCTGTCTGACCATAAGACAAAGACATGTGTCTGTCTGACCATAAGACAAAGACACGTGTCTGTCTGACCATAAGACAAAGACATGTGTCTGTCTGACCATAAGACAAAGACATGTGTCTGTCTGACCATAAGACAAAGACACGTGTCTGTCTGACCATAAGACAAAGACACGTGTCTGTCTGACCATAAGACAAAGACATGTCTCTCTGACCATAAGACAAAGACATGTGTCTGTCTGACCATAAGACAAAGACATGTGTCTGTCTGACCATAAGACAAAGACATGTTTCTGTCTGACCATAAGACAAAGACATGTGTCTGTCTGACCATAAGACACACATGTGTCTGTCTGACAATAAGACAAAGACATGTGTCTGTCTGACCATAAGACACAGACACATGTCTGTCTGACCATAAGACACAGACACATGTCTATCCGACCATCAGTAATAATATACTTAGGCTATAATACATTTAGGGCAAACCGACTCTGGTGTCAAAAGCCTGACATTTAACTCGTTCCTCCACTAACCCCACTCCACTAATATGCTGGTGACGGGTATCACAGCCTCCTTACAGTATCAACAGTGCCAATCACTGACGGTGCCAACAACAGACTACCGTAGGTGCCACAACCAGTCCGGCACCAGGTAGAATAGACTTAGGAAGAGGTAGTTATTGTTTAATTGTGGCTAAAGTGCAGTTCATGAATATATAGATTTTTGTCTTTGTTCCCTTCAGTAGAAAAACATAGCAAAATTAAAATAGTGGCCAACCTCTATCAGGGAATATCCACCAAAATGACTTCCACAATGCAGATAGTTATTATTCCCCTCCACTCCTCCCCTCCCCTCCCATCTCTCCATTCCCATCTCTCCCCTCCCATCTCTCCATTCCCATCTCATCACCTCCCATCCCCTCCCCTCCCTTCTCCCCATTTCCTCAGAACCCTTGAAAAACCTAGACAAAGCATTGCACATGCTCTAGATAATGTCGTATGTGAGTGAGTACGTGAGTGTGTACAGCAGCCATATAGCTCACGTATTACAAACAGTGATATCATCTACTCTCAGGAGATAACTAAGAGGTGATAAACTAGCCCACGATGTTGACTCTCTCCTTGCTAAAGGACTTTCATCTCACGACCTTCTGGCACTTTCATTATCAACAAGCAATTGTACCAGCTGATGTCCTGACTGACAAGCAACATGTTGACATTAGTGTCTGCCCTTGGATCACAGGCGATAACGTTTAAAAACTTTCCAACCTTCACCTTCTTGTGACCCTTCCAAATGTTTCACATTGCGTCACGAGTAGACAACCTTCAAATCCAGTAAACATGTTGCCATCATTGTGACATGGCTCTACAGATAAGGAGCCACGGGGTAGTCTAGTGGTTAATGCTTTCACTTGCCACACTGAAGGCCAGGGTTCATTTCCCAACGTGGGTATAATGTGTGATGTTCATTTCTGATGTCCCCGGCTATGCTAAATTGTCTAAAAACCATACTGACTCCCTCTGTCATGTGCAGAAGGCACCTGCTGTAAGAGTGGCCATGATTGGCTAATATATGCTGACGAAGTCCACACTATTACAGTTACATCACATGACCAAATCCAGTCTGGACCAGACAAACCGGAGGTTGATGAAGGGTCCATGGTAGACTACAAAGACAGATTCGACACAGTTGGTTTGTCCGTTTACTGTGCCGGCAATCCAACCACCCTGTGTCAAAGAACAAGCCATTATTATGGAGGCATGTTCTGCCCTGAAACAGGATGAGGAACCCCTGGACATTACATGTGGATATGTTTCAGTCATTTCGTCAAACAAACAAAAAATGTGATGGGTCAGCACCTTTTCTTCCGGAGGTATTATAACTGTCATATCCTCCTGAATGAGCTTGTGTAGACATGGAATATCATAGTTATGCCATGGAGAGGTGTAGGCATCATGTCCACCATGGATCGTGCTGCCCGGCAACAAGGCCCAGGGTCACCGCATTGAGCCCTATACTGGTGTTGTAAAGCTTATCATGAGCATTGTAATAAATTAGTAGAGCAGAGACAGGAATGTGTCACACTGTGTCCATCTGCACCAGGGTGTCTATGGTTGCCATGATAAGCCCTGTTTCCCAGAAAGCCTCTTTACTTCACACTCCAAGTGATTATCACTGAGCTCGCACTCATGTTCCCGAGTTATGCGAGGAGGACCAGATCAGCATACATCCATATAGCTGATCCCCTCCATCAACCTTCACTCCCCCTCCCCCTCTCATGTAAGCTCCTGCAATCAACACACACACACACACACACACCCCTCCCTCCCTCCTATCCCCCCCCCACCCCCCCCACCACCCACCACCACCACCCCCCCCCCCCCCCCTCCAAGCTTCCAAGCTTCCAATTCACAGTTAGTAACAGGACTGCCCATCGCTTCATTTCACCCTCTGCATGATGCCACACATATATTGGGTTTCAATCATCAAAGTAGTAAATGTCAAAGAGGCATCACTTCAGTCTGTCCTACAAATTCATGCTGTGATTTAACTGCAATACTGTTAAAATTAGTGTTAAACCAAAACTTACTCACTCACTCAAAGTAGCGTAAAAGCCAAATCGTCCATTTACTTGCCCAAAAGGATGTTATCATGAAAATTAGTAATTTATTTGAACACCGTGAATACGGTGTTCATTCTCTTGGCCAAATCGTCTAAGTCACCTCACACTTGTTTTGGGGGACTTGCTACAATGTTTCCAGTGCCTCTTACTCTGTGGTGGCTGAAGTAAGAAGGAAGTTGTTAGTTACATACCAGTATCTTTGTAAGATGGAACTAGTTCCAGACCTTCTACCAATCTCGCCCTGCACCCACTGCTGCTGTCTGCAATGACATTTGTCTCAGACAGTTGTATGGCACAGACCAGATTACTACTGGTCGACATCAGTGTTGTGTATCATCACCTGCATGAAAGTAAGGGCTTTTGTTTCAGATCTTGTACTCTTTCTTATCAGTTCATTGTCATTTATTGATTTTGTTCTTGTTTGATTTTTTTTCAATCTGAAATTATAGCCAATGAAATCTAGGTATACCCATATGCCTCTGTACCTCCTCAGTGCTTTTCCTGATGTTTGGGAAGCTCCTACTGTGATAGTGGGATAGACCCAAACCCACATCTGATGTGAACTGTAGCACGCTTTCAGCATCTGTGTCTTCCTGTTTGGGAGCTTCTGGCTACCTCCCGGCTTTTGCTTTCCTCGCATCTCCAAGCAGCATCCCCTGCCTACAAGATGTCAACATACTGCAGACCACTCAACACTTAACACACAACACTCAACACACAACACTCAACCCTCAACACACAACACTCAACACACAACACTAAAGACTCAACACACAACACTCACCACACAACACTAAAGACACAACACTCAACACACGACACTCAACATTCAACACACAACACTCAACACACAACACTCAACCCTCAACACACAACACTCAACACACAACACTAAAGACTCAACACTCAACACACAACACTAAAGACTCAACACACAACACTTAGCACTCAGCACTCAACACTCAGCACTCAACACACACAACATGCACCACACAACACAACACACAACACTCAACTCACCACACAACACTCACCACACACACAACACACAACACACAACACTCAACACTCAGCACTCAACACACACAACATGCACCACACACACAACACACAACACTCAACTCACCACACAACACTCACCACACACACAACACACAACACTCAACTCACCACACAACACTCACCTCCCACGACACAACACTCACCACTCACCATGCAACATACAACACACATTACACACAACACTCCCTGCTTCAACACACACTCCTTGATAATGCACACCCTTCTTCAATGGACACCTTGATAATGCACACCCTACTTTAACACACACACCTTGGTAATGCACACCCTTCTTCAACAGACACACCTTGATGATGCACACCCTTCTTCAACAGACTACACCTTGATAATGCACACCCTTCAACAGACAGACCTTGATAATGCAGACCCTTCTTCAACAGACACACCTTGATAATGCACACCATTCTTCAACAGACACACCTTGATGATGCACACCCTTCTTCAACAGGAACACCTTGATAATGCACACCCTTCCACAAGTTCTCCATCTTCTAAACACAGTTTTATTCAATTCTAAACCTTTCCACTGGTAAAGAGTTTTTTAAACTTTCAGTTACTGTACTTCTTGCACCATTTGATTGCTGTTATATGTTGTCACTGTCACACACACACACACTCCTTCGGACACGCAATGGAACATCTACACCTTGTACTCCCACACAGTCCACCATCAAGCCAGGCAAGGTCATGACCTCAGTACGACCTTGACCTGATGACATACACCACCTTGACCGTCTATGGTTGCTGCTGCCCCGATATCGATATACATAACCCAGGTGGTGGCCTCCATGTTGTCTGTCTCGCAACTAACCGCACTAACTCTCCTCCCTGCGCAGGGCAGCCCCGGGCTAGACGCTCCCTGTCCCATCGGTCCCGACGGGCTCCCTCTGCCCGGGTGTGGTTGGAGGATGCCACCGAACCAGGTAACCTTTGACCTCTTTGCTTGCCGCCCTAATGCTTGCACCCTAGACTCCTGGAATGATATGAAATATATGACATGGTCATGCCAAGTGTTAAATTACGAACGGAACAAATCAGATCTGTTTATAGCACGAAGACCTCCAGGCAGTGGACCCACTGAAAGGTTGCTATAAACAGATGGTAAAACAATGAAGACTTCCACCTGCGTCTTCAAGACGTGATGGCATCATTGTTGTCTGCATGTGAATGTTGTTCGTAATTTTACACATCTAACCACTTATGACCTTGAACTATGACCTTGAATGCATGCATGCATTGTAGGGGCTGCCTGGACTGGATGCCCCGTGTCCGGTAGGCCCAGATGGACTTCCAATCACAGGCTGCGGAGACACAAGTTATGAGGCCAGGAGTGCCCGCTCGCTGCACAAATCCCGACGTAAGCAGCGCAAGAACTTGCGGCCGTAGATCAGGTATGGGGCTCCAGTGTGGATGATATGCATTGATTACAAAGTGCACTCTTCTGTGCTGTCTTATAGAAATGCAGGGTAAGGCCAGGTTATGTTAAACATTCATTCCCAACCACATCATTTCAAACTCAACAACAGTCAATCACTGCTTCCTTCTCTCTGTAATATGACTTGCCACAGACTTATTGAAGGAAGATAAAAATCATATTGGTTTTTATAAAAAAATGATATATTTTGGCCTTGTTCTTATGGTTCAGAAGATATGTCAACCACATCTTCCCGAGGCAAGAGAGTTAACTGACATTAAAAGTCCAGTTTCCCCCCTTGCCGAACTAGGCTGGAATTACTGGGCTTGATCGTAGCACCCACCATTGGCTATTACCAGTTATGTCCCTTCAAAGCCTCTCCTATCTACCAATCTTCAAACAAAATGGCGGCACAAAGTCAGGATGATCTGATCGATAATCAAGATCTATATTGTGATAAAACGGGTCTTACATCGCGAAAAGCATCAAATCACGTGAGCACCTTGATTAAAAACATGAAAAGATTTGGAAAATATCTGCTGACAACAAGTTGGCAGTGCACATGCTTTTCAAATCCTGCAATCGATCAAAATCTGAACGACAGATAATGAACCGGATTTGGATTTCATTGTGCGATTTTGATTGGACTATGCATAGACTCATTAGCCCAGCCAAAATGTAACTCCATAATAACAGCCAAGTTCAGCAAGGGTGGAAACTGGACTTTTATAGCCAGTTAACTCTCTTGCCTGGGGAAGATAACTCTCTTGCCTTGGGAAGATAACTCTCTTGCCTGGGGAAGATGGATGAACCAGCAAACTCGGATACCCAATAGATACAGACACAGAACTCACGGAATCCTGTGTACATACCTGTAGTTTTACCTTGACAGGATATCAGACACCATTAGCAAGACCACTGACAGGCCTATCTACTGCATCAGCTACCTTAACACATATATATTTGAAGTCCTTTATCTTAGAATGTGAATTTCCATGTATACTCTAATCTGCTCCTGTCAATGAGGCACTGCATGGGAGGGGGGCACTGCACTATTTCGCATTTTGTTTTAACTGTGCCAGTAATCTGTGGTGCCACCGTATGAATCTGACCACACTGCATGGGACATGTGCACTTGGGCACCGAGTGATAAGCATGTGGTATAATGCATATATCATGGCAGGGATACAGGTATATGTGCCCTGGGGCACCAAGTGATGCACATGTGGAATATGACATATATCACGGCAGGGATACAGGTATATGTGCCGTGGGGCACCAAGTGATGCATATGTGGTATAATGCATATATCATGGCAGGGATACAGGTATATGTGCCCTGGGGCACCAAGTGATGCACATGTGGAATATGACATATATCATGGCAGGGATACAGGTATATGTGCCCAGGGGCACCAAGTGATGCACATGTTAAGTATGACATATATCATGACAGGGATACAGGTATATGTGCCCTGGGGCACCAAGTGATGCACATGTGGAATATGACATATATCACAGCAGGGATACAGGTATATGTGCCCTGGGGCACCAAGTGATGCACATGTGGAATATGACATATATCATGGCAGGGATACAGGTATATGTGCCCTGGGGCACCAAGTGATGCACATGTGGAATATGACATATATCATGGCAGGGATACAGGTATATGTGCCCTGGGGCACCAAGTGATGCACATGTGGAATATGACATATATCAAGGCAGGGATACAGGTATATGTGCCCTGGGGCACCAAGTGATGCACATGTGGAATATGACATATATCAAGGCAGGGATACAGGTATATGTGCCCTGGGGCACCAAGTGATGCACATGTGGAATATGACATATATCATGGCAGGGATACAGGTATATGTGCCCGGGGGCACCAAGTGATGCATATGTTAAATATGACATATATCATGACAGGGATACAGGTATATGTGCCCTGGGGCACCAAGTGATGCACATGTGGAATATGACATATATCATGGCAGGGATACAGGTATATGTGCCCTGGGGCACCATGTGATGCATATGTGGAATATGACATATATCAAGGCAGGGATACAGGTATATGTGCCCTGGGGCACCAAGTGATGCACATGTGGAATATGACATATATCATGGCAAGGATACAGGTATATGTGCCCTGGGGCACCAAGTGATGCACACAGGTACATGTGCACTTGGGCACTGGGGAATGAGCATGTGGAATATGACATATATCAATCAAGTATATGAGAACAATTTAAAAATATCTCTCTATCACATAACCTTACTTCCCTTTATATCATACTGAGCTGCATCATGGTGTAATATCTTACCAACATGTTACCCTAATCCCACAAATATTGCATGAAGGACTCTTACATCTTTCCAGAAATATTATTTTTATTGCTGTGATGTAATGAATTGATTGTCAATATAAGTTATTGATAGCTGATGGCAGTGACAACAAGAGTTCAGAATATGGCTGAGTTTTCTTACTCTGTTAACCTTAAAATATTACCTCATTATAATACCAGAAATAAGCATTAATTCCTCCTAGAGCCACAAAGTCTTTTTCTGTTATATATATGTGCCAATCCTGAATGTGGTAAAAGAAGGAAGGTTTAATATGTATGCTTCGGTCAAACCACTACACATCAGAAGTTCAAGAGAATGTTTCAGGTAAATAATCAACAGTAATTTCAAACTTGGCTCAGAGTTTGCTCTAGTAAACTGTGGTGGTCATAAGAGACAATCTGATAGATCTATGGTCAGGCTCAGTGACTTGGCTCATTGAGTGTCGATGCTCACAATGTCAACCACTGGTTTGTCTGGTCCAGATTTGATTATTTATAGGCAGCAGCCATAGAGCTGGAATATTGTGTGGCATTAGACAACAAACAAACAAACAACTCCAAACTGTCTTGACCATTTGTTCTAATGTCTATGTGACTTGAACTTATTCATCTTTGACATTAAGGGGCAGTAGTCTTGTGATAAAAGCATTCATTTGTTCCACCAAAGGTCTTGGTTCATTTCCCAAATGGGTACAATGTATAAAGGTGTTTCAGGTTTCTCCGCCATGATATTGTTTCAATATTGACAAAAATGACATAAAACCCAAGTCACTCACTCACTTTGGCCTTGACAATAAGAGGGGGGCACGGATGGCCCAGTCGCCTAAGGCGCCACGATTTGCTGTGCAGAGTTGCTTCCCTTGGGCACGCCAGAAATTGTGGGTTCGATTCCCAATTCGCCCCAATTTTGTTTCTAGGTTTGTCAGCACCATACCCGTGCTCGTGGGTTTTACCAAAGTGGTAACCGTCTAAGACCTACATCACTTGGGGCTTTCCTCCCGCATTACGTCGCGATATAACTAGAATACTGGTAAAACAGTGTTAAACAGAACTCACTCACTCACTTGACAACAAGAAGTAACATTGATGAGGCCTTTTGTGGATGTCACAGCAGTGACTCTATAGCCCCCCCTTTCATGTTACAGTTGCCTGGTCGTGTAAGGCACAACAATTCACTGTGCAGAATTGTATCCCTTAGGCCTCCCAGGAACCTAAGATTGTGGGTTTGAATCCCGGGTTCGCCCCAATTATGTTTTAAGGTTTGTCAGCACCATACCCGTGCTCTGGGTTTCACCAAAGTGGTAAACCTCTTAGACCTGCATCACTTCGGGCTCTCCTCCCACATCAAGCTGACACACGGTGATATAACTGGAATACTGTTCAAAGCAGCATTAAACCCAACTCACTCACTCACTCATGTTACAGTTACAGAAGTACTGTGAAGATGCTCTATGCATCAGTTTGAGTGTACAGTGAAGACTACAAACAATATAGACACGTCTGTATCACGAGTCACGGGATGGACGTTGGCCAGACATCACACAATGAGCATTGTTAGGTGGTTTCTACAATTCAACCAATATATGGTGAGAGTGACATTGTGATCATGGGTGTTCGAATGTACAAGTATCAGCGTCAGCCGAGTGGCCCTGTGATGTCTCGACTACCATGTTAACTGTTCTATACGGAATGTACCCGGTATCTTCAAGCATGTATCACTGATATCTCCCGGTGTTAATCTCCGTTATCTCCCGGCTAGAGACTCCAGACTACAGCTGGACAATACAGCTGCCCTATGTCCACTGTATCAGCTGGTCAGGCAGATTAATCACATGGTCAGTGACCAGAGCACCAACTTTCTGGAGAGAGCAGATACAAGCCTGACAGATTAATACCCTTGTTTTGCCATCAGAAGTATGTACAGGTTCTCCTCTCTAGTATTAATGGTCGGCCATTAACCTTCAAATGTCAGCCAGCTAGATGAAGCCCATCTACACAATATATTCCTCTTGTATTCCCTAAGTGCTCATCAGCCCTAGTGTTAGCTCACCTGGTGTTATGAGTTCACATCTACCAAAGCTTCATGTGAGCTCATATCATGGCATATTGTCCTTGTGTCATTATAGTCTATCATATAAGGAAATCGTGTTTGATGCGGTTAATGGAAAATGTTATGCCTGCAATGAAATAATCCAAAATATGTTGGCGATGTTTGGCAAGTGACACACTGGTCGCTATGTTGGCGATGTGTGGCTAGTGACACACTGGTCACTCTGTTGGCGATGTTTGGCTAGTGACACACTGGTCTCTATGTTGGTGATGTGTGGCAAGTGACATACTGGTTGCTATGTTGACGATGTTTGGCAAGTGACATACTGGTCGCTATGTTGACGATGTTTGGCAAGTGACACACTGGTCGCTATGTTGGCGATGTGTTGCTAGTGACACACACTGGTCGCTATGTTGGTGATGTGTGGCTAGTTACACACGCTGGTCGCTATGTTGGCGATGTGTGGCAAGTGACACACACTGGTGTCTGTGTTGGCAATGTGTTGCTAGTGACACACACTGATCACTGTGTTGGCAATGTGTTGCTAGTGACACACACTGATCACTGTGTTGGTGATGTTTGGCAAGTGACACACTGGTCGCTATGTTGGCGATGTGTGGCAAGTGACACACGCTGGTCGCTATGTTGGCGATGTGTGGCAAGTGACACACACTGATCGCTGTGTTGGCAATGTGTGGCTAGTCACACTCACTGGTGTCTGTGTTGGCAATGTGTTGCTAGTGACACACACTGATCACTGTGTTGGCGATGTGTTGCTAGTGACACACACTGATCGCTGTGTTGGCAATGTGTGGCTAGTCACACTCACTGGTGTCTGTGTTGGCAATGTGTTGCTAGTGACACACACTGATCGCTGTGTTGGCGATGTGTGGCAAGTGACACACACTGGTCACTAAGTTTGTGATGTTTGGCAAGTGACACACACTGATCGCTGTGTTGGCGATGTGTGGCTAGTGACAAACACTGATCGCTGTGTTGGCGATGTGTGGCAAGTGACACACGCTGGTCGCTATGTTGGCGATGTGTGGCAAGTGACACACACTGATCGCTGTGTTGGCAATGTGTGGCAAGTGACACACACTGGTGTTTGTGTTGGCAATGTATGGCTAGTGACACACACTGATCGCTGTGTTGGCAATGTGTTGCTAGTCACACTCACTGGTGTCTGTGTTGGCAATGTGTTGCTAGTGACACACACTGATCGCTGTGTTGGCGATGTGTGGCAAGTGACACACGCTGGTCGCTATGTTGGCGATGTGTGGCAAGTGACACACACTGATCGCTGTGTTGGCGATGTGTGGCAAGTGACACACACTGATCGCTGTGGTGCCATTGTGTGGCAAGTGACACACACTGATCGCTGTGTTGGCGATGTGTGGCAAGTGACACACACTGGTCGCTGTGTTGCAATGTGTGGCTAGTGACACACACTGATCACTGTGTTGGTGATGTGTGGCAAGTGACACACACTGGTCACACATCCAGTCCGGGGTCACACTGGCAGTAAGTGATGCCCGAGGCCGGCCAGCTGTGACAGTGGCTCACCTGGCCCAGCATGCACAGAGGCAATGGTGGTGTCACATGGTAGTCCCATGACACAATGGCATTGTTCCAGCTATCAGAGGGAACAATCAAAGGACTCTCCCCCTCCCTGGTCCCAGGTGTGCGTGATATCGGCATGTCTGGCCCCACATTCCGCCAGCACGTTCAGATGAGGGTCATGATAGGTAATAATCAACAAATGCAACAGATGTCCCCATTCAACAAACACACAACACTTTAACAGGATAGTTATTTAAACAGCTAAAAATGTGTGATATGTAATCAGATCTCCTTAATAGGTTAAATTAACAAACAGGTAATTTTTGTTATTTTGTCATGTTTCAACTTGCTCAATTTGAAAAACAAAGAATCTAAAGAAATGTAACCTGCCTACAAATGTCAGTATTCTTTCTTCCATATTGGCAGCTGGATCATCTAGACTAATGACCTGCAAGAATGGCAGTATTGCCAATGAAACGATGTCTGTGCAGATACTTCAATTACATTGGCATAATTTCCAATGAATGAAAGAATAATTTTGAAAACATGTTCAGTGTTTATTAAAGGGAAGGATAAACAAAAGGAGACTATCAGAGGTTTAATCACAGGTTTTTTCTTGCATTCTATACTCATAAAAAATAAGAATGGACACAAAAATATCCACTCTGAGTCACATCTGAGTCAAGACTCCAGATTTCCATATTCAGTTCACACTAAGATACGGTCCGGTACAAAATGATGTTGAAAAGCTTTGATACATCTTATTATCCTTTTGTATTCAGAGTACATGTTTATCAAATCGGACCTATACTGCTCAAAAGAAGTTAAGGAACACCCAGTCGGATGTTCTTCAACATTTGAGTAGTATGATTCTTATGGAGAAAAGTTACTCATTAGCAGTGAAAAGTCAAGAAGATTTCTGGGTTTTGAATCCTATTTATCAACATTTTTCAACAATTATATTGCAACACAATTAATTCCCCTTCATTTTTCAATGTCCATTGTTACAGTTTAACATTTATTTAATGTTCTAGATTTGTCCGGCTCATCCCAATGGAGAAGATTAAGTAGTGTTTGTTTGCCTGCCATTTAATCTGTTTTCAATGTGCACACAAACCGCCAACTCCTCAACACGAGGGAGGTAATATATGGGACTGGGTCCCCCTCGCTGACACTGCCTGTGGCCGCCTGTCAGGGCAGTGATTGTAATTAATGGCTTGGTGTTAATTAGGTTGTTAATGAGCGGACTACAATTGTGTGTCACACATCACAGAAACAGCATATGTCAGTTGTGATGGCGGCCATGAACAGCTTCTGCAAAGTTATTGGGTTGTTTGTTATAAGGAAATACTGTGTAACATTGTTTGCCCTGACATTAAATCAAAATGTCAAGTTGTGAAAACAGTCAAACTGTTCGTTTCTACATATTGAATAACTTGTGCAGTTGTGTTGTGATGTCTCCAGCTTGACATGTTTACAAGATGGGGTGGTAATTAATTTGGTATTTTAATCTCCATCAGGTGTCCAAAGATTGTTTCAACGCCTCAGTTACACCATCAATAAATACATCAATCAGATATGCGTATTATAGATATTCAAAGTTGATATCAGAGCTCAGGGGGCCTACAGCCAGCAGTGAATAAACCTGCTGAGTCTGCAGTATTGTCTCCCAAACCCCCACAACCCCACCCTCCATTTATTCTAATTTCCATTTTGTGTTAAAAGTTTCTTTCAACACCTCAATTATGAAATCAATGAATTTATCAATGAGATATGCTTATAGATATTCAAAGTGGACAGAAATCAGAGTACAGCTCGAGGGCCTACAGCCAGCTTGGTATGAATTTGCTGAGTCTGCGGTTATTTCCTCTCTCCCCCCCCCCACAAACCCTCTATCTCCTAATGCTGTGTAAACCCATGTGGCACTGGTCAGCTGGCTGAACACAATACACTACTGACCATTGTTTGGGGGGCCATCTCAATAGTCAGAGGGAGGTGAAAGGGCTCATACAGTCAGTTTGCTTTGTTTGATGGTTGTTGCACTCAGCAATATTCCAGCTATATGACAGCGGTCTGTAAATAATCCAGTCTGGACCAGACAATCCAATTTATTGACACCATGAGCATCGATCTACGCCATTGGGATACGATGACATGCATCAACTGATGCCAGACCACCCGATCCCGTTAGTTGCCTCTTACAAACCAGTCATGTCATAACATGCAGGCATCGGAAACAGACAAGCTGTAGTGAGTGAGTGGGTTGGGTTTTACGCCGCTTTTAACAGTATTCCAGTTATATCGCGGCGTGTCAGCTGAATGTGGGAGGAAAGCCCGAAGTGATGCAGGTCTCAGACGATTACCACTTCAGTGAAACCCACGAGCACGGGTATGGTGCTGACAAACCTAGAAACATAATCGGGGCGAACCGGGATTCAAACCCACAATCATAGGTTTCTGGCGTGGCCAAGGGACGTAACTCTGCACAGCGAATCGCGGCGCCTTAGACGACTGGGCCACCCGTGCCCCCAGACAAGCTGTATGTAGGGTGGGGTACCACTGATGAGATGAACACAAATGCATTTGTAACAGTAAAGGTGTGCGGTTATTGCTACAATACACTTTTAGCAAGTGTCAGGATATTTTTATCAGATATATATGCCAGCAACCCTGTATCACATGCAGGATATCAACTGCAATATACGGTATATCCCCTAGAACACCTATAATTTACAGCATATACCTGTATCACTTCCATGTGAACCCATCCTCCTCAACCTTTTGGTGCTAGTTTGATAGTCTGTCATAGACTAACATCTAGTCTCTGAAATGAACATATCGTACATAAAAAAACAGTTGTTCAGTTATCTTAATAAAAATATAATCAAAAGGAGCCCAGTGACTCTCTTCATTTTCATATACTGCAGTGATCTAGTATGCCAAACATTATAGACTTGCATGGGTTGTATTTGATATATATTTGTATCAGGGTCTGTAAGACAGACAAATTTATCCAATAAAGCCCCTGCACGGTCTTTGATAGGCATTTAGAAGTGATTCACGTAAGGAAGAGAATATATGTATGTCAAGTTCTTTATTATGAGGAACACAACTTTTCGGAGTATATACTCACTCACATGATGAAGGAGTAAGCATATACTCCAAAACGTTGTGTTCCTCATAATAAAGAACTTGACATACATATATTCCCTTTAAGCCTCTGCAAGTCTATACTAGTGGGCAAGTCTAGATTACTGCAGTATCTGAAAATGAAGAGAGTCTCTAGGCAGCTCTTTATTATATTTATATCAAGATAATTTAAAAACTATAAGATATGTTCATTTCTGAGACTAGATGTTATTCTACTAGCTTGGTTTTGATACAAATTGACAGAGAGGGTTTGAGATGGCCCCTAGCCATGGTAACTTTCCACCAACAGTGAGGTCCATGCTGTGGTCAAGTGACCTGTGAGCTGACCAGACACCTGTTGGCCTGCAGGGCTGATCCCTTTATCAGACACTCTGCAAATATTGGCCCTCTCAGACCCCTTACATCCCCTCTCAACACTTCATTAGGGGGTAACCCTCCCCCAGCCCCAAGCCCTGGGGGTAAGCCAGGGACAATAGGGATTGGCCTGACCCAGGGGACACTTCAAACATGCTTTGATTGAATAATGCCTCTAATTAAAAGTTGTGCTTTACAGTGATAAGTAACAGTTAGGCTAGAATTGCTTCACTGTCATGTAGCAACTTGACTGGAATATCTTCATTTAATTGGATCAAACCAGGCCAGATTATCAAAAAAATTACTCTAGAAAGCTGTAAATCAGCATTAAAAAGAAATTAAAGAGAAATCAATTGTGTAATAAAATATTTCTCTGACTATGTTAGTGTATTGGTCATACATAGTATTTTGTCATTAGTTGATCCATGCACTCATATAGTTCTAAATGCTTATACATCAAGTTACATTTTGAATCTATAATTACCCCCTTAGAAACTTTGACCCTGAGGAAAGGTTGCGAGAACTAAAATAAACAAATATACACCAACGTGTACTTCATCATGTATTTCGTGAGTGAGGGAGTATGGTTCTACTCAGCTTCTAGCAATATTCCAGCAATATCATGGCTGGGCACAAACAATCGCCTGAAGCCAGACACACTCACTCATCATGTGTACATGAAATCACATGACAATGGAATTGTAAAATCCTGCAATAAATTGACCATCTCCCACAAATATGAGACCTGCTTTTACCCATCTTTTGACCAGCACTTTATACCGTATTTTCGACATAATAAGCGCCCACGGCGATATTTGCTAATATATTTGCACGTGAACAATCCCAATTAGCACCCCTTCCGATTGATCAATGTACACAGGACCTATTCATTTGCGTGTAATACGCACTCGTGTGGGCAATTAAATTCTGGAAAAATATATCTGCCGTACATAAACATTTCAGGCTGTCAGCATAAACCACGAAATTTATCTTTCAACTCTGTTTTTCACCAAAATAATATTTTAATAAGAGCCCCCTATTTCTAATTTTGAGAGCGCCCTGGGCGCTTATTACGTCAAATACGGTATTAAAAGACAAGTCAACCAAAACTTGAAATATTTTTATTTCAGCGACTAAATGCTCGTCAACAGTGGAAAACATACATGTACATATGGCATATAGACATAAAGACATATAGCAAATAGACATAAAGACATATGGCACATAGACATAAAGACATTTGGCATATAGACATAAAGACATATAGCATATAGATAGATGAAGCACATTGATAAACAAGTAGGCTGAGTCAAAATGATAACCTTTATCACAATGGAGAGTTGATTGTCTACAAGATTGTAAAAAGGGAATGCTCTATCCATGACATTAGTTTCACATTTAGGCTGAATATTAATAATCATTGGGGAAATCTGAATACATAATTTTAAGTTTTGCAGACAGCTGTGGATGTTATTGTTGGTATTAAAGCATTGTTAGGTAATAATAATCAATTCATAAAACCTATCAACCATAAAACTTATCAAACTAGCACGTTATTTTTGTTGTTTTTTTGCCACTTCTGACGGTTCCATTTCTCTGTTTCAGTGACATGGCACGAGGTAGGTGGGCATGACTGTCAGGATGTGGATACTTTGACAAGCCAGATGATCAGTCAGAATTCCACCAGAGACACGGAGACGGACAGCGGGAAAGATTCCCTGTCTGCCATCACAACATCACTGTCACCAAGATTAAACACAGTACCACAGATATTCAGACACACAGACACACTACTGCATTCATGCATCTTTTGCCACTTCATATTTCTGTCACCATTACATCTTCCCTCCATCATATCTACAAGCATAGGGCACGATCCTCCCAGCAGACGGCAACCCTAGCATCGAATAGTTGCCAAACAGATGTCATTCTTACAACAGATGTTTACCTAACAGCAGACCTCATTTAAAATCAGATTTTAACCAATGGAGAAAGCCATCAGGAATGGCCTGAGACATCAGAAACATACATCAGTTAGTCAGCAGACATTATTCAGAAAGCAGATGTGTTCAATGTTTAGAAGCAGACGTCATTCCAAAAGCAGACAGCATAAAGAAGCAGACGCTATTCAGAAAGCAGACGTCATTAAAAAAAGCAGACATCATTCAGAAAACAGTCATCATTAAGAAGCAGGCATCATTGTGAAAGCAAACAGCAGGCAGAAAGCCAACGTCATTCAGAAAGCAGATGTCATTCAGCAGAAGTAAAGATCAAGCAACTGGATATCTTCAGAATACAGGATTTGTGGCATTATGCAGTGAGAAGGATCATGGAGTGTTTTGAGCCTGCTGTCAACCAGTTGGGACTACTATAGTTCATGTTAAATGTGATCTGCTCATGGACAATGTCGCCTGCTCATGGACAATGTCGTCTGGTCATGGACAATGTCATCTGCTCATGGTCAATGTCGTCTGCTCATGGACAATGTCGTCTGCTCATGGACAATGTCGTCTGGTCATGGACAGTGTCGTCTGCTCATGGACAATGTTGTCTGCTCATGGACAATGTCGTCTGCCACAAGATACTGGGATTAGGTAGCTGTTGTGAGTGATGGAAATACTCAATTATTTGTTGTCTAGTAGAAACAATTGATGGCCTACTACATGTATTTTGTAACAATTATTTGTTAACAAAATTAATGATGCAAATTTTATTGGTATTTATTTGTAAAACTTGATTGTATGGTGGAACTGGTCCGAGGAATAGATGGAGATGGCTACAGCCAGCGAGCGGATGGGGTGTGTGTGTGCGAGTGTTCGAGCGAGAGTGGGTCTATTGTGTTCGTTGCAGCCAGAGAGATTGTACATATACTTGTGTTCATTTTATGTTCATCCCATTATCAGGAATGGAGTGTCCATCCTACTTTGTGTACAACAACCTCTGTTCACAGTGGCAGCGTCTGGTGACCATTCTTGCTGAGTATTTGTCCCTATATGAAAATAGTCCAGGTGAACTCCATGACGCCGACCGAAGGCCAACTGTCCTCAGCAGTGCTTTTTGTTGCATCTTTTCTAAACCCCATCATCCTCATCAGGCTCTGTGTGAGTCAGATGACACATTAGGCTCTTTTTGAAGTTTGTGAATAAATTCATTTACCAAGCATAATGACGTACTTCAATCATCAATGACGTGCCTGAAATTGTTTCGAGTGGTCTTTCATGATTATGTTGAAGTTTTGCCATCTTTTTATAATTGTTCATCTAGACTTGTTTTCAGTGTCGTAACACATGCAAAGCTGTTTGTTTGGTTTTGGAAGTCTCCCCAGGAATAGTGTCTAGCCCTGTAAAGTGTCAGTACTGATACATTATAGTCAGAAGATAACCCTAAACAATCTTGTAGTATAGGTCTACAGCATACACAGACACAGTAGTACTAACACATCTGTTATCATGGTTATCTTACACATATCATGCAGTAACCATGGTAACAAAATAATGTATGATACCCATATTAGTGTAAAATGTTATGAAAAAGCTTCCTACCATGAGACAATATTAATCAGTGCTGAATCTAAGATCTACGAACATTACTGTATAAAATGACATTCATAGATCTTTTGTCTGTTAAAAAGCAAATATGAACAGTAATTCAGCTTACTTTTTCTTTGTGTATTAGCAATGTCTACATGGTCTTGTAGGGCACTCTACAAGGGTCATGTTTTGTTGACAGATTTTGACATGTGATATTCATGTACTGGTTGTCTACTTCCGAGTGGGGCTCTTCGTGTGTTAGCCCTGTGTCAGAACTCCCTGCACTGCATGTGCTCTAAGGCAGGGCAAGGAGCTTGCTTACATGCTTATGTCTTGTACTGATTATTGCATAACAGGCTATTCAAGCAAATTGATTTTTCGAGTCTGTATCATTTTTATCATAAAGCTATCAGTATGAGATTGTGTTTTTATTCACAATATTTGGAATTTAGGATGATAGTATGTCCTATTAATATAGAGTTCTTTAACAGACTACAGTGGTATTTGCCATCTCGCTCTGCCCGACCAAGCATTTACAACTCAGGGAAGACAACTCCGCTGCCTGTATTCGGCACTCATTGTTTAAATGGGCAACTTAATTCATTACTATATTACAAAATTAACGAGGGAATTCCAGTTCTTCCCCTGTAACCGTGAGGGTGGATGTGTCGGCCATCTTGACCTGAAAGACAAGGACAAGATGGTCCTGACGCCTGTGACACTGTTGGTCATGTATGGCAGTTTCTCTGTTTATAGTTTCTCGGATAGCTTCGAGTGTCCCTTGAGGACCTACAGGGCATATAACCAGAGTCAGTCCCCCACCCACCAGGGTCCTGTTCCCCTCACAGCTAGAACCCACCCAGCTCTGTGAGAACCTGGGGCAAGCTCAGGATGTCAAACAGTACAAAGGCGGATTCAGCATATTTAAAAGGGAAGGGTCCAAAATATCAAATCCTATCTGTCAGTTTTACTACCTATAACATACCACATTTGGTTTTCAAAAGGGGGTGGGGGGTTCTGAACCCCCTGGACCCCACTTCTGGATCCGCCTATGCAGTAGAGCCCTAAGATATAGAACATTTTAACCCCAGCACTGAAAGGGTTAAGACATATGATACACATTAAGGCAAGGCCAGTTTTCTTGTTTTACAGTTATCTGCGTCAGTTAACAGGAGACTTGAACTTAAAACAACACATTATAAATTATTGTGAGGTCTGATTTGATGGTAGTTACCTTAAATAAACATGTCATTTCTTTAAACTCTAACAAATTTAGGGCACATCTGTAAAACAAGAAAACGTATTGTTTCTGTGCAAAATGACATCCTAGAATGTAACTGTGTAACAATATGATTCCAAACCAGTAGTATTCTGTCCCGAGGAAGAACTCTCCCTTGGTCTTGAGATTCCATCAGTTTGACCCAAATAGTATCTCTAGGCTCACAAACTCCCTTAGTTGTAATAATGGTCATATCACCCTCTATTCAGGGTGTGTTGGTCGAATGAACAATTCTTCAAATTTAGATTGTTTGGTTGAATATTAGATCCCCCCTCATTGAGATCTCGCTGATCTAAGGAAATCTTTTTGGCCTACGCCTAGTGTAGAGGGAGAGCCTGGTAGACAATAGGACAGTTTACCGGGAGTAGGGTAGAACTTGTACATATTGGCTTGTTGCTTGTACAGTGTAGAAAATGTTATTTGTTTATTGAATTGTTCTTGAAAGTCATGAAGTCAGATCTACGGCTTGTTTCATTGTAACCAGGATGGTTTTCCATCCATGTTTGGCAAATATCATTGATACTCCATTTCTCAAAAGACTTCTTTTGTAAACAAGAACATTGCAATATTGTGACAGAATGTTCACTGAATCTTTATGATCCACTAGCATTGCACCTTCTGTCCAGCTGGAGGTTCTCATGGAGAAATATTCTGACCAACAAGCGATAGACTAACCATCCAAGATCTGCGTGAACATGTTTATGACTTAGCTCAATTAACTAAGACTATTTTATTTGTTTTGTTCTTAACAGTTGTAATATCTTGCAGTAAACCGCCTAATTGATGTATTAACTCAGTATGTTTACAGAAGATTTAATGAATAAAACAATCAACCTACACCAGAGTTCTGTCTTCATTCAACAGTCAGACATGCTGCTCAACTTTTGATGGGGAGACTCTGTTTAATGTTACACAACCAATGACAACATTTGATGGGGAGACTCTGTTTAATGTTACACAACCAATGACAACATTTGATGGGGAGACTCTGTTTAATGTTACACAACCAATGACAACATTTGGTGGGGAGACTCTGTTTAATGGTACACAACCAATGACAACATTTGATGGGGAGACTCTGTTTAATGTTACACAACCAATGACAACATTTGATGGGGAGACTCTGTTTAATGTTACACAACCAATGACAACATTTGATGGGGAGACTCTGTTTAATGTTACACAACCAATGACTACATTTGGTGGGGAGACTCTGTTTAATGTTACACAACCAATGACAACATTTGATGGGGAGACTCTGTTTAATGTTACACAACCAATGACAACATTTGATGGGGAGACTCTGTTTAATGTTACACAACCAATGACAACATTTGGTGGCAATGTGTACGAGGTCATGATAACTTCTTTGAGAGGCATTTAGATGTTGGAGACCTAAGTAAAGATAAGATATATGGATGAACAACTTTATTACCATTAGGAATGACATTTCGGTGTAGGTTCTAACACCCTTATCAACCATATATCACCCATCTAGTGTACATGACAGACTTCTCCACTCTATTGTAACTACACTTACATCCCAATCTACTCAACTGTGTGAACACTGCCTCATACCTGTATATATCGACCCGTGAAGATCCGGGGTAGAATAGGTCTTCAGTAACCCACACCTGCCGTAAAAGGCAGCTTATCGAAAGAGGCGACATACAGGATCGGGTGCTCAGGCTTGCTGACTTGGTTGATGCATGTCATTGTATCCCAATTGCGTGGATCGATGCTCATTATATCAATCACTCGATTGTCTGGTCCAGACTCGATTATTTATAGACCGCCATCATATAGCTGGAATATTGCTGAGTGCAGCGTTAGACAACAAACAAACAAACCTGTATATGTGCTTGTCAACCATATACTATATGCATCACTTGCACAGTGTTAGAACCTACACCAGAGACCATAAAATCTATTCCAGACAATTATCAGTTTACAGATGAGAAGCTGATGCTGTTTACTGAACACATCCTTGGGGTGAGGGAGGGGGAGGTGGAGGGGTGGATTGAGGCATGAAACTTCATGAAACACCGACTGTGGGGATGAATGTTATTCAGTGGCAGTGTTAAAAGCATCACAATTGAAAATGAAATGGTCACAAGAATTTGAAATATGCAATTACCCTAAAAACGGAAGTGCGGCCATGTGAGGTTTGATTGTTTCACTCTGGCTGTGTCAGAATGGCTGACACCAAGGTGAAGGTCAGGAAGCAGGGAAGATGCATGAGTCTTGCCTGAATGACAGACTAACTCGGTCGTAGTATGACAGACTAACTCAGTCAGTGTATGACAGACTAACTCGGTGAGTGTATGACAGACTCAGTCAGTGTATGACAGACTCAGTCAGTGTATGACAGACTAACTCAGTCAGTGTATGACAGACTAACCTGGTCAGTGTATGACAGACTAACCTGGTCAGTGTATGACAGACTCAGTCAGTGTATGACAAACTAACTCAGGCAATGTATGACAGACTAACTCGGTCGGAGTATGACAGACTAACTCAGTCAGTGTATGACAGACTAACTTGGTCAGTGTATGACAGACTCAGTCAGTGTATGACAGACTCAGTCAGTGTATGACAGACTAACTCAGTCAGTGTATGACAGACTAACGTTGTCAGTGTATGTCAGCCTAAAAATGTCGGTGTATGACTATGTCCATGTGTAAGGTTACATTCAAGCACAGAGGGCCAGAGAGGTATGTATCGTGCAATAATACATCGTAGTGTGTTTCTCGATTGGTTAACAAAACATTCTGCAGTTTTAACCATGGTAACTGGGAGTTCGAACCCTACAGTCGCGTGAGTCCGGTTCATGACAGCCTTGTGAAGCCATGTACCCCTCCCCAAAACCTACCACACCACACCCCACCACCCCACACCCCACACGTTGTGTGGAAGTTGACCATGTGGTCTCTGGTGGAAACGTTGAACGGGCAATCGATGACACAATATGCATGATTTCATGCCCCGATTTCAACTTAAAATCACGTCTTTCTTAGTCGTTGACATTTTAAACAATGAAGCTATTATTTAACTTATACATCACATTAACACCTTTAAATTTGTGTATCTACTACAAAACCCATTGCAGCAAGTTCATCCACGGGTCAAGTTCGGCCACCGCTAATTGCAGGAGTGATATATAGGTATATACACCGGCGGCTGATATGTCGGCGTGTGTTCCCTGTAGGCGGGTCACGGCGGGGTGAGCTCTAGACTTGCACAAGTCTCTAAGGAAATAACTATTAGTTGAAATCATTATTTCTAGATTATGTAAATAATAAGAAAAAGTAATATACTGGAGTCCTTAAAGGTACTGTCCGCTTATCTAGACTTGCCTATTATAAGGATAGAAAAACTACACATCCATGGACTTATCATTCAATAAAGCCTTGGAGCAAGGCTATGTGGGCCCATGTATAGTTAGTCTGTCTAACAGTTCCCTGACCATAATATTTTCGTTCCCTAAATGGTGCAGGTCTAGATTTTTCAGAGCTTCCGCCTCGCTGGGCTGTATTGACCACATATCTAGACTTGCTAGAATTACTGTACATCCATGGATTTTTCTTTTAGTACAGCCTTGGAGCAAGGCTAGGTGAGCTCGTGCCCTTGCCGCCGGATACACATCAGAGACGACGAACATTAGTTAAACCATATAGAAAGTCGCACATTGGAATCCGACAATCTGTTTCAGGGATCCCAGACACACCATCACTCACGGGCACTGAAGCAAGCCATTTAATAAAATAATGCCGATATAAACTTCTATATGAAGTATAGAAATATATGGAAGAGGTACGCAAAGGACCATTCAACATCTATTATAGTCAAATTTATTGAGCGCCAATATTCTAACCTCATCCACCGACGGGATATTGTGGGAAAATTGCTAAAAGCCCGCGTAAAGCCAACTCACTGTTTGTCTGTTTGTTTGTTGTTTAACGCCGAACTCAGCAACATTCCAGCTTTATGACGACAGTCTGTAAATAATCGAGTCTGGACCAGACAATCCAGTGATTGACATCATGAGCATCGATCCACGCAATTGGCATCGATGACCTGCATCAACCAAGTCAGCGAGCCTGACCACCGATCCCGTTAGTCGCCTCTTACGACAAGCATAGTCGCCTTTTACGGCAAGATTTGGTTGCTGAAGACCTATTCTACCCCGGATCTTCACGGGCCAAACTCACTTTGATCCACGGTGACCATAACCAGTATAAATTATTAGATATTGCATAACGGACTTGTGCTAAACTGCAACATTGTCTCATGTGTGTACTCATGAACTGATAGATGGATAGCCTTCATTTACCGGTTGCGAAAAAGCTAAATTCAGCTTTCACTCACTCACACGTTTTTGAAGGTATTTACGCCCACTTAGCTAGCCGCCATCGTTAATGAGTTTCCAAGTGAAATGACACTGTAAATGTCTGACACATATATTCTCACCGACCGCGAATACCATACATGTTGGTTAATATATAAAGAATTACTCATATTCAAGAGATATTAGATTGGTTCGACGCACAAACGAACATACTGTTATGTTGTGTGAACCGACGCTCATGAACGCATCACATGTGACGTCATACATCCATGACTCGAGATGCACGTGCAGGATTAGCGTGTAAAGTTTGGAAATCACGTTCAGCATATCGTGATAAGAATAAGTGAGTGAGTATGGTTTTACGCCGCTTTTAGCAATATTCCAGCAATATCACAGCGGGGGGCACCGGAAAAGGGGCTTCATACATTGTACTCATGTCGGGAATCGAGCCCTGGTCTTCGGCGTGACGAGCGAACGCTTTAACCACTATGTTACCCCACCGCACCGTGATAATTTGGTTGTTTGTTTGTAGTTTAACGCCGCACTAAGCAATATTCCAGCTATATGACGGCGGTCTGTAAATAATCGTGTCTGGACCAGACAACCCAATGATTGACAACATGACCATCGGTCCACGCAATTGGGATCAACCAAGTCAACGATCCTGACCACCCGATCCCGTCACTCGCCTCATACGACAAGCATAGTCGCTTTTTATGCCAAGCATGGGTTGCTGAAGGCCTATTCTACCCCGGATCTTCACGGACCGCCTCGTGATAAGAATAAAGACACGGTAGTAATACTTGACGGATTGTTAATTTTGTCATAACGTGGTACACATTGGAAACATCACTTCATAACGTAAACGATCGCGTTTCTTTTGGCGGTGAGTATATATGTGAGGTGAGGTGAAATTGGGTTTAACGTCGCGTCCAAGATTCTTGCATTTATATAGCGACGTGTGTGTGTGTGTGTGTGTGTGTGTGTGTGTGTGTGTGTGTGTGACTGATGCCGATTTATAGTGCTAGCCCACTGAGAAACCATGCCGCAGTTCACATGAATACCCCACTCAGACACAATAAACTGACTCCAAGCCGACCAGTCCTTGTTTTAGCCCCTTAATGCCGAGCGCCAGATAGGGTAACAACAAGTACCATCTTTTAACGTCTTTTGGTATGACGCGGCCGGAGATCGAACCCCGGATCTTCCGCTCTCCGGGCGGACGCTCTACCTCTAGACCACGGGGGAGTATATATGTGAGTATACATGTGTCATGGAAGCATATAATACGGTGATAAAATAACATGCCCACTGACACCCTTCGAGTGGGATTTCCGGGTTTCAGTTGGTCCCCAGCAACCTATGCTAGTCGTGAGATTCGACTTAATGGATCGGTGGTCAGGCTCGGTGATTTGGTTCATGGTGCGTCCTCGTACCCTCAATGCGTGTGTCGTTGCTCACATTATCATCCACCGGATTGTCTGGTCCAAACTCGATTATTTACAGGCTGTCGTCATTTAGCTTGAGTATTGCTGAGTGCGGCGTTAAGCAGACACATCCTCACAACCTCGTAAGTATTGATCAGTTGTCCCGTATGAATGTGTGTAGTACAACATGGACTTGTAACGAATACAGCTGACCCGTGAAGATCCGGGGTAGAATAGGTCTTCAGCAACCAATGCTTGTCGTGAGCGTGTCGCTTTTCGTGAGGCGACTAACGGGTGGTCAGGCTGGCTGACTTGTTTGATGCATGTCATTGTATCCCAGTTGCGCATAACGACACTCATATCAATCACAGGATTTTCTGGTACAGACTCGACTATTTACAGACCGCCGTCATATAGTCCAGTGATTGACATCATGAGTATACATGTGTATATGTGTGTATATTCTTGATGTAGAATTACGTCGTAGGTTGGATACGTCAGTGATTGTAAATAACATGCAGTGTTCCGCTCATTTCGTACAGAAAATGTTTCAACATCGCCATTTGTTTCACCATAAAACAATCTATGAACATAATTTTAGGCATCGATTATTCAGGATATTATTTCGCCATTATTATGATAATTATCATAATACAGTGGAAATATAAATCACTCATAACGGAATAGCAATATTATACTGTGTAATCGAGGGTGATTAGGCGTATGTGTTTGGATATATTCAACTGAACTACTTACAGAACAATTTGGGACTACTTTACTGAGAGTAATATAACACATTTTCACACAAAGGATCGTGTTATCGACGAGATAAACCAATCTGATAAACTTGGTATCACGATTCGATAAATATGCAAATGAGGTCACCTATATCAGGAGTTACTTTTAAGCTCCATAAACTGATGATTCGATGCTTAATAGGCTGTTGTTTCAAGTTAAATAACAATTCTTTAGACAAACATGGCTGTATATCATTTGGCACTACATGGTACATCGGGCTGTTCACTCAATCACTGTTTCTAAAGTTACTTCATTAAGAGAAGACCGCCTCCGTGGTCTAGTGGTAAAGCGTCCGCATACACACACACACACACACACACACACACACACACACACACACACACACACACACAC
Organism: Haliotis rufescens; assembly: GCF_023055435.1. Lineage (NCBI taxonomy): Eukaryota > Metazoa > Mollusca > Gastropoda > Lepetellida > Haliotidae > Haliotis > Haliotis rufescens. The sequence continues at coordinate 5,922,379 of NW_025963891.1, read as the reverse complement.
ACACATATATATATATATATATATACCCCCATCACACCAAACTAGTTCTCAATACGTTCGTGAAAATGTCGAACGGGCTCCAACTGTGTATGAACGTAGTGGACGTAGTAGCAACTATTGACAGTCTGTTTACGAACGTCATGGACGGGCTCGGACGGGGAGGTTGCTCTAGAACTTTGAGTCTGCTCAAAATTTTATCCCGTCCATCCCGTTCTGCAATTAGTCGGATTAACAACGTACTCAAAACGAGAAAGACGTATTACGAACGGAATTGCCGTACTTCGAACCTACAAGGGACGTGTTACGACATGGTGCAGTCCGACATAAATTTCAGTACGTTTGCACACCGACCGGGTCGACTTCTCTTTGGAGGCATGATGTGTTCAGCTCGGAGCCCTAAACTTGAATGAAAACTGGCTACAACGCGCTCGGTATCCATAGGAGTCGGGGCCAGGACGCGAATACACACGCACTTGGGACAAGATGAGGACGTACTGTGAACGAATTGGTCGGGTTAAGAATTATTTAGAACTGGCTTGGACGTATTGTGAACGAGGTAGAACGAGGTTGAACTGGTTAAGAACGGCTTCAGAAGGGCTACGGACGTGCTCGAACTGCTTCGAAACGTTGTCGGGATGAGGTGAACGGGCACTTTTACACGATCTGAACTGGATACAAACTGACTGCAGACTGGCTAAGAACGAGACAGACGTATTGAGGACTGCTTATGAACGAACTAGCATCGTATTTTATGCCAAACTACGCGTTCTACCGTGATCACAGCCCGTTCTAGTATTTTGTTTAGAACGGGGTAGAACGGGGTAGAACGGGATAGAACTACTTTGGTGTGATGGTAGCATTATACAAATGCAATAATCTTGAACGTGACGCTAAGCGCTAAACGCCATTTCACCTCACCTCATTAAGAGAAATGTCGACTGACATTAATAAATGATATAGATATTGTTCCACTCGTCTGTTTCCGTATCTTCAGCAACTCATGCTTGCTGTAAATGGCGACTATGTTTGTCGTAAGAGGCGACTAACGGGATCGGGTGGTCAGGCTCGCTGACTTGGTTGATACATGTCATAGTATCCCAATTGCGAGTATCGATGCTCATGATGTCAATCACTGGATTGTCTGGTTCTCACTGTATTGTCTGGTCCAGACTCGATTATTTTCAGACCGCCGTCATACAGCTGGTATTTTGGTGAGTGCGGCGTTAAACAAACAAACCAAACCCTATCAAATCGATGACTTATTCTCGCCAAGGGGCCGCAGGTCCTGACCGCGACTAAGCAGCCCCACATTAGCCAATATTAGTTTGGTAACTTTAGTTTGTGGGTCTCGGGACAAGGGATTATCTTATTATTATTGCTGTTCAAACCGCACAACAATATCAATACCAACGCAAATTACATGATACATGTACGGTCGTTCCTACAAAACTCACCTGAAATATCTTAGTGAGTGAGTGACTGAGTATGGTTTTACGTCGCTTTTAACAATTTTCCAGCAGTATCACGGCGGGGGGCACCAGAAATTTGCTGCACACATTGTACCCATGTCGGGAATCGAACCCGGGTCTTCGGCGTGACGAGCGAACGCTTCAACCACTGGGCTACCCGACCACCCCCTGAAATATATTAACCGTGAGTACACATTCAAATCACCTTCATGCATTCCGTCGTGTGCTTGCTTGGATCGGTGTTTAATTTCGGCCGGCAAACTTCAGCCAAAAAAAATTTCAGCGACTATCGATATCCATGAATATTGTCTCAACATTGTACAGTGAATCGTGGAAATGTACACCTGTCGATCACACTATGTGTTTTTAAAAAAGGAAGCAAACATCGTGTTTACCTGTCCCTATCAGTCCATCACAATGTGGGACACCATGCAGCTCACGGCCAATACCTGCCGGTTACACGTGATACACCTGCACGTGGTGCCCTGGCATATCACAGGTCCGCCTGATCTTTTGGTGCATGTTTGAAAAACTGGAGTACATACTTGACCCTGATGTAATTAACATTCTGTATTAACATGTATCATTTGAAAATCTTCAAACGGATTTAACGTTTAACGGTATAACGATTGGTCTGAATGAGGTGTTCAGTGCACCCTGTCCAGTATATATAAACACAACAGTTAATTTGTTAATTGAGTGAGTGAGTGAGGTTTTACGCCGCTTTTAGCAATATTCCAGCATTATCACGGCGGGGGACTCCAGGAATGGGCTTCACACATTGTACCCATGTCGGGAATCGAACCCGGGTCTTCGGCGTGACGAGCTAACGCTTTAACCACTAGGCTACCCGACCGCCCCATTTGTTAATTGAAGTATTACAGTTTTTAGTGCTAATTTATGCTGGTGTCAAAGTGCACGGTTCGTATAATAATAAACTGTCTGCAACAGAAAGTATACACCCAGGTTTGATGGTGGCTAAAAACGAAACAAACAAGAAATGGTTATTCGATGGTGATGATATTTGATGATATTTGATACAGGATTCATAGTTGTGTTTTAGATCTTTTGGGGTGTTTTAACAACGTTTTGATAACGTTTGTAATATTTTAATCAAATCTAAATTTTCAAGAGTATAATTTCCCTTGTCCGGCTGTTCATATGAATCCTACATCGGGACAGTTATCAAGAAACACGTTGCTTCAATAATGACTGGGAAGTCAATTAGTGAGTGAGTTAAAATACGCGTTGCAATTAACCAATTAGGAGACCGTCTACCCTAACGGAGATGTGATATCCATGGGCTAGCGAATACTTACTAATTGCCCTCACAAAACTGTGACTAAATATTTATTGAAAAGATAATTATCCTGCCAACCTGTACTTTAAATAGCACGTTACACACACTGAGGTAATCGCCATACCTGCCGTCGTTGTACTGACCCGATGCTTACGTGGTCATGAATACACGCCGTGAACAATGCCGGCTTGTTTGTGACGTAACTCAAGGTCAGACGACTGAACGCCGGCCGGTGTGGCGCACCGACCGTTCCTCGCCACATGTGACAGCACGAGATCAAAGTCGCCGCGTAGATCGTTGTTTGCACTTGACCCTGAAATCTCTCAATCTCTAGTCACATGACACACGTATATCTACGGCGGGCGTTCTCCAGATACGATAACTGTTACATTTCAGTAGAATGCGTTCAAATTGTTCTCATCCTTACTATATCGATATTCATGCAGGTTGGATATGAAATCCGGGAGTCTGTACACTGCACATGGGTTTAAACAAGAGACTGTGTGTCTGTCAGAAACGTGCAGGTGTGATAAAATACACTTGTAGTTTGTATGTCCGTCAGCTGTATATAAACGTGCAGGTGGGATATAATATACGTGCAGTTTGTATGCATGCAGATCTATTAGATGCAGGTGTGGTGTAATGCACGTGTAGTATGTCAGATCTATATATAACCATGTGTGGTGTCATATACGTGGAGTCTGTCAGATATATATATATATCCAGGAGTGGTATAATACGCGTGCAGTTTGTCAGGTCTATACATACACATCACGGTATGGTATAATACAGGCATATATTATAATAAATGTCTAGTTGTATTCATGCGTTCATGATTTCGGTGTTGGATAAGAAATATAAGATCCTTCCTGCACTGACACTTGCGTCCGTCATAAGACCATATGTACGTGATACCGCGTTAGCCCCGACACTCTCCGTCCCACACGTCTCCGTCGTGTGGCCGTGCACGTCCACACACCCTTATGTCGCCCCGACCCCGAAACACTTGTTTACCGCTGAGATCGGCTAAAACTGTACACAGCTGATACCAGGCTGTTTAAATAAATGTAATGCGTAGTTAAGTGCGGGACTGCATGCAGTGGTGACACTAAGGATGCCGCCGCTAGGTGGCTATGTCATGTACCACACGGTGCATCGGGAGGACACAGCTCCGGTGATGGATATACATGTCTTTCCGTCGATGTTACATTTCAAATAAAATTGGTGTAAAGTTTTGTTTTCTGTGATTATCAGCGCCGGTGTACTCACGCGGGCCGTACAATGTACGCTGTCCGAATCTGGCAACAGAAGGTCGAGTCACTGAGCAAAAGAGAAAAAAACTAACTTTTAGAAAGAAGTGCTGTATAAAGAAAAACACGCCGGCCCATTTTATTCCACCGAATTTTTGTTTTATCAACACATTAGGAGAATTATACACAAGGTATTTGCTGCGAAACCGATTTTATATTAAATATATTTTTTATATACATATACATTTAATTATATGCTTTTTAGTTTTGTCTTTTTACTTCTCTCTCGCGAAGATTCTGAATCAGTGCCTAAGAGTGAGTGAGTTAAAATTTATCGTCGCATCGGCATTATTTCGGCCATAGAGCGATAGTGCCTAAGATGACATATTGAACAATGGGGTTGCTCTCTCCCCCACCCCACCTCCCTTTTCTTGGAACGCTCCTTCCTCCTACCTACTGACATGTCAGTATTTGTCTTGTGTGTTTGTTGCCTTGGTGATAGATTGAAACGTGTCAGTAAGAATTATCACATCAGAAATTAAATAGTTCATGTAAATGTGATATCAAGTGTAAAAAGGTAAATTTGTACTAAATCGACAATTTGAGAGCAGCAATACATTAATAGATTGTCGAGTGACATTGAATATAAAACTTGTTCATAATATGACACTACATAATTGAGGGTGAACTTGTGCAAGAACAAAGGTTTACTTGAGTAATATAGTCTGATTTCAATACATGCTTATTTCGTGCTGTTCTGACAGGCCCCGGTCAACCGGCGAACAAAGCCCTGCCGGAGTGCACGCTTACAGAAGGCCTGTCTGGTTTTTGCAGCGATATTTGTAATTCAAAAGGACAGTTTTTTAAACGCTTAGCATGACTGATGTAGCAACCGAGTAAATATGTGTGTCTTGTAATTATATATCAGTCTGAACGATTAAGCGGTAAAAACAGCTGATTTCTTTGTTTTGTTGACCATGACCTTTCATCACAACCTGCGACCTCTGACCCAAACCGGCTTCGCAACAGTGCGTGCTCTATGATTGGTGGCTGTGCGGAGGTGTGGGATTTTCCGCGTTCCAAATAAGGGAGGATTATGCTAATAGTCATCCGGGCATTCTATATAATCAGCTGATTTGTCACCGGTTTAGTTTGACGCTGACTTCATCGAGAACGGACAGTTGAATGAGTTAGACGCTTGTTGCATACAAGACTGAAATGGTTTGTTACAGTTTTTAACCGGAAAAGACATTTTGGAATGTGATATTAACCACGTTAGTATACCGATCAGCTGTTACGCTTGGATTTCTTTGTGTGCCAAGCCTGCGCAAGTTGTCAGTGTCACTTCAACATTCATACGATACAAGTAAGATGTTCGATCAAGTTGCCCACAAGATCAAAGACCTCTTCAGGAATCTCTCCGAGAAAACAGAGAGGCACTCAGACTATGCATTGGTTATCGAAACAGACTTCGAACACGAAAAACATAAAGATCACCTCGGTAAGTAGCCGGTATGACAAAACTTTCTGATCGCTGTCAAGCGGAAGCAGACGACATTCCTTGTCATTCATGTCATTGTTGACGAATAGCATCCTTATGATCATGTATAACATCACCTTGCATCGTGGATTTACTACCTGTAGATGTTGATATTAACAGAGCACATTTGTTTTGTATTATCAATATTTCCATTCAGCTGAACATTCATTATTATGTTAGTCATCATATGATATGTTCCGTTGTAGCCTAGGGCCTATTCATTATCCTATACAAAACTTACAGTCACAATCACATGTGAAAGTGAGTCATATTTAACCAGTATTAACAATTTAACCTGTATCAAATAATACCTGAATTTCAGAAAATGATTGAACTACATTTCCAATTTCTTTAATAAAGGAAATGACGAACCCAAAGTGCTCTGTCTTACTTTCGGAACTCTAATACTGACTGATCAAATTTTGTGCTACTCTGGTATTGCGATTAAACAAAATGAAAAATGAACCATTCACCTTTGAGTCAGCCCATAGCATTTAATGTGTTCCAAGATGAGAAATCTAACATCACCTAGATTTTCCATTTTTGTTGAATATATGCATCTTTTGTCTATGAAATACATGTACTAATCTGAAAATATTACTTTTTCTTCAGAATCTCACGTCCCTGGTCTGAATCAGTATGGAACATTTGAAGACAATGTTGAATATAATCAGTGCTTGATGTTGAAAAACGAAATTGAAGATGCTTTGCGGCATGCCAGGGAAAGCAAACTTCAATGTGAGATCTTGTTCCCATGTGGGTTGATCTCTAAGATATCTCAAGATGTTGTGCGCATGTCACAAGATGAACCCTATGGTCTTCGGGGGTGCCTCCTATACATCAATCTGGAAGGAAAGGACTCATGTCGTAGAATAGCCAAGATTGACTGTGACCCTAGAACTGTTGCTACATTTGAGCTACACCTTAGCTTGAAGGAAGATAATAGAGGTTGGGTGATGATTCAGAAACTGTATGTTACGATTAAAGGTTGTTTCAAGAATTCCAGATGGAGGTCCTTGCCCAAAATCTTATGTTCAGGTTTTCAACTGGAGAAGACCAAATTGTACCGGAGCAACAATTAGATTAAGCAATTTTTGCATCGATCTATCCATGGCAGTGGAGAATGTGGCATACTGTGCAGCTAGTTTAGTATGCATTTGAGTGCATGAGTACCAGTTATTGTTTACACTGGAGTGCTGAATGAAAGGTGGACTGTATGTTGTGATAAAGACTGTGTGATACACTCAAACTGAAAGCCATCATCAGATGACCACACAGATGGGAGGGCAGATCTTCAGGGCTCCTGTCATGTAAGGATTTTCATATACTGAATCCAAGACTGTGATAGAAGAAGTTGGCACTATGGCATTCATTGACTGATTTTTGTAGATTTTGTTAGTTCTCTTTTTTAACTGTACAAATTACCTGTACTCTTCTAATAGGACAAATAGACCACAGAATGACTGTAGTGATTTGTATGTTAGTGCACTTTGATTGAGGCTCTTGTACATAGTATACAAGCACTTCCGTATTTGTTAGCATGCAGAGAAATACTTTGTCTGTTTAGTACAATGTTATACTCTATCCATAAAATCTTGTATTTTTTTATGCTGCCAAATGTAAGACAATATGTCATACAATTGTACAAGTGCTAATTCACTATCAGAAACAAGTCATTAACAGACAATCAAATAAGATGAATAAATGAAATCCAGGTTTTCTCTAAACAAATCTTTCTCTTTCATCAAAATCCTAAACTTTTAGAATTTCATTAATTTCTTGTCTAAATAATATAGATGTTAAAAAATAAACATCAGATTTAGTTTCATTTTTCTTTTAAAAGTTGCATTACTGTGCTATTTTGTCCAAATCCAAATGGTATTGCTGTGGAAGAGAACTTGTCCTTCTTTTATCTGAAAAATGGGAAAAAAATGCTCTAAATTTTTTTCCAACATTTTATTGAAATGTTTACCAATATTTTACCAAGCAAGAAAAAATAGGATATTCTCTGACATCAAAGAAATATCCAATGTCTGAAAACATAAGTAATATGTGGCTGTATGAAATGTGTTTCTTATTGTTGGTATCATTTTGAACAAAAAATCCTTTTACTTAGAAAATCAACAATATATTTTATTCATACCTTTCAATGGTTTAACATCATTTATAACTTACTTTGCTGTCGATGGTAATATGCTTGTAAATTAAGATGATATAAATGTTGGCTGAGATTTGTGATATTACATTAATTCTACTTAAAATGGCGACATTCTATAAGTATTACTTTGGCACTCTGTGCTCCTATTGGCTTACATTTCTGGGTGGTGTTTCAATATGATCTGCTCTTGTTTATGCTAAATACTTTATTCTTAATTTATGACATCAGCATTTACAGCTTACTGTTACTGCCATCATGTAATGAGTGCAATAATTGATTGCGAGGTTGTGATAATCCTGTATGCAGATTGGCCTCATTGTGTTTGTATTTGCATTACACAATAGTAGCCTACAGCGGTATTACAATTCTACAATATCTGATGAATGTTTCATACTTTTGCATTTTCTTACATTATCATTAAATGTTATCAATTTTATTTGTTTTGTGTTTTATTTCTCTATATAACTGTAGTAGTACTACTTCTTTGAGAGGCATTTAGTACTAGTACACTGGTAAAGTTCTTCATTTTTGTTTAGAATTAACTGAAGACAAGTACAATGTACCTATGTACATCATATCAGCATGAGGTGTCTTTAACCACAAGCTTTATTCTTAAAGCATTGTCTGATAAGACCAAAGTTGTCATATAGCTTGAATATTGCCGAGTGTGATGACAACAAACTAAACATCACACAGATATCTGCTTCGCTCACTTACTAGCCAGAAGCCACATTTGTGTTAACATATGCTGGCCTTGTGGGACCTGACCACCTCCTTGGTCTAGTGGTAGAGCGTCCGCCAGGAGAGGAAGATCCAGGATTCGATCCCCGGGCTGCATCATACCAAAAGACGTTAAAAGATGGTACTTGTTGTTACCCTGTCTGGCGCTTGTCATTAAAGGGCTAAAACAAGGACTGGTCGGCTCAGAGTCAGTATACTGTGTCTGAGTGGGGTATTCATGTTAAACTGCCGCATGATATCTCAGTGGGCTAGCACTATAAATCGGCATCAGTCCGGACTAGTGCAAGCAGCCACACACACAGATACATGTGCATGCACGTCACTATACAAGTGTAATAATCTTGGATGCGACGTTAAACCCCATCTTACCTCACCTCACCTTGTGGGACCTATGGCCTGCTTAAAATATTGCAGGAAGACAGACCCCCAACAAGAGGTTTGGCTCTGTCGGTTCTTTGAACTGTCTACAATGGGGACAAGGTATGGAAGACTTTGGGAAATTGCTATGGATGCAAGGATGTTATTTTTCATACATCAGTAATGGATAAATATGTTGAAAGAAATTGAAACCCATAACTAAAAAAATATAGTTTGCCCTTGATTGATCCTTGCACTGGAATCTCAATCAGGACAAGTTTTTGAGGAAACCACTGCTGGTACATTTTGCTTTTATCATTAAGGGATTCATATGTTGATAAAATTTGAAAACCATCACCACAAAATTCATGTTTTACAAAGTTATAGAATAGGATAGCATAGGTCTTCAGCAACCCATGCTTGCCGTAAAAGGCAACTATGCTTGTTATTAGCGGCGACTAATGGGATTGGGTGGTCAGGCTCGCTGACTTGGTTGATGCATGTCATCGATCCCAATTGCATGGATCGATGCTCATGATATTAAATACTGGGTTGTCTGGTCCAGATTTACAGACCGCCGTCACGTAGCTGCAATATTGCTGAGTGAGGCGTTAAACAACAAACCAACCTTCAAAGTTATGACCCTTCTTTGGGGTTTTGAAAATGGTGCACAATAATGCCAGAGTTAAGGCCCTTGCTGCATTCAGTTTGCTAAAATGAGGGTAGGGTTTCTAAAGATGAACTTATGATGAACCTTTACATATATCATAAACTTTGGCATGCACATCAGATAAGTGCAGGACTGGCGCCTGTGATGTTCTGGAATTTTTACTTTTGGAATCTTTTGCTTTTCCAAGGCAACAAGTCCAATTAAGGTATATTTTCATCTGGTGCCAACATGCTCCATGAAACTTAGCAAATGAATTTGGCTAGTTGGGACTGGCACCTACTTTTTACCTTTTTACTAAGAAATCAAATATATTTTTTAAAAATTGTAAGCATGCAAGGATGGCGTGTGTGTGGGGGGGCATGTGTGGGGGTGGGGGGGGTAGGGGGGGGTTGACTGTCTTCTTGTCAAGATTCTGTCTCATATTTCTTTCAATATATTGGCCCTTAATAATGAGGAGACAGTCAACTCAAAATGAAGTCGGGAATGGTCAAGGCTAGTGGACTCAGTGGGGGAAATGGGCACCAAAGCCTGTGACAGCTTCCGGAGTGGTGTGTCACAACGTTGGCAACATGGCAACTAGGGTGGATGTGACAATGACAATATATTTCTTTTATTCAAAGTGAATTCCATACTGATTCCATACTGATTGTGTTGTATAGTTTTAGAAAATTGACAGCTTTAGAAAGGTTGTCAAAAAATAATTCACATACCACGTATTACGAGACATTTGCTTGAACTGACTGAAAGTGAATTTGTCTGGTACAATCACTGATGAAAATTCACTTCAAAATGACATAAGTATAGAAAGAAACAATTATATTGTTGTTACATATATTTGATTGATTCTATATTAAATTGTGCCACACCTACCGGGTTTGCTCCTAATGATGATAAGCGTAGTCACTGTTTAGCAGCAACAAATTGGATTAAGAATGCAGAAAATCAATTAGTTCCTCTGCAGATTGTATTTTCCAAAATAAGGAAATTCTAAAAAGAAAAGGAAAATTGCTTTCAAAGAACATTTATATATCTTCACTTTACTTAGGAAATATTAATATCTCATCAACTGATGTAATATCATTGATTTGATAGGATTTCTTTTGTAAACATTCATAAGGAACAGACAGGTGTCAGGGGCACAAGAATTCAGGTTGGTGTGGCCAGGTTTATAATAGTCTTGATCTTCTTTTCAGAACAATGATCAGTGGGGTAGCATAGTGGTTAAAGCGCCCTCTCATCATGCCAAAGACCTGCATTTGATTCCCTGTACAATGTGTGAAGCCCATTTCTGGTGTCCCCTGCAATGATATTACTGAAATATTGCCCAAACCGGCGTAAAACCATACTCACTCACTCACTTGTGAGTGTAGTATAACAGCCCATATGCATATTGTTTATCCTGATATGATTTTATGTGCAGGACAAGTCATGGTCACTAGCACTCCTACTGGGAGTCTGCTTGTCTCAACACAAGATAACATTAGGAAGGGCTTTTTGTTTTACTGAAGATCTAGTTATGTAATAAAAAAAATTATTTACTAATATAAACCACTTGTTTGAAAAGAACTGTAGACTATTCAACTCTACCTCTACCTAATGATGTTTTAATTTCTTTAAGGAAAAGACTGGGAGAAGAAAAGACTGTTCTTAAAATGCAAGTTTTATTCTACAACTTAAGGACTGACAGATCTATAAACCAGGGTACATTATACCAACTGTTGCCATAGGGACAACAATACCAGTCCTAGCACTGCATGTTACAGTAATTCCTTCAGCTGATAACAATGAATGGCCTGACAATAATGCAGAGCCATTAGGGTTTTGAATGTTCGCATGTCACAGTTGGCAGGCTGATATTTGCCCAACATTGTATATGAACTTCTATTATGTTAAAATATACATTTTATTTAAGAATATTCTTAAACATTACAAACTATCAAAACTAGGTTTTGTTAATTACATCACTTATGAACTTCGATAACCTTAAAATATATATTCTATTTAAGAATATTCTTAAAAATTACAAACTATCAAAACTAGGTTTTGTTAATTACATCACTTATGAACTTCTATAACCTTAAAACATATTTTATATTTAATAATATTCTTAAACATTACAAACTATCAAACTAAGATTTGTTAATTGCATCACCACTCCTTACTCGTCTTTTGTGTTTTATTTATTTTGAGAAAATTAGCTTGATATTTTTTCATCTTTTGCTTGTTAAACTTATTATCCAGAAAGTTTCAATTTCATCTATATAAATAATCACAAATTGGCTTAGTTAGGCGTATATATATATATATATATATATATATATATATATATGCCTGCGGGCAGCACAATTATTTTAAGAGAGCCTACTGTTAACAGAGATCTCTGTGGACATGAATATCTGTATTAAGTGGATTGAAATAGGTAATTGCCATAAGCCATATGGTCGTTTAACGATATACATGAAGTAACATTTCTTACGTAATGTTACAGTAGTACCCGCATCCTAAATACCCGCCGTTTTGTTTTGCAGCTTCATGTATTTAACAGATAGAGTTGCCTCCCTTGTTGTTACTGTTCACATAGAGCATACATGCAATTGAATACATTGTTAGGATAAGGCAATAACTCAAACTGCTTGTATATTGTAATCAAGTTAATTAAAAGTATTTGATTAACTTTTCATGACGTCTCTGTAATTAACTAGTCTGTATGCAATTAACAAATGGTGGCATCGATGCATGTATAGGGAGTATTTATTTAATTTATGCAATCAACTTTATTATCAAAAGATATTCCTCAAATTATCCTGAGTTTAATATATTTGAATGTTTATTGATGTGAGAGTATTTTATGTTTATTCACATTGCCATGAATTAAATGATTATCCTATATCAATTGACGTCAGGGTATTTCGAACAAGGTCAGACGATCAAAGAGTTCATTGAAATAATATTTTAAAAAGCAAACACAGAAGATGATAGCACTCCCAAGGAAGAAAATTTAAGTTCAAAGCTTACTTTGTGTGCTGGCGATTAGGTGCCTCACTCTGGATTCGAATCCCGGACGGAACTCCACCCATACGAGAATCTGTACTTTAATAAAAAAGTGTTATCCCAAATATAACATTCGTTACATTTGACAACTTTCTAAATGACATTGTGAATTCAACACTGACCAATTCTGTGCCTTAACATTAAACCGATATAAGATCTGAACATAAATTATCATGTGCATGTTTGTGTTCTAATTAACGTTATATGATAATTTGAGATTTTAACAAAAAATGCGAGTCAACGTATAGATGAAGAATACTGACTTTACTTAATATAGCTGCAGATGTCAAATGTCAGTTTTCATACGCCTGGAGAACACTTCTACTGTCTTGATATAAGTCCATATGAATACACATTTTGTTTAAAATAAAATGCTCACTTTATTGAATCTATTTGATAAGCTTGGTATTGGGCAAACATTGATACGATATCATGGGTTTGGTTGGGATTCTAGTTTCTTTCCATGGAATTTATTCCAATATTCACCCCCACTCATGAGAATAACCGAGATATTTTATAACGCTTCACTCACCTCTGCAGTGTTGAACACCTCCCTGGCAGCAATAGGGGAATGGAAGATAAGCAGCTGTCACACCGTCTATCTCCATCTAGCGTACACCGATCCTGTCTCCGTCTCGTTACCATGTGTTCTGTTTGGGATGACGTGGATCAAATATTGCTGTCGCGAACACGTTATCTCATCAGCAAGTTCATAAATCAAAACAATCACGGTGTCAACAAAATGATCTGTTGTTTCAACAACTGACATCTTTGACAAATGTTATATTTCAGATAACATTTTCTTTACTTTACTTTTTTTGGAGGTGTGTGTGTGTGTGTGTGTGGGGGGGGGGGGGGGGGGGGGGGGGTGTTTAGTCCCTGATTCTAACCCACAGAGTGAGGCACCTGATCGCCAGCACTTAAAGTCAGCAATCTAACCCACTCAGCCACCGAGGCTTCCACAAAAATGAAAGTCCGACAACTGGCAGGGGTCGATTTAACTGCTGGGCTTGATGGCCCATATGGAAAGTGAAATTTTGACCCCTTCTCTGGTAGAATTACAACCGGCCGCCATGTTGTAATGTTGTGTACAACAACGTCTTTATTTGCTCATAAATCACCGTGAAATAAGGTAAATGGAAGCCAAGATTTATTCTCAGAGTGCAAGAAAAAACGTTTCAGGGGCGAGGAGTTCTAACATTTTCAGAGCAAGAAAAAACGTTTCAGGGACGAGGAGTTCTAACATTTTCAGAGCCCTGCTAGTAGTGGCTACGCGACCTCAGGTTCGGACACTTCGCGCCGGTCGGATGAAAATCGCAGTAATTTCGTTAGCGATGCATTGGTTTGGTTGTCAAGTTCATATTTATGTATATTTTCTGAACGAATTCACTTTTTCAATCTATAGACAAGGTCAGTAGTAATATAGTTGCAGATAATCTAATCTGCGTAACGTACCTGTTGCAATAATTACCGATAAAGACAACTTTTTTACAGGTAAAAAAATTGATTGAGTTGATAAACTTAAACTGCCACATTATGTTGGCTAGCATGCAACTCTTGCCCAGTTAGCTTGATTTTGACGAAAACATAACGCCGATACAATACCCATCTCATTAAAATCAGATCTTAGTTCTCGCTACCGCTAAACAAAGATCTGAGGACATCCCATTACGGGTCACGTCAGACCAACCTTGCGCGAACTTTGACCGACCAATGGAATGACCAATCAGAAGGCAGCTTTCTCGTGTTTTTACGGCACTCATTTCAAATTGGCGACTACGCTTCGAAACATATTTTGACAAATTCTCGATTACAAATTTGAAACCTGAACAAAAGAACATTCTGGGATGGCTAATAGATGGTCTAGATTGTATGGAATCAGTCATTAAACCCGAACTATCGTTCGGAATACCCCATGTTAAAGTATTCGAGGTTGCATGATTAGACATCACATTCCGACTGTCACTTTCACAATCTGGTAAGCGATGCTCTGATTGGTCGGATGAAATAAAAGGTCGTTCTGACGTGACCCCTAATAGGATGTCCTCAGATCTTTGTTTAGCGGAAGCGAGAACAGAGGTCTGATTTTGATGAGATTGTGTGGCTACATGGACGTGTAATAATAAGTGTTGAGGGCTGTGTTTTTGACGTCTTCTTACTACATAGGATGATATACCTAATGTATGACTAAGGATGTAGACTAACGTTTAGTCTCTGAAAATGTACACTCAATCCCGGATGGGACTCAACCTAAACAGTACTAGAATCTGTACTTTACCAAGAAAGCGTTATCCCAAATACAATGTATAACATTTCTTACCACTTTCTAAAAGACCATATGTGTTTTCATAGCTTTCGGCCATGGGAGCCGTGCAAATTTACTCAGACGGGTACACAAAGTACGTAATCTAACCTACCAGTCGTCGGTCGAATAATGAATGAATGCGCATGGAATATATTTTTAGATAGATTTTCTGTCCAGTGTTTGTAAGTATGGGTGGGAACGCTAAAGTATTATTTTACGACCGCTTCTTTTATTATTACTTGCATGTTTATCTCCCCTTGACCATCGCGAAAGATATTTGTGCTGTGATACTGGTATTTCACAAAACTCAGCCAGAGCCGGTTTTATCCGCATGGCGCATTCTTATGTTTTAGATGCATCAATTACAACAACGTTTTTATACCAAATCTTTTTTAAGATTTTTTTTCACTAAATGTTGATCAGTAGGTGGAACGGTTATTGGTTAAAAAGAATATGTCAGATTGTTTTTTTGTTCTTTCACAAGTCTTATGACTGTCGCAATGTTCAGTTTAAGGTATTCCCGTTGTTCCTGTAATGAAGTGGTGCTATGTCTGCCTTGATGGATATCCATCCCCTTGTTTTGATGGGACACGGATGACCCAAGAGTCCATGACGCTGCAATTCGCTGTGTAGAACTACCTCCCCGAAGTGTGCAGGATTGTGAAGCGGAGCTCAGATTCGCCATACCTGGTGAGAGCTCCATACACGGGCTCTTGGGCTCCACAACTGTTCTCTACCTACAGCGAAACTGGGGCTGGCCTCCCCTAGTGAGCTGAAACGGCTTCATAGAACGGAAATAATGTTCAAAGCGGCGTTAAACCAAACTCACTCACTAGCTGTCTTGATCTTTGACTTAATATCACCATAAAATGAAGAAAAGTCCAGATGGTTTCTGCTTAGGGGGCACGGGTGGCCCAGTCGTCTAAGGCGCCGCGATTCGCTGTGCGTCCCCTGGACACGCCAGAAACCTATGATTGTGGGTACCAACCCCGGTTCGCCCCGATTATGTTTCTAGGTTTGTCAGCACCATACCCGTGCTCGTGGTTTCACCGAAGTGGTAAACGTCTGAGACCTGCATCACTTCGGGCTTTCCTCCCACATTAAGCTGACACGCTGCGATATAACTGGAATACTGTTAAAAGCGGCGTTAAACCCAACTCACTCACTCTGCTTTTGTAGAAATACCAGTAGTCGGTCGTATAACAGGAGATACTCAGTTGTATGAACGCGGCAATGGTATGGAATGGTATTTGGGTTTTATGATTTGTTTGTTTGTTGTTGTTTAACGACGCACTCAGCAATATTTCAGCTATATGACGGTGGTCTATAAATAATCGAGTCTGGACCAGACGATCTAGTGATTGACATCATGAGCATCGATCTACGCAATTGGGATACGATGACATGCAACAACCAAGTCAGCGAGCCTGACCACCCCGATCCCGTAAGTCGACTCTTATGACAAGCACAGTCTCAATCATGGGTTGCCGAAGATCTATTTTACCCCGGATCTTCGCGGGTCTATTTGGATTTTGGGGCGACTTGAGCCATTAAAGGTCTTTTTGCGCCCAACACATATCCAATGTCTTAAACAAGAACAGAGCGAGTGATGGAAATGAGATGATGAACTTATCCGCTTCATGATTTAATTTATATATTAAAACATCAGGTAATAACTATTTCATTTCTGAAAAGTAAGAACTCATTAAAAAAATCAGACATAAAAGGAGAACTGTTATAATGGCTAAAAGTCACTACACAATGTGTGTATACATTGTATTTCCACAATATATCAAATTTTCCTGATGCAATCACAACGTCTAATATTGTCCGTTGAATTGAACCACCAAGAAGTGTGAGGGCCCAAGTGTAAAACGTGAAAATGAGCTTTCTCTCTGGAAGCACTGGACTTCTGAAAGTTATCCTGACATGATTGTGGCCAGGACTTTCAATTAAATCATGCTTCAAGGTCTCGGGAGTATTTTCATCACAGTGTTTACATACAGGGGCACCCGTGAAGATCCGGGTAGAGAATAGGTCTTCAGCAACCCATGCTTGTCGTAAGAGGGATCGGGATCTGGTGGTCAGGCTCGCTGACTTGGTTGATGCATGTCATCGTATTCATTGCAAATTGTGTAGATCGGTACTCATGATATCAGTCACTGGATTGTCTGGTCCAGCCTGGATTATTTACAGACCGCCATAGAGCTGGAATATTGTCAATTGTGCCGTTAAACAAAAGACAAACAAAAAAACATGTCAATGACACTGCGGTAAGCATTTTACCCACGAAGTCTTGTAATTATGATTTCCTCACGTTTCTTGCGTCGACGAGTTGTACTATTTGTTTTTACAGAAGGACAAACTGAATTCATATGTCGGCCAGTAGTCCCAGCATCCCACAACTGTTGCGAGCTTGTGGTGAAATATTTTGCTGAATCGAAGTCGAAATCGTTTGGTTGGGGTCTGAATTGTGATATGGTTACCACAGGATTTAGCAAGTTGGTTAGTCCTGCACCATGACCGTGGAATATATTTATTTTATGAAAAAATAATAATCTAGAAATGCATACAAAAGCAAGTCTAGCCAGCTCAAGCTAGCTCTATTCTGAAATCAGCAGAGTCAAGAAGGATATTGTGTAATATAAGATTTCAGAGACTAAATGTTAGTCTACAAGTTGGTCTGCTGTCTCATTTCAATCCGGCCCTACGTGAGCTGGAATCCACACAATATCACACGTAATATACTTTAAGTTCAACAATGTATCCAACTTTAATATTTCATAAACAATGTCAATTGCTTCAACACCCACCACGGAGTCAGTAAATATAACATGATCATATTCATTAAGCCACCTTAGAGCTTGAAGAATAGCCATAAGTTAAGCAGCAACTACTGAGATGGCAATTTAGCCTGAACACACTTGATATCCGAAATCCAGTATGCCCCAGCAGTACGTACCAAGGCCGAACCATTTGAGGCATCAGTCAACATGTGCCTGAAGTTGGCATCATGTTCAGTTATATAGTCCTGAGATACGGCTTTTATGATATCTGGACTTATTCGTTTGCTAATGATTGAATTCAGATCATAAGAAAGCTTGGCAAGTCGTCAATACACCAAGTTTAGAAAGATGACATGACATTTTGAGGCAGAGATATCAGCCACGGTCAACTGATAGTATTAATGCATTATAAAGTAATAACGTTGAGGATTTATGAGCACCCAATTTGGCAAGTCACTTTAGCAGATTTATAACCTTATTACATTTGTTCACAACATGAGATATGAGAACCCCACGCTAGTCTCTGATCTTAATAAACGCCAAGGAATTAAACTTATGAACAAGTTCTATTTTGTGGTCATCAAAACTTAGCTCTATATTTGAAGGAGTGAGTGAGTATGCTTTTACGCCGCTTTTAGCAATATTCCAGCAATATTGTACCCATGTCGGGAATCGAACCAGGGTCTTTGGCTTGACGAGCGAACGCTTTAACCACTAGGCTACCCGGCCGCCCCTATATTTGAAGGAATTTTACGTCTGGTCATCATTGCAACAGGTGTGGACTAAGAAACCTTCAACCCCAGTTAGAACACCACACAGTAATGGGGTGTAAGCATTTCTGAATTGATTCGGTTACAACGGACAATTCCAAAGCGTCTCCACAATGATCCATCAGCAGCCAACTGTGTTGCATCTATATTTCACGGAAAGCCTGTGAAAAAGTCATGTATCATAATATTGAAAAGTACAGTTAACTACGGTTATAACGAACACGCTTATAACGAACTTACGGATATAACGAACTTACTGTTTGGTCCCGACTACTTGCTGTAGTCATGCTGTATATGTACTTATAACGAACTACGATTATAACGAACTAAAATTAGCAGTCCCTTTGAGTTCGTTATAACCGTAGTTTACTGTACTGGGCTTATAACACTGCCTTGTGGGGTACCATTTGCAATAACATTCCTGACCAATGCGAACTCGAATGGGCCTTTCAGAAAGAAACGAGTCAACATGTTGCCTTTTATTCCCAGCTTCTGTAATCTGACAAGAAGTCCTTGTCTCTAGAGGGGGCACGGGTGGCCCAGTCGTCTAAGGCGCCGCGATTCGCTGTGCAGAGTTGCGTCCCTTGGGCACGCCAGAAACCTATGATTGTGGGTTCGAATCCTGGTTCGCCCCGATTATGTTTCTAGGTTTGTCAGCACCATACCCGTGCTCGTGGGTTTCACCGAAGTGGTAAACGTCTGAGACCTGCATCACTTCGGGCTTTCCTCCCACATTAAGCTGACACGCCGTGATAAAACTGGAATACTGTTAAAAGCGGCGTTAAACCAAACTCACTCACTCACTCACTCCTTGTCTCTAGATCATATCATATGCTTGCTCAATATCAAGGAAGACACAACAACTCTTGATTGCATTAAGCTTTTGTGATTCTGTCTTGAGCCGTACATGACGGTCTGTACATGAACGCCCCTTTCTTAAGCCTGACTTTTACTGGCAGAAGCCTATTCTTCTCAAGAAAATAACTTAATCGATTTGTGACTAATCTTTCCATGATATTTCACATATTGGAAGTTAGTGAAATTGGTCTACATGAAGCAGGCATTGTTCGGTCCTCCCCTGGTTTTGGTACTGGGGCAATGATGGCATGAATCCAGGCTTTAGGAATAGTCCCAGAACTCCAACATGAATTAAGCACATCACGGATAATTAAAAGAGCAGAATCAGACATGTGCTTAAACACCTCATAACGTAAATCATCTGTCCCATGCAGGAGAGGAATTGTTTGTTTTCGATACGGCACCCTTAATTTTATAGTATGAGAAAGGGTTTTTAAATCAAAGCTCAAGTCCAACATAGTCGCAGAAATGTCAGGTAAAACGCGGATCATAAGATTCTTTGACTTCTCTGAAATCCCTCTGGAAGTTATCAGAGCTACTAACTGTGTTAAATTCTGAAAGTTGGTCACTATATCGGCCCGCTGAGTCCACTATATACAGAGTCCCGCTGATACTTTTTATTCTGGACCAAATAGTAGATAAAGGAGTAAACATATTTATACATGAAATATAGTTACGCCAACTACAGCGTTGTGTCCCACGAACGACACGTTGAAACAAGTCACGTTTCTTTCTGAGCACAACCAGATAACAAGGAAGAGAAGTATGACAAACGCTACTGTATGTTTTTTTGGATCGATCATGACTCGATCCTGTCGGAAACTGGCGTATCCTTTGATATTTTAAATTACTCTCAAGCCACAGGAATGTCTCCTGGACATAGGTAACATCTGGAAGCTTGGATTTATCTAAAATAAATTGTTTCAGATTATCACAATGAGCTACGGGACTCTGACCGTTCCATTGCAAAATGGTAAGAAATATAAGAGTTCTATCCATTACTCCTTTTTAACATGTCACCTGAATTATATCTGTGAACACTCAATGTCATTTAGAAAGTAGTCAAATGTAACAAATGTCAAATTTGGGATAAAACTTTCTGAGTATAGTACAGTAGTACAGATTCTCCTACATTTTTGGGGTGAGTCCCGTCTGTACTTTACTCAGAAAGTGTTATCCCGAATATAACATTTGTTGTAATATAACCAAAGACAAACCAAAGGAATTGATAGGACAATAACCAAACTTCAAACAGCAAACAGGCCACACTAAATTGAACTCCTCACAAACTCCTCTAGTCGCCCCCCCCCCCCCCCCCCCCCCCCCCCCTTCTCCAACTTTTTTGGTATGCTATATATCAAAATTCTAGCAACCCTAAAACTGACCCTGGTTGCCCTCGTTTCGGATATACCCCTTTCGGCCACGTCACTAAATGGCCTGGCGGGGCCGTGCGCGAAATACGCATAATCTCGGAAAGCGCACGTTAAATCTCCAAATATAAGTAAGTCAATCCGCCCCGTACTGTTGGTGTGTTAACTGCTGCGGTGCTCAAGCAAGGGGAGCTCGTTAACGACCCACACCGCGTCATACCCTGAATTCAAGGAATGCTGAAAAGCGACATGGATGCTGCTGAATGCATGTTATAAAACACTAAGTCTGTCACTAACTTTGTATTTTTAAGTGTAACGACGGGTACGTGCATCCTGACTCATGCCCTCGACTACCCAGCGTGCAATACATGTATCTCCATTATTCACCATGACAGATACTATATACACTGGTTAATCGGGGTTATCCGATAACTCCTCGTTATACCGCGTCGGTTAGATTGTCAGCTAAATAGTCAGACGTAAATATGATGAAGACGCCTCTCGCCATGACAGAGAAATAAAGAACTTTTTATCCATAAATTGTGTCTACTTTGTCATCTGTCAGATTCCAAGTAATACCTACCAAACAATTGAGGCTCTCATTATATCAAAGCAGACGAATGGTGTATATCGTCAACGTGAAGCCTCCGTGACTGATGACAACACAGAGCACCCAACTGAAAGGCTTTATACCCGAATTACTCCCGCCAATGTTATTCAATATATCCCCCGTCGTAAGGTATATTATGTCGCACTACCAGACACCAGGCATTGTATAAGTGTTAAACGTTTTAAATTCATGTCTACACCGGTCGATAAAAATGGAGTGTATAGTTTCAGGTGGCTGGGTTATATATATATATATATATATATATATATATATATATATATGTATATGTATATATATATATATATATATCCGGACCAACAGTAACCCAGCCACCTGAAACTATATATATATGTGTAGTTGTGTAGTTGTCGGGGTAGAGCCTCTCTCTTGGTGAAAGGTGTCATTTTGATTAACAATATAACGAAGTATTATAATGCCATATTTGCGATAAATGGAATATCACATTATTTGTTTCATCTTTATAAATATGAACAAAAGGTCTTCCTTGTGAACAGCAGGATGCACAGGGGCTCCGATTATTACTCCATCCCCCCATTACGTCACAAGGAGCCGGTCAAAGGCGAGTTCATGGCGCTCCAGGGGCTCTCGCTGTGTCCACAACACAGGTGTGATTTTCCCTGGGGGAGGGGGTGCGTAAAGGAAGAGGGTTGGGGTGCACTTTCAAGAGACATGACGTGTCTGTATGTCCCCGCTTTTGTCTTAAACACCATTTACCGACCACGGATGGATGGGCATACTAACAGGGCCGTGGCCATAACTGAGACGCCCATCTGGTGCCACCCGCCCCAGAACACAGCGTGATAGGGACACGGGCGCCTATGTCGTTTCAGATTACCTTCATGAACTATTGTACAAAAAAATCACACACACACATGCGTGCGCACATACATCTACAGCACAGCAGGAGTTTACGAAATCATTGTGCAACCTTTCGAAAATAAATATACTCTCTCTCTCTCTCTCTCTCTCTCTCTCTCTCTCTCTCTCTCTCTCTCTCTCTCTCTCTCTATGGGTATCTATGTAGTTTGGGTCACTCCAGTATATGTATTAAGTGGTTGAAACAGTATTTTATTTCTTCATAATGGATTGGTCAACAGGCGCAATGCCTATTTCTGAATGTTAAAGGCTTTCAAATCGTGTTGTGAGTGTAAAGTATGCATGAACAGATTCTGTTACTCTACTATTTGCTTTATGTGAAAGAGTTTTATTTCCAAACAACACGTTACTTGTGTGTATTAAGTACAGTCTCTTGGTTCGAGTCAGATTTCACATAGTTCATCAGCGCTACAGTTTAGTCAATCATGTCTCTCAGACTTCTGAGTGAACTATAAAAAAATAACAACAGAAAGCTATAGACTATGGAATAGCCACACTAACCGTAATTTTTTGCATCGTAATTATAAAATGCCGGCACATTTTTTCAATGGAACACGCCACAGTAAATCCAGCCATTGTATTCCATCTTTTGGTATGAAGCATAGTTGAAGTACTTTTGTGTTTTATGTAGTAAATAGTATCGCTTCCCTCCTGCTTTCAGAACAAAATTGCTCGTCTTCGATGAAAAATATTCACCATTCTAACATTCAATATCAACTCTTTGTATTTGTACAAGCAAGATTAATATTATCAAATATATTTCGTAGCAGCTATTTTAACAACTGTGGTTTTTTTTCTTTTTATTTGTAAACAGCTTTGAACACATGTTTTTAAAACAATAGCTTCCATTCCTCATACAGATCTCTAGTCAGTAAACGATTACGAAAAATATTGTACAGACATCAATGTACGATGTGGGATTCCGTCTTTCTTTCTTCCGTACACCAGTTTGTACGCGTGTCATTGCTAGAGTTACTTCCCTTACATCACACTGGAACAGTTCCATAAATGCGTCGCCCTTTTCTCTAGTAGATCTTTGCGCAAAGGCATTCCAATACCTCTATAACATACACTTATATCAAAGTATAAGATATAGAAACACCCATGATTTGAAATTTTATGCCGACGCGGAAGTTTCTTTGTACCCGAAGCCTCCGTAGGGGGGCGCGGGGCAAAAGCTGGGGGGCACCTTATTGGGCGGGGAATATCACGTGACAGCTATCATTGAACTGACGCTGTGTTTTGGCGGACGATCGAGAGAGCAGCCGGTTATTTCATCAGGGACTGATCAACGACAATGGTAAGTAATCCATGTAGCATCGGCCGATAAATTTGTCATCCACGCGTAAAGTATAGTCTATACTACTGCTGGGAGTGTTGATTTTCATATCCGGATATATTTTACAATTTTAATTTAATTTTGAATCGGTTTACAGGCAGGAGGAAAAGCAGGAAAAGATTCCGGTAAAGCGAAAGCTAAGGCCGTCTCGCGATCTGCCAGAGCTGGACTTCAGGTAAGAGAATTTGAATGATTTTGTCAGTGCATTTGTAAAATATGTTCATAAATGCAGAACTTGATCACCAGGAAATGTTCTGTACTGATAGTTGCTAACAAAAGTTTTCCATTTCTAGTTTCCAGTCGGTCGTATTCACAGACACTTGAAAAACAGAACGACAAGTCACGGTCGTGTTGGAGCCACAGCTGCTGTATATAGTGCCGCTATTTTGGAATACTTGACCGCTGAAGTAAGTAGGAGCTCAGAGGATATTTGCACATTTCTGCAGAAAGTGTTAGCATGTCCTGCATTTGTTTGTAAACATTGCTCACCTGATGAGCAAGTTTCTCTTAACCGACCCGATCTGTGTTTGAATTATCGCATTTGCATAGTGCAAAAAGTTTTCTCCAATGTTCTTTCAGTTTATTTTGATATGTTTTGTCATTTCCTTCCAAGTTTATCGACAAAATTAATGGGAAATCAATGATTTCCCCATAACGTTTACCAACAGATCAAAATTCGCGGGTGACAAAATGGCGGGATACGCCATATTTGTGACCTGCCTTAGTATGTCATTGTTTAGAAATGTTATTTCCGGTTTTCTGTTCGATGTTAAATGAGCCATATATCTGACCTGATTGGTTTTAAAAATAGGCAGTAACATGTTGGCAATCATGCATATATGTATTTGGATGCAACTTTATCTAGGGCTAAGGTCTTTCGACGGAATCCCCCCTGTGACAAAGTATTGGTTTACTTGATTTTTATTGTTTTGAATAGAGTCCAGCATCTGATAACCAGTCTTACAATCGCTGTTATCCATTAGATATCATTAGATATAGAAGTCATTATTTATTGGGGGGGGGGGGGGGGGCTTTGTGTGTTCACATTCAATATGACAGGAACTTTCGAGTTTACTTGTCCCTTGACATTATTTTCAGTTGATCGCAGTGCTAATGTATGGACTTTTATTTACAAAGCTTCCTTTAATGAAAGAAGTTTTAGTAAACTTGGCTTTTGGAGTGGCTTATGTCATGGACTGCTGTTAAAGTATGTAATTTTAATCACTTTGAAGGATATTAGGGCCATTGCAACAGTGAATTTAAGGATAATGGGATAATGGCATATCAAAGTAGAACAGTCAGTTTATTTCATTTTGGAATACATTTTCAACATTTGATAATGTCATTGCAGTTGTGTTTGAAATGTACCATGATTATTGAATGAAATTCAACTCTTGAATGAATAACATCGCAGTGCGATGTGGTGAGAGGAGAGGGCTAATTCCACACTATGATTGGTGTGTGAAGTACTACAACATCATACACAATACCATTGCTGCTGATGTCGATGAAAGCCCAAATTGTTACCACATAGTTCAGAATAAACATAGCTGTCCTCATCCAGTGATTTTGCTGAAGTCAAATACCCTAGGAGATGGATTTAGTTAGACCTGCTCTCAATGGCCAATAATTGAGGTAGACACAATTTGATGGATAACAACTTCTTTAATACTGTGAAAAGCATTGTTTCGGTATAGTTGACCCTAAGTCAACTTGCAAATGTCAGTAAAAATTCCCTATTTGGAATGAAAAATTTCCCATTTCATGTTAATATACTCAACCTACTGTTATGGATGGCTTTGTAGACGACCTGGTCATTCATTGACAGGGCGGTTAAAATGGGAGATGCATAAATATTTAGTTTTACTTTCTTGCACTTAGCAATTAGCATGCCATGGATAGTTTGGAATCCTAGTTAAATCCCTTGCTTTTATCAGAATTTTCAACTTTGTCATACACTGTTCTGTCAGTACCAAATTTTATCGTATTGGCTGATAATCTTCAATGATTACATCACCTATATTCTCCCACTTTAGCTTATCAGATTGGTTGATATGGTGTCTGACAACTTCTCCACAGCTTACGTGCTTGAGATTGGGGTATTATATGGGTACTGTATATAACCCAAAAAAGACATGTCAAGATGATATTTTCCCAGATCTACAGCAAATATTGGATTGGATGTAATTCCAGATAGAAGTTGAACTGAATTATTTACAAGCCCAAGTAGTGAAAGCAACTATGTTGTCTTATGCCACACTCAGCATTGCAGCTATATGCTGGTAAAGCCAAAATATCAGTTGTTGCGACCTGGCAGTTAACTCTGTAGGACTATGTATAGGTCCGTCCATTGCAGCGATAGAAACTAACAGTTTTAGTCCACCAGTCCTGAATATGCTAACATATAGCAAAACTCTCAAAAATGGCAATTTCTACTCGTCCTTATATCTTAACTCTTGGGCAGTTTGGGCAAGGACTACAGGATTAGTGCCAATTTCTAAAGCTGCATTGGCGTGTACCATTGTGAGGAAAGGTATAGCAACAAGTAGATATATGCATATCCTGTCTCGGCTAACATGATCTAGTGGCAAGTTCAGTGGCATATTAAAGTACATGCTGATGTAAATTATCCAATGACTGTGAAAACGGTTACAGCAAATTTGCATAGATAACAATAATTCATTTGCTGTAAAAATGAAATACTTTTTTTGCCCCAGAGAGCAAAAATGAATAGTTATTAATCAAATCATGCTATGCAAAATGGAATCTATGCAAGCCCACCAGCAGTGTAACTTGTGTCAGTTGGGCAAGGTCCCTTATTGCTTATGGTACTGTCAATCAAAACAATAAGCTATAAGCGACATTGTCATGATGTTTTGCTTGTTAGATTCACAAAAAGTGTCACTGAAATGTTTCAACCTAAGCAATTACATGACATACATTTTTAATAAATTTAAGTTTTACACTGACACAATGTTTTCCCCCCAATGCAGACATAATACCAACTGATTACCGTGAGCATGTAACACCAGAAGTGCCAGTCAAAAAATCCAAACTGAATTATGCAATTTCATCCTATTATTCCACTAATGTGTTCATTATATATCTGGACTCAAGTTAGTAATATATTTATTAATTTTATTAAAAATTTCATTAAATATTTTTTATATTAATTTTAGTGAAATTGTCCCCCGACTGCAACCGCAACCAAATTACCACTGTCGATGCCTTGAAAACAAATCTTATATGTCATCATTACATTTCGCAATCACAATGCATTCAGGGCTGGAAAAATCACAGCAGTGACTAGTAAAATTGTTCCATACATATAAAATATATGGCAATAAAAATCAGCCAAAGTGCTACACTATGGTTATAATTATTTGGGTCAGGAACCCCTGACCTGTGAAGATATCGGGATAAAATAGGTCTTCAGCAACCCATGCTTGTCGTAAGAGGCGACAGACAGGATTGGGTGGTCAGACTTGGTTGATACACTTCGTGATATCAATCACTGGATTGGCTGGTCCAGACTCGATTATTTACTGACCCCAGTCACGTAGTTTGAATATTGCTGAGTGAGGCGTTAATCAACAAACAAACAAACAAACCAACCAACTTAAGCAACCAATGCTTGCCTTAAAAGGCGACTATGCTTGTCTAAGGAGGCGACTATGCTTGTCTAAGGAGGCGACTAACAGTATCCGGTTGTCAGACTTGCTGAATTGGTTGATCGATGTCATCGTATCCCAGTTGCGTGGATCGATGCTTGTGATATCAATGGCTTGCCTGGCCCAGACTCGCTTTTTTTACAGACCATCGTCATATAGCTGGAACATTAAGTGCGGCCTTAAACAAGAAACAATACAATTTAATTATTTGGAATATGTTTGTTTTGATAGTTTTAATTTACACTATGAATAATAAACAACTACAATATTCATCCTTCCAAACTCTGATAAGCAACATGCGAGTCGAGGTGGCTTAGGCATAGATCATGTTTGGTAGACCAAACATGTATGTTGTTGTTCGTCTACCCATGCAACTCCACCTCGGTTAAACAGCTGATTGTCTGTTAACACACATCAATTATTAGGACCCAAATATATCGTAGCGACAGGGTACCTAATAATATCTTAGGAACTTATTACATGCATAGATTTATTCAAAGTGTGGTGATAAATTAACACTGTCAACATGCACTAATTGTAATAAAGAAGTTGTTCATCCATAGAACTCGTCTTCATCACTCCAACTTCTAAATGCCACTCAAAGAAACTGTCAACATGGTCAAAATAATTTTTGTTAATGTTTCTCTGAATATAATACATCAACTGCTGACTTGCTATTGTAAACAGATATTCATATTTGTTACCCTATATTCGTGATACATATCATATTTGCCTTATATTTATTCAGAATTGACAGTGTTTTTCTGTTTCTTTCAGGTACTTGAGTTGGCTGGCAATGCCAGTAAGGATTTGAAAGTAAAACGTATCACACCTCGCCATTTGCAGCTAGCCATCAGAGGAGACGAAGAATTGGATTCATTAATCAAAGCAACCATTGCTGGTGGTGGTAAGTACTTTATTTGATGTCATTGTCAGCTCTAGTTAGGTTACATATTTCCATAAAATACAATAAGTCACCATGACGCCTTTAATTATTAGAGGTGCACAGTATAAAACGGTATACTGGTTAACCGCGATGTGGCTTCGTGTCCAATATGTATTGCGATACAGTTTCAATATCGCAATAAATTGCCATTTAAAAAAAGCATTACCTATTTGAATTTTGTGTTTTAATTCGTTGTTTCAAAGGCTATCGATAAAGCTGATGTCACGTTCGGTTAGAGTTACATCCCTTCCTATATAACAACGCATTATGCTACGAGATCTCGCCGTATCCGTGGTAACAAAATGGCGGATCATGACTGGGAAGTCGTGAGAAATACTCGCGGTAAATCCACTGTGTGGCAGCATTTCGGGTTGAAAAAGTGTAAAATCGATCAAACAATCGAAGAAAATGTTGCTGTTTGTCGATTGACACACAGACAATTATTACACAGTTTGCATTTGACTAGTCACACAGAAATATATCCTTTTGACTTTTGAGATGAGTTGGTGCTAAATAATAACACTTCCATTAGTTTTTTTCTCTTGGAAAAACTCCATGATGATGTCTTTTCTAGTCAAGAAGGTTTGTTTTTACCCAAATATAATAAAACAAGTCTTAAAACAGAAGAATTTCTTTATTTTTTCTCAGAAGTTGAAAACATTTGGTTTTAGCAATATATTGTGGTATGTATCGCAATACACGACTTTGTATCGCAATATATTGCAATACAGGTTCAAGGGGCAATACCCATCACTATTAATTATAAGTTACTAATGTGAAAAACTGCATACTATTACTTTATGTAACAGTACTGTATAATTAACTATTGAAGCCTTTTCAGCTTGTGTACCTGCATGCCTTTACTGATCGAATGCATTGAATAAATAGGAGAAAAAGTGCTATGTCTCCTTCTGTAGCTAGACACTTGAGCTTATTTTGATTCAGGACACACTTGGGGCATCACATGGACATATGCTAACTGCAAGTCCCCTGAAACAGTTTTTGGCAGATTTGTTATAAAAAGAGGTGTTCATTAGTTTAAGAATACCCAAGGGAGTGAAAATGTATTGAAGAAACTATAGATACTCAATGGCTAAACAATAATCTGGAACCCTGTGGACCAGCTCCGTGGTCTTGTGGTAGATTGTCCGCCCGGAGAGCGGAAGGTCCAGGGTTGGATCCCGGGGCGCGTCATACAAAAAGACGTTAAAAGATTGTACTTGTTGTTACCCTGTCTGGCGCTCGGCATTAAGGGGCTAAAACAAGAACTTGTCGGCTCGGAGTCAGTATACTGTGTCTGAGTGGGGTATTCATGTTAAACTGTGGCATGGTATCTCAGTGAGCTAGCACTATAAATCGGCATCAGTCCGGACTAGTACAAGCAGCCACACACACACACACACATACATGTCGCTATATAAGTGCAATAATTTTGGACGCGACGTTAAACCCAATTTCACCTCACCTCACCTGGAACCCTGTGTGAAACAGGTTTCTAAAAATCAATTTATTTGCAAGAGTTTGATTTTAAAGTTTCATTTATCAGGGTGTACAAAAGACCTTGAATTAAACTCTAACGTTAAAACAAGGAAGTCTGTTGATTGCAATGTATGAAACAATTTCAGAATTATGGAATGTTAAGGTGGAGTGTTTCTATTCACAATTAGAGATGGGGGGCCCAAAATGCGGCTTGGGCCTTAATAGGCTACTGTGCTAATTTACTCTGGAAAGACTATCAAATTCAATATGCAAGGGAGGTAATCATGTAATGTAAGATGTAATACAGGAAGTGGATTGAAACCAGTCTTTTTCGATATGGCTGTGTTTGTTAAATATTGTGGGAACCAAGTTTCAGGCAGTGTTGATGCCTCGCTACAAATCTTTTTTGTAAGTTATATAACTTGTGGATGAAAGTAAGTTTTGTACATTTCTGACTCTTCACTGTTTGTGTTTCAGGTGTCATCCCTCATATCCACAAGTCTCTGATCGGAAAGAAGGGCTCCCAGAAGGCAGCATAAGATGGAGGATGTGTTCTATCCTGTACATTGCCATGTGTAGCTACTGCTGCAGTGGAACACTGTCACTGCGGCAGTCTGTAGCATAACCATCACCTCATCTCACCCTTCACTCCACTGTAGCAATCATGTTCATCTCATCATAGTAGATTTCAAATTTTTATTTACTCGTGTTTGAAATGTCTTTGTATTCCATGTTTTGTCCGTCATTAAAGTTTAACATGTCAAACCATTTTGTTCTGTTACCCAATGTGACTGTGCAATGCATACATTTAGCAGGGAGTTGTATCAGATGATTAGCATCAGGACCTACATTTTCATGATTTTTATCAATTTTTTATCAGACATTCTTTTGTTTTCAAATAACCATGTCTTAAGGATATTTGGGATCTGGCCAGAAAAAATCACTGTCGAAAAATACAGTGACATAAATTCAACGAAGTTAGCCTTACCACCCGACCATTTGTTTACAGCATAAATTGTTGGGGATCTATTGTAACCCAGAATCGCGAATGATATGAAATAATTTGTGATTCTGGTGGAGGAATATCAAAAGGTGACCATGGAACTTGGTCATTAAGCAGGGTTAGAACTAAACTCACGATATGGCAGAAATATTGCCGATACGACTAAAACACATAGTTCACTAATCATTTGTTGTCTTTTTGGCAAGTGTGAATACAGACAAAACTTGCTTATGGCAAATAGGAAACACTCGTCCCATTTCCAAGAGGACTTGTTTAGATGGGGTAATGCATTTCAGCGTTAGAAATTGGCACTAGTCCTATAGTCCTTAACAAACTGCCCAATAGTAAAGGTATTTTAAGGACTAGTAGAAATTTGCCCATTTCAAGGGTTTTGCTAGATGTTATAAGGACTGGCGGACAAAAACTGTTAGTTTCTAACCCTGCATTTTCGGGATTACAGCTTATTTTGAAGGTCCGTTTCCTCACGTCTTAAGTGAGGTACAGCAAGGACTGCTCCACTCAACTCCTACATGTATATGGTGTGCAGGGCCTTATCGTGTATCCAATATCTATACAGAACGATGCACAAATGGGGTTTCGAAGCAACATTATGAAACTTCCAATGTTTTCTGCTCAAGATATTGACAATTCAGTATAACTGCAAACGATAGATAAAAGCTTTCTGTCCGTTGAAACAAGATGGGGTGTTTCACAGACGGATGTCATAGAACGGTAGTCACTCGATAATTCAAACTACCTATGGTCACATTTCAGTCACAAGGAGTCCTCGACAATTTTTCAGGAGAAAAAACTCTTACTAAAAAATAGTCCAATGAGCGAAGTCTGAAACGGACTAGACATGCGCATGCGACTCAGTTATAGTAATAATAATGTAGTCGTCATAAAACATCTAATCCACACACACACACACACACACACAAACAAAAACAAGTACAATTGGCGGGGAAAAAGTGATGTGCATTTTAGTAAATAACAATATGTCGCTGCATTTGTTTTGTGAACACTGCTTCCATGATGCATGTTGCATTACATGTGCATGGTGGCCATAGTACAGGAAACTGTGTCTGTAGTAAGAAATGTATACAAGTTCTTTACACTTTAAACAGAAAGTGGGGTACCATTTATATGTTCAGTGTATTACCGAACTGCACAAGCCCTGGGGCTTTCATACCAACAAGTCCAGGCTATAACGCAAAGAAGGGAGGGATCGTCTCCAAAACACAACTGACTTAACTGTTAAGGGTTCGTGGCAAGACAACACAACATTCAAGACTCGCACACGTCAAAGGGTTGATCAACGCAGCCTTTGCTAGAATCACACCAGAGGAATGACCAAAGGCTGACGATCATGTTCTTGGAAGTAGAACATCAGTACCGCCACCGTGACGGCGGGATCAGCCTTGTTGCACCAGTTATACCTTTGGGTGATAAAACCGATTCAGATACGTCATTGTTGGCTAAAGGAATCATCTGTAGAACAACAAATACGTCTTGATTAAAAAATCCCGTTTCATAGCTTTTAACTATCCCATACTATTTTCCAAGCAAATATAAGGCAGTACATGTCTTACTCCTGTCAACACATATCTAAAAAACTACAATAACAGCAATATTTTGAGACCACCCCCAACGCAGGTGACATTTGCACCTGTGAGAATGCACGGGCCAGTGTGGTTATCATCTCGGGAAAGGTGTCAGGTAATTACCTCAGGCTTTTAGGCCGTTTCATACAAGCATGACAACACACGAATATATTCTAACTTTATCACAATTTTACCTGTAAAAGTACATTTTCGGCTTCTCACAGTGTCTGTTAAGATAGGCTAGATTAGGTAGATTTGCGTTATTTTGATGCTATTTTCATAGCCCTAAAATTCGTAATTACAAACTGAGTATTTCCGGTAGTACTTAGTTATAGAATCTTGGCATCGGGAAGGTCCCCCAAAGCAAAATCCCTGCAGCCACCATCTGAAGTATTCATTTTTCTAAATAACAAATACCACAATCTACTCATTCTCAATTCCTTCCATATTCAACGCAAAATTACTTGTAACGCCATCATCAGGGAGAATTTCCACCTAGGAGCAACATGTTTCAGTCATGCCTGTAGACGCCATGGATAGGCACAAAGACAATATGGGTGACAACTTTCGCATTCTGTTTTGTTTCTTGAATAGGTAGATTTGAAATATTTCTCATTCAGCGTGAGTGAGACGCCATTTGTCTTTTTATGCAAATGTATGTATAGATATCCCGCACCCCCAGTGACGTTCGTAAACTTGGCTGATCTTGAAGAGTAAGGTCAACTGTAACATACACACGGATTCAGTGACGATTCTGTATTGATCGCATTTTAACTGACAAGTACGTCAGAAAGAAGTATACAGTTCCGCGCCTTGAGGAATTAGTCTTATGAATGTTGTCAAGTCTTCTGACAAAGGAACCCGATTCATCACCACCCTTTAGCGTCACTTCCAATGAAATCTCTTCAACGTCAGATCATTTACACTCTGCTTGACGTATTAGTGAGTGAGTGAGTTGGGTTTAACGCCGCTTTTAACAGTATTCCAGTTATATCACGGCGTGTCAGCTTAATGTGGGAGGAAAGCCCGAAGTGATGCAGGTCTCTGACGTTTACCACTTCGGTGAAACCCACGAGCACGGGTATGGTGCTGACAAACCTAGAAACATAATCGGGGCGAACCGGGATTCGAACCCACAATCATAGGTTTCTGGCGTGCCCAAGGGACGCAACCCTGCGCAGCGAATCGCGGCGCCTTAGACGACTGGGCCACCCGTGCCCCCGCTTGACGTATTAGAGTACAAGATCTCATATTCACGTACCACGAACTTCCATGTTACTTTTTGAACCATCTACACGTGCCATTGATCTCATTTTGATAAATGTCTCCATACATGAACACGTGGTGCAAGAACACTATTCGCCCAGATGGACACTCGTTCACATCCTATGAAGTTGGTTGGTTTTTTGTTTAACGCCGCACTCAGCAATATTCCAGCTATATGACGGCGGTCTGTAAATAATCGAGTCTGGACCAGACAATCCAGTGATTGATATCATGAGCATCGATTGGGATACGATGACATGTATCAACCAAGTCAGCGAGCCTGACCACCCGATCCCGATAGTCGCCTCTTACGACAAGCACAGTCGCCTTTACGGTAAGCACATGGGCTGCTGAAGACCTATTGTACCCTGATCTTCACGAGTGGACAAGCAATGCATAGCTAGGTGGGAAACTCACTCATACACGTTGCTGATTCTTAACGACGGACCTCGTGGGATTCCGGGTTAGAATAGGATTAGGATTGCGTGTCCTCGTACGCCGACGGCGTGGATCGTTATTCACAACATCAATCACTCGATTTTCTGGTCGACGACAGATTAGTGTGATTTCAAGGATATGGAATTTGCATGGTCACACAGGTGATATAGAGTTGTGATACACTCAGAGGTGACATTGAAAAAGACTGCCAGGTCAGACTTATCTATAAGACCATTAAGGGAGAGATTCACTTCATCACTAGTAAGCATAAACACTCGGTTCATTCCCCTCTCATAATGACCACAAACTCAATTTGCCTAAAGCCGTGGAGAAACAAGGTTAATCTGTGGTATGGTTAATCCCGCGTGACTGATTACAACCGCCTTTATGTCAGAATGTTGAAATCTGATTGTTCACGTGGTCTTGATAAAATACTTTATCGTACTTCCATGTCAGAATGATGAGATCTGATTGGCTAACGTGATCTTGATAAAATGCTATGTATCCCGTCTAGGAGGGAAAGAAATTTCTGAGAGGGAGAATAAATCGTAATACCTCGCCACGAAGAAGACAGGCTGCATGTGGATTTCTGAGCGGGAGAATAAATCCTTATAAGCAAGCTTTGAAGAAAAAAGCTTTTTCCGAGTCAATGAAAGTCACGTGACATAGCACAAGTTCACCTCAGCTCAATCGAACATCTGTTTACTATCAATTTTGAATTTGCTTTAATTCTCTCACAATGGAAGATTATAACATGTCGGTAGGATACATTCATTGTAGCAGGAACACTCGGGGTGCATGTGGTTTTATGCGTCCGTCGTTAGCTATAAAACCTAATCTAACGCTCGCAGTATCACCCGCAAGCCATTGGTACATTTCCCTCTATCCTCACATCCAGAATGGACCAAGTGTCTGCCTTCTCGTGAATTCGAAGTGCGTTCACGGTTTGCCTTTGGCAATTAACTAGAATGTCTACAAGTCTCATGAATATGCTGCTATACTAAGTGACATCCTGCAATAATTCAGTCAATATATTCGTTTGAATTCAAGTCCACCAACTGTACCTATTTTAATTGTAGACGCCAATTTCACCTATCCTAATTCGAGTTCAGTGATTATCAAGGATTGTATGTCTGAAGTTCACAGTAAAGGCAGTGTGGCTGGAACTGTGTACTACTCACTGTTATATAGACTTTAACCGGCAAATCGGCGTACCGTATCATTGATCCCTAATCATATGAATCGTCCGGAAGATGGGACGACACCGTTGCAATACCCACAACCAATGGCAGTCATATAAAAACAAGGGTGTTCTGGTGTGTTGTGTATATGTATTTGAAAGTGTATAATCGATATTTCACGCTAGTAAAACGCCACTTCATGACGGCACTTCTCCCAGTCTGTCCCCACATGACGGCACTACTCCCAGTCTGTCCCCACATGACGGCACTACTCCCAGGCTGTCTTCCACATGACGGCACTACTCCCAGTCTGTCCCCACATGACGGCACTACTCCTAGTCTGTCCCCACATGCTGGCACTACTCTCAGTCTGTCCCCACATGACGGCACTACTCTCAGTCTGTCCCCACATGACGGCACTACTCCCAGTCTGTCCCCACATGACGGTACTACTCTCAGTCTGTCACCACATGACGGCACTACTCTCAATCTGTCCCCACATGACGGCACTACTCTCAATCTGTCCCCACATGACGGCACTACTCCCAGTCTGTCCCCACATGACGGCACTACTCTCAATCTGTATACAGTATACAGTTCGGTGAATTCTGGCATGGACGTTCTTTATGTGAGAATTAGATTTATCATCCTTTGGCCGCCTCCGTGGTCTAGTAGTAGGGCTTCCGCCCGGAGAACGGAATGTCCGAGGTTCGATCCCCGGCCGCGTCACACCATGCAAAAGACGTTAAAAGATGGTACTTCTTGTTACCCTGTGCGCTCGGCATTAAAGGGCTAAAACAAGGACTGGTCGGCTCGGAGTCAGTATACTCTCTGAGTGGTGTATTCATGTTAAACTGTGGCATGGTATCTCAGTGGGCTAGCACTATAAATTGGCATCAGCCCGGACTAGTACAAGCAGACACACACACACACACGGAGTAGAATTCAGCGATGCAGGTTAATTCGGGAAAATGTATCCCCCATATCAATTATCTAACCATCAATTATTGTTTAAATCCATTACACATTTGGAACAACACATGTTCATGATGACATTTGTTTTATGTCACTTTGCCCAATATTTTTATTGTTTGCCAATTGAAATAAACTATACAGCACTGAGGAATGCATTGTGCACATCGGTTGAAAGCAGCATCAAAGATGCGTCCTCCAGTAGTTGGCATGGAGTTGAGTGATTAGCACACACGTTTAGGAATGAAGCTGGTAGCACATCAGAGTGTGGCGTCGCCCTGTGAAGATCCGGGTTAGAATTGGTCTTAAGCAACCCATGCTTTGTTTCTTTGTTTGTTGTTTAACTCCGCAATATTCCAGCTATATGGCGGCGGTTTGTAAAATAATCTATCATGAGTATTGATACAAGCAGTTGAGATCGATGACATGCATCAACCAAGTCAGCGAGCTTGACCAACCGATCCCGTTAGTCGCCTTTTACGGCAAGCATGGGCCAACCCATGCTAGTCATGACTAGAACACGAACCCGCCTGAGACCAGATAATTTTGTGCCCTGTTTAAATGGGCTGTTCAGTCTGTGCCACTGTTTTTAGAGTGACTTGTGGCAGCTTAAGTGAAAGATTAGACATTATTTTTTGTTGTAAATTTTTATTATTCACAGCTTCCCATGATTTGACCCCAAGCTCAAGGCCGTTTTGTGTGTTTCGGCTCAAAACGTCCGGTGACCATTGTTGACAGTGGTTATCACGAAATCTATAGATGTTGGATCCAGGTCCATACCATGCAGTTTAAGTGACAAGTGGTAGGTTGGTCAGCATGCGACAGGAGAACAGCAAACGGCCGATATTAATTATGATGGGCGGTCATGTTACTATAGATAGCAAAGAAGGAAAGTGATTGTGGCCGGAGGTCACTGACTTAGTTGATGCATGGCATCGTATCCAAACTGCGTAGATCGATGCCTGTGTGAATCACTAAATTGTCTGGTCCAGACTCAAAATTAGTTACAGGCCGCCGTGATATAGCTGAGACATTTCCAAGAGCGGCGTTAAACAACAAATAAACGAATGACGAATCGAGGTTCCTTAGACGTGATATCGTTGGAATATAGCTCCTTCTCACTCACTCACTCACTCACTCACTCCTCAAACACACACAAAAACTGTGGGAAATATGACATACGTTCGTGTCAGTTGATAAAAACTCATTCTGCTTTTAATTGAACACGAGTCGTTGAATTTCCTTATAACAAAGGGTTGGTGCGTCCTCTGCCCAGATAAAGTCCAGGTGCTCCCAGTGAGGTATCACGTGATCTGCCACAGTTGTCTTCAGCTGGGATCGGAGCCACGTGACGTCAGTCGGGTCAGCCAGGAAGTCCCTATCGCCACTAAACAACACGACCGGAACTTCCATCCGCTCTGGGTGGTAGAGGGGCGGGGTCGACTGAAACAGGACCAGGTCACCCAGAGGATATTCAACAGTTACGAAGAAAGATATTTTCGTAGTAGTCATCAAACTAAAAACATCTTCATGACAATGAGCCGACGGGATAAATAAAGATAATTGGGTGTGTCACAGCTAAACACCCCCTTGTCTATATGCTCCCCGACTTAGACACGGGGATCTCAAGAACCCACAGGTAAGCCAGGTTACCAGGTCCGTCTGGACACGTTTCGACTTGTTCTGCCATCTCACCGAATTCCCGGGTTCGATTCCCCATTTTGGTACAATATGTGAAGCCTATTGCTTGTTTGTTACGGGAATATTAATATAAGCGGCGATAAAACCCTCACTCACTCACTCACTCACTCACTCATTCACCTGTCCATAATGTTCCATGTTGGCAGCCGCAGATTCGAAGTCAAACATCATGAACTTGTCCGTATTGACACCCTGCGGTGGAATACAAACATACATATGTACAGGACCGCTGTAAGAATAAAAGAGCAACAAAACTATTTCCATACTCATAAGAAATCTCTGCCAAAAGCAGAGCCGATTGTACGATCCCGACTATATCACGAGCAGGTGTTCAGGAATCACTATCAAATAGTGAGGATGCTAGATGTTCGCGAAAAGGGGAGCGTATCCTGCCCCACCGGTGGCATCCGTCACAAACACATGCAAAGGCAAGTCCATTGTTCACCTGAACAAACACGGGAACAAATGGTACAAGTCAAAATAGGGAATTGCATCTGACATCATTCTTGTCACTGATGCGTCAAACTTGGAGATGTCCTCTACATGGCTACCACAAACCGTTTTGAAAGCTTTACAGATGCCTTCTCTATAAGTCCTCATACCTTTCTCTTAAAGATCCATATCTAAGAAACCAAACTGACCCCAGTCAACAGTTGTGTAGTAGAAGTTGTAGTTGTTTAGTAGTAGCTGTATAGTTGTGTGTATATGTCTGGCTCACCTGGGCGAAATGCATCACGTTCCGTACGGACGTGCCGGCGGGGTTGTGAGCTATGTAGACTGGGACCCGGGACTGTAGACGCAAGGGGCACGGAGTGAGTGAGTGAGTGGGGTTCTACCCGCAGTGTACAAAACGTATGTAACATAAAGGATGCTCAACGTGATCGGGAAAACTCTATTTCCTGGGCTAACCACGTGTATACACGCCACACGTATTAACGTGATACTAATGTAATATATATTGATAAAGATATATCCATTCTATACACCATGACACAACAAAATTGGAAATTGTACAACTTATCTCAAACGTTGGGTAGAATATATTTCATATAATGAATAAAAACTAATGTGTATGTTTATGAAACACTGATGCAAACAGTCAGTTGCGGCCAATATATTGGAACGGATATTTGACGGGGAAAATATTTTATAAGAATAATATCATTTTCAAAACTTAACGTACCATATTGAGCGCCTTGAAGTCGTACCCTCCAAGCACAAATAAGACATTCGCACAGATGAGGGGGATATCGGTACACACGCCATCGGCAAACCATGTGGTCAGCTCCATGCTGGGTAGAAACTCGCCATGTCCGAACAGCCCAATAGCAGCCTGCAAAACCCAGAGTCAAGCGCTGATGGTTATAGGAGATTTACAGAGTGCTTCCGGCTATTGCATTTGGTGCACTCGGGTCCCTTCGTGCAGGTTTAATGGTATTGTAGGGAGAATGTTATACATGTATTCACACTCAGCATTATTCCAGCTATATGACGGCGGTCTGTAAATAAGCATATTTCAGCGTCACTTCCAATGAAATCTCATTAACGTCAGATCATTTACACTCTGCTTGACGTATTAGAGTACAAGATCTGATATTCACGTACCATTTACTTTTTGAACCATCTACGCGTGCCATTGATCTCATTTTGATAAATGTCTCCATACATGAACACGTGGTGCAAGAACACTATTCGCCCAGATGGACACACGTTCACATCCTATGAAGTTGCTTGGTTGTTTTTTTTGTTTAACGCCGCACTCAGCAATATTCCAGCTATATGACGGCGGTCTGTAAATAATCGAGTCTGGACTAGACAATCCAGTGATTGTCATCTTATGCATCGATCCACGCAATTGGGATACGATGCACAACCAAGTCAGCGAGCCTGACCAACCGATCTTGTTAGTCGACTCTTACGACAAGCATAGTCGCCTTTTACGGCAAACATGAGTTCTACCCCAATTCTACCACGGATCTTCATGGGTCACATGTGTTTAGGTATATATAGTGATGTGAACAGCTACTAACCACCCTCCAGCCCTGCTCAAGTAGTGATACAGAATCAGGATGTCATGGATTATTTTCAAAACGTTTCAACAAATAGCTTAAACCTTACACCGAGTTCCTTCGAGAACGGCGCCAGAAGTCTGAGAGGACTCTTGATGTACCCGACGGTCGCCACTGGGGCCAGGGCGATGAAGGTCTTGACCAGCTGACCCAGAGTCTTGTTCTGACTGAAGCCCGCGAAGCCGATGAGTGTCCCCTGAGAGTGTCCGACATAGTGGACCTGGGGCTGCCCGGTCGTCTGTACGATGTAGTCAATCATGGCGGGCAGGTCGTACTTCGCCATCTCGTCGTAACTGAAATACCCAGAGAGAAATTCAAATGTTCCTGATTGTTGAAAACTATCCCTGAGTTCTTGAAATGGTCGTTCAAAGCCATAAGCTAATGGGTTAATTTCTTATAAACCGTGAACTTTTTACTAAAAAAGGCTACAGACGTCGCACTTTAATGTAGATAAATCTACGTGTGTTTTGTTTTGATGTTTATTTCATTGTCGACATAGGGCACAGGAAGCCAAACTCCCCCAAGACGCCGCAAATCGCTGTCCCTAGGTGCGCCAGAAACATGTGATCGTGGGTTCGAATCCGGCCCTGATAATGTTTCTAGGTTTGTCAGCACAGCATGCATTCTTGCTCGTATGTTGCACCGAAGTGGTAAACGTCTTAGACCTGCATCACTTCGGGCTTTCCTCCCACATCAAGGTGAGAGGCCGGTGATAACTGAAATACTCTTCTAAGCGGTGTTAAACCAAACTCACAGACGACAGGGGTTCATCGAGGTAGGTGGTCTCTATGAACTCTATTTGGAGTTGCTCACGCGAGTATTTGTTTGACAAAAAAGTGCCACACATGCCTCCATGCCCAAAACTTCTCGTCCGATGGTTTCAGCGTCTTGTGAGCACGAGAGTAAGTGTTCCCGCGCACGTTGCCCAGCCACACGTCTGCGCCGGCGTCGGCCAGGATGAAAGCGAGGCTCTCGTTGGCGAGGTTGTCGAGGTAGTTGGTGGCACTTCCCAGAAGGCCATGCTGTAGCATCACCGCCGGTCTGACTGAAGTAGCAAGATTTCAACTTCTGGGGCATTATGTCAGTTTAATTGGTTCTGACGGAAGTGTAACATAACGTGGATAAACAAACTCACACCACCCGCCACTCCCTGTTGTTATACATTTGAAAGGTAAACAGGTACACAATTATACCAGATTCTATGGCTACGATGACTAGCACTATATTGAATGCGCAGTTAATGAACATACAAATCAAGATGTATCTGTGCTATCTGCGCCACCCAAAACTACACCCAAAAAACTTAGCTT
Source organism: Haliotis rufescens (assembly GCF_023055435.1). Taxonomy (NCBI): domain Eukaryota; kingdom Metazoa; phylum Mollusca; class Gastropoda; order Lepetellida; family Haliotidae; genus Haliotis; species Haliotis rufescens. The sequence goes on along the minus strand of NW_025963891.1, from coordinate 5,881,268 downwards.
GCACACGATAAATGTAGGATGAACTTTCAATATCTACCTGTATCTTAAGGACAAGGCCTTGACGCATCTGTTACCTGTCCCCGAAGAGTTGTCTCCCCTGCCGTGAGGGATCCGCTGCATGTTGAGGATGAATCCGTCTTCTGTAGTGACGTAGTGGTTCTCACACGGGAAGCCCTTGCTGGTGATCAGCTCCGTCTGGACACAAAAGATCTGGGTTCTGGGTCTTCATGACACCTTGGAAGAATTCGTTATATAGACACACATGACCATCGCGGTCTCATTCCCATGTGGATTTGACAACTTAATTTCGATCAGGGCAAACTGTCATTCAAATAATCTTTCACCCAGAGAGAGGTTTAGTATCTGAATATAAGATCGGATTTTAATGAGATAGACCGACACAGATATTTTATTAAGGCCACCGCTCTATATATAGATGGCACAAAACAGGGATACTAAATAACCAGGCACCAGGGCTTAGGGCTTAATCAGACAAACTACAAAGTCCTTCTTAAAACACATGCAAACATGAATACACAATGCCATTCGGCCATGAGAGCCGTGCCAAGTTATACTTGTCAGAGGGGTGCATAAAATACGTGAAATGGACAACCAGTTGTCGGACTTTCATTTTGAGGAATTCCCGAGGGCTGAATGGGTTAGATCGCTGAGTTTCGCTGCCTCACTCTGGCAGTGTTGGTTAGAATCCCGGATGGGACTCAACCCCCAAAACCTTCTAGAATCTGTACTTTACCATGAAAGTGTTATCCCAAATATAAAATTTGTTACATGCAATTATATTAATTAAATCACGAATACGTTAAGAATGACGAATCTGGTCAGACCGTAACGCGTATATCTACTCGTAGAGAATGAGTCAGTGTATACTCACGGCGTTCATGTCGACCTCAGGGTCCTCTCCCAGCTGGGGGGGAAGGGGAGTGCCCCGGGGGAAAGAGGGAGGCGACCGTAACCACTAGAAGTGAGAGAGTCACAGCAAACAACATCACGGACGTATATTGCCACGGCAATCTGTGCGATACTGGAGTGACCTAGATCAAGGACAAGGTCAAATCAAATCAGGAAACTTATGCAAATATGTTTGTTTCCCACGTACGATAGCGCATGGATCTATTTAACAGAAAAAAACAGATGAAAGACAGTTTGTAGGTGAAAAAATTTAAAATGTGCTTCTCCTTGTCCAATGCAAAGCACCCCCACCCACCCATATTTATTGAAAAATCAGTGTGTATATTTATCTCCTTACATTTGTTTGTTGCTTAGCGCGACACTCAGCAATATTCCAGTTATATGACGGCGGTGTGTAAATAATCGAATCTGGACCAGACAATCCAGTGATTGATAGCATGAGCATCATTTTACGCCATTGGGATACGATGACATGCATCAACCAAGTCAGCGAGCCTGACCACCCGATCCCGTTAATCTCCTCTCACAAGCATAGTCGCCTTTTACGGCAAGCATAGGTTGATGAAGACCTAGTCTACCCCGGATCTTCACAGCTTTCCTTACATAATCCTTTAAATACAAACACTGACAAAAACAAGCTAACATAAATACTGCTGAAACGGTATGACCCTTGTAGTAGAGTTTCTATTGTTGTACACGTGACGTCACTAACTATTGTATTGGGACCTTGAAGAGATGTCGTGACATTGAAACATGCAGGTGTGTTGACCAGTGTTGACCCGAAATCACCACGGGCGGAAGTGTTTACAAGACGTATATAGGTGTACGTATATTACGTATATTACAATACGTATAATGTCTTATTCTATTTCTATGTTGTAATCCTTTCTTGCAAACTGTTAAAAGCTTAGGATATGTGACATTAGACCAGCAGATACAATTTAAGATTGTGACGAGCCGAACAAATACTGTACTATTTTATTGCATGGATTGATCCATGATTAGAACAACACTCTGGACTTGGGCTGTACGTGGTCGTGGCGCAAGTCTCAGCTAAATACAAGTCTTTTAATCTCATTATAACACAGAGATGGGGCGTCCAGAGCCAAAATGAAGTCCAAATGTTCCCAGTGAGGGATCATGTGATCTCCCACAATGTTCTTCAGCTGAGACCGGATCCACGTGACATCATCCGGGTCTGCCAGGAAGTCTTTTCCTCCGCTAAACAACACCACGGGCACGTCCATCTCATCCGGGCGGTAGGCAGGTGGCGTGGCCTGGAAGAGAGATCATTGCCCTTTAGTGTATGTGACTGCATCTGAGTCTGCAGGGTAAGGCAAGACAATGACGACATCCTACACGTGGACGCAGACGGCTTAACGGTTGCTATGGTACTGCAACGGTTACCAAACACTGGCCTTGTATAAAAAGGCCCCGAGGGGAGAGGTGTTAATTTCTAATGACATGAAGCGATTTTACGCACTGAACCACGATGTCTCCACCCCCACCACACACACGCCATCAACCCACTCATATGACCTAGGGTTCGAATCCCACTTGCTCTGACTGTGTTCTAGCTTTGTCGGTATAATATTCCCGTGCTTCTGGAATTCAACAAAGCATTATAATTCCTATACCTGCATCACTTTGAGCTTTCCTTCAATAGTAAGTTGAAACGCCTTATAACAGAAATATTGTTCCAAGGTGCGTTAAACCCAACTCACTCACACACTCCCTCAACACCAACCTGTCCGTAGTGGGCCATGTTAGCAGATGCCGAGCCGAAGTCGTACATCACGAACTGGTCGCCGTTGACCTCCTGGAGAGTAACCATAGCAACTTAGTCATTGATCCTTGGTGAATCCAATATTGACATTTTAAGACAATTGCATCTGTGACATTGTATGCTACCAGTGATGTATGAACGTCATTAATAATCGTTTCTATAGCGGCTTCTTCCTACATGCTGCTTAAAATTAGTTGCCCTTTTATTCAATAGTATAATATATTTGACACACATTTTTTTCACACATCAGCCATGGTGATAAAAAGATTCTTGACTAATGATAGTTCTAGAAAGACAAAGTGTACCACCTACCTGCCCCTTGTGTACCACCTACCTGTCCCTTGTGTACCACCTACCTGTCCCTTGTGTACCACCTACCTGTCCCTATTTTACCACCTACCTGTCCGAAGTGTACCACCTACTTGTCCGAAGTGTACCATCTACCTGTCCCTTGTGTACCACCTACCTGTCCCTTGTGTACCACCTACCTGTCCCTTGTGTACCACCTACCTGTCCCTATTTTACCACCTACCTGTCCCAAGTGTATCACCTACCTGTCCCAAGTGTACCACCAGCCTGTCCCAAGTGTACCACCTACCTGTCCGAAGTGTATGACCTGCCTGTCCAAAGCGTACCACCTACCTGTCCCTTGTGTACCACCTACCTGTCCCTAGTGTACCACCTACATGTCCCTAGTGTACCACCTACCTGTCCCTAGTGTACCACCTACCTGTCCCAAGTGTACCACCTACCTGTCCAAGGTGTACCCGCTACCTGTCCAAGGTGTACCACCTACCTGTCCAAAGATTCAACCTAACTGTCCTAAGTGTACCACCTACCTGTCCAAAGTGTACCACCTACCTGTCCTAAGTGTACCACCTACCTGTTCAAGGTGTACCACCTACCTGTCCAAAGTGGATCATGTTCTGCACAGAGGTGCCCGAGGGTGTATGGGCCACGTACACGGGGACGCGAGTCTGAAACACAACCAAGGCCTGAAAGTGGAACAGACATAACAGCGCCATCTTCCCGTGGCAAGGTTGTTAACTGACTATAACCGTCAAGTTACCACTGGACTTTTAAGGTCTGTGGACGCCCTTGCCTCGGGAATTTGTAACAGTGCTCCCAGTAGCGGTTTGTAGGTAAATTTGCACGGTAGCTTGTTAGGTAGTGCTTCGCTTGTCACTTCGAAGAAGCGGGTCGATTCTCTTAATTGGAACAAAATGCCAATCCTTGGTTACCTTTGATACTGCTGGAATACTTCTGAAAACTGTAAAATCCTTCTATCCCACTTATTATGGCTTCATAATTGTGTGCACGTGTCTACTGGACACCAGCTGACGTACCTTGTTCACCGTGGCGTAGTCGAAGCCGCTGATGACAAAGAAGAAGTCCTCACAGAGGAGGGGTAGACCCTTGCAGACATCCTTCGCCAGCCACTTTGTCAAGTTGCTGCTGGGCTCGAACTCGCCGTGGCCGAACAGATCAAAAAGCTGCAACATTGTGAATATACTGGCGGAAACAAATAATGGAACACACAGTAACATGGAGGAAAGTTTTACGTCGGCAATCCATATTATACACCTCACGTGCATACAAATGCATACCCCTAGATTTCCGTGACCGTGTGGATAGTTTTGGTCAGATCACACCAAAAATATATCTGACTTTTCCGTGGACGTTTTAAATTTTGGTGAAACAAACGAGCAAGGGTCTGGTATTAACAGACCAAGGGTCATAATCGCGTCAAACCCGGGATCCTGGCAGCCAAGGGACGCCACTCTGCACCGAAATCCGAATCCTATACCAATATATTAATGGCACGTCAATGTAAGATCTTATAGGTAGATGCGATCATTTAGGATTACCTTCAATCCCTTAGAAAATGGCGCCAGCAGTCTGAGAGGACTCTTGATGTGCCCGACGGTCGCCACTGGGGCCAGGGCGATGAAGGTCTTGACCAGCTGACCCAGAGTCTTATTCTGACTGAAGCCCGCGAAGCCGATGAGTGTCCCCTGAGAGTGTCCGACATAGTGGACCTGGGGCTGCCCGGTCGTCTGTACGATGTAGTCAATCATGGCGGGCAGGTCATACTTCGCCATCTCGTCGAAACTGAAATACCCGGAGAGAAATATTAATGTTCTTGATTAGTGTTCTTGAGATGGTCGTTCAAAACTTGGATAGTTATACATAAAACTACACGTGAAAACTTTATTGGGGAGAGTATTGGCTTCACCACATGCTATGGTGTATATATACTTCCCAATATATATATACCTCCATTCCCAGAACTTCTTGTCCGATGGTTTCAGCGTCTTGTGGGCACGTGAGTAAGTGTTGCCGCGCACGTTGCCCAGCCACACGTCTGCGCCGGCGTCGGCCAGGATGAAAGCGAGGCTCTCGTTGGCCGGGTTGAGAACGAAGTTGTTGGAACTTCCTAGTAGGCCATGTTGCAGCAGAACAGTTGGCTTGGCTGAAACTAATTTGACATAAAGTAAGCTTTCAGTCAGAGGGTAGACTCATTTCATTCATTCATGAGTCAGAGACATGGGTTAACGCTGCTTGGAAAACTATTTCAGTTCTATCAGTTTGTTGAAACCCACGTGCACTGTATGATGCTGACGAACCTAGAATCACGCGTTATTCACGGAGCAATAACCTTGTATATTTCGGATGGACATGAAGTCCGACGTTAGTTCGTTGTTGTTGATTATTCATCAGTGTATTGAACAAATATCACCCTGAAAATATACCCCCGGCAAATAATGGCAAGGAGTGAATGCGTGTGGATGGAAACAAACCCATGACGAGGATTATATCACTATGGCCTGCGGCAGCTTGGTGATGCAGGAAGGATCAAGGTAACACGGAGATTGAATCGCACATCACAAAACGGGATACTTGAAATAATGGCTTCAGTTGCAACCCTGGTCGAAATAGTCATGTAATATCCTCTAAATGAGCCGAAACTATTGCTCTCTGTTAGGTTTTGGGCTTCAAGGGTGGAGGCGCCACAGGTCGCCTTTTGTTCAGTTTTTTGTGCTGGGCAACACAGCTCGCCCACACAATGTACATTAAGACATATATTGGTACATGTCCCCAACACAATTCACGTGAAAAGGCATTTGTTACCTGCCCCCGTGTGGTTCTCTCCCCTGCCGTGAGGGATCCGCTGCATGTTGAGGATGAATCCGTCTTCTGTAGTGACGTAGTGGTTCTCACACGGGAAGCCCTTGCTGGTGATCAGCTCCGTCTGGGGACAACGAGGGAGTCGAACAGTCAGAGGCTCACGGAGAGTGTGTTCCTGAAGTGGGGTTCCTTCAAAGTGTTTTTTTTGTTGTAAGTTTGTAAAGGAAATGTTTCTCGGACGGCGGTGCCACTCTTTTGTACTACCAATAATAAAAAAAACTTTAAAATTTCCCCGAGTCTGCTATCGATTCTTGACAACTGACATTGTATTAAAGAACCATTATGTGTATACTGTCCCGGGCATCGGTACTAACGCAAAATCCCCACGGGCTATTCTACCTGCACGTGACGACAGTTCTATACAGAGCAAAGCAAGTTAGGGTTCGTGGATATTTTTAAAGAAATTTACTGTTCAGTCTTACCCACACCCATAAATACAAATATATTCAGAAACCTCACTTTTTATTCCGCATGTATGTGTGCGTTCGTGCATGCGCACTTGTGAGCAAATCTAGTTGAGAAAAGACTTACAGTGTTCATGTAGATCTCGGGGTCGGTTGTCAGACCGGGTACCTCCGCTTGGGTGCGGGTGGACATTGTCCAACCCAGCAAGGGTATCAGATACACACTAACGATCAGCACTATGGACATGGCTGCTTTTTGTTAAAAATGACGCCGAATATTGTCACTTCAAGCACCGATCTACTGACATGTGTAAAGTCGGCCACCAAACAGCTGCGGCTGTCGTTATCATGTCTATTATATCACGCATAGCCATAGAGGTCGACAGCTAAAAAACAAGTTCCTAAATCCTAAAATATAAGAGAAAACCAGTTGACCAGGTAAATAAACCTTTATGATGAATTAAGATAAACACTTGTCTCAGGCTATGGTAAAACCTACCTTTTTAAATAGATATATGATGGCTTTAAATATGATTGTGTTTCATTTAGTCTTTATCATTAAACATTTTCGGGGTTGTTGACCTCTACGCGTTGTATGTGAACTGATAAGATGTGATGATGTCAATAAAACTGTCAGATTCCCCCATGTTCGGGCCAAATCTACTTTTGATGCTAGCCTAACATTGAGTCAATATGCACAAACTCAAAAGCAACGTTATTAGACGAACAAAATTCAGAGACAATCGATCAAAGTAATTTAATGTCGTGGATGGAATTTAATAGCATTAACAGAGCAATGTGTGTAGTGTGGTAACCAGCAACATTCCATGTGAAGAGCGCTGTTGCCATATGCAAATATGACAGGGTTCGGAGGCACAGTCAGTCAGTAGCGAGTGTGTCTACCTTGTGCATTGATGCAGACCTGACACCCTCGCCCCATTGAGGCCACAAAACGTTGACAAGGCCTGGGGAATGACATCACGTATCTCAGGCAGGATATGTCGGAGTTCCTGCAACGACTGCCTCCACAGATACGTAGACGTCGCCGGACTGTCTCCACAGATACCCCCCTGTTGCCAGACATGGTTAGGGCTGCCACAGTTGGCTTCTGGAACCTGTGTTGATGATGAATGGTTCGAATCCATGTCTTGGCGTCTGGTTGACGGGTCTCAGACGAGGGTGTTCTGTTGATAACATCGTCATATTATGGTTTGTTGGAAGTGTTTTAACGTTTTCCCTTTCGTGTTGGTATTGAGCTGTAATTTCATGACAGATCACGTCTTAACAAAATTGTTTTATTAGCAAGTAATATTATCTTCTGACAATCGCATGGTTTTATATGAAAAATGTGTTCTAAACTCACTCATAAAAATGTATCTGATCCACACCACTTGTTAAGCAATGAACATAACAGATATGTAGACGTCGCCGGACTGTCTCCACAGATTCGCCTCTGTTGCCAGGGATGGTACGGGATGCGAGAGTTTACTTCTGAAACCTGTGTTGATGATCATGGTTCGAATCCATGTCTGGGCGTCTGGCTGACGGGTCTCTGACGAGGTTCTATTGATAACATCGTCATATGGTGTTCCTGTTTGCGCGGAATTGGCTCGCCATCTGTCACTTTCACTTAGGCGTGGCATGGTAAAATCTCATCAAAACAATCAAAAGTGGCGTTTTTCCTAACTCTGTACCGTAGAGCGGCTGGGATACGGGATCTGGTCTTTTATAAAGAACATTTGAAACAATTTCTTCGAATATTCGTTTTTTCTTGCAAAATAAACTATAACATGCAATACCAACGTCATATGGGTTGGTTGTGTTTCTTGGAGCTGTGTCATAAACATTTTATCTGGTTCAAATCCAAAAACTCATAATTATAAAGGTTATAAGTGGAAAAAAAATAAATTTCTTTAACTAAAAAAACAACGGGCATGGGCTTGAGTATATTCAAGTATAGATACTGAGGGATTCCAATGTGAGGATATTACTGGTCAAATTGATGGCTTGTGCAAAGTGAAGTGTTTCAGTTGTTAATGGTTTTCTTTGACGTCAAAATAATAATTATGGTTTGTTGAAAGTGTTTTAACATTTTCCCTTTCGTGCTGGGATAGAGCTGTAACTTCATACCAAATCACGTCTTAACAAAATTGTTTTATTAGCAGGCAATATTGCCGGAGTGCCTTCTGACAATCGCATCATTTTATATCAAAAACGTGTTCTAAACTTACTCATAAAAAAACATCTGACCCAGACCACTTGTTAAGTGTTGAACGTACACTCATTGCCACGGTTTAAAACAAACAGCTCGGAGATCTTTTATCCCAGTTAGCAGTCGTCTTTCAAATAATTGTTAAAGCCTGTTGTGCTCTTTACCCTTTAAGGCTTTCCTTTGTGCGTGCGTGCGTGCGTGCGTGCGTGCGTGCGTGTGTTTGTGTGTGTGTGTGTGTGTGTGTGTGTGTGTGTGTGTGTGTGTGTGTGTGTGTGTGTGTCAAATCATATGTGCTTAATCTGTGTTAATCACGTGTACATACAATTCCCTTGTCGGGAAATAAAGTATCGTCATCATTGTCATTGTCCTAGTAGTGACCGTACTGCATGGTCAGTGCCGTACACCATGGACAGAATACAGCACTGGAAGAATGCAGTCACTCAGGGTGGCATGGGGGACGGTGTAGTATGTGTTCGAATCCCAAATCCGCCCTGATTATGACCGTTGATCTCTCTGAATCATAATCATAAATCGTGGGTCTTAGAAGTGGCAATTGTCTATGACCTGCGCCCCACACGGCACTACTTCCCCAGTACAGATACCGGGAAATAACTGACATAATTACCAAGAAGGCGTTAAACAGAATATCTCATTGTTTGTGTTGAACCGACATGGCAGCAATCTTCATTATAAATATAGAATGTCGTGTCTTATTGACCACAGATAATTATTAATCCTTCGGGGCTGTGAGTTAATTAAAAAACAACACTCGCAATGACCTTTCTTTTTCTTTGGGTCTAAGGTGTGGTTTGATCAACTAAAAACAATCCGTTTAATTTCATCGTAACAGAGAACCGGGGCGTCAAGAGCCAAAGTGAAGTCCAAATGTTCCCAGTGAGGGATCACGTGATCTCCAACAATGTTCTTCAGCTGAGACCGGATCCACGTGACATCATCCGGGTCTGCCAGGAAGTCTTTTCCTCCGCTAAACAACACCACGGGCACGTCCATCTCATCCGGGCGGTAGGCAGGTGGCGTGGCCTGGAAGAGAGATCATTGCCCTGTAGTGTATTTGACTGAATCAGTGTCATATGATCAAGTCTGTAGGCGGCGTGGCAATTCAAGCAATATCGTGTTGGGGGACACCAAAAATGTGGGGAATCGAACCCGAGCCATCGGTGTGACAAGCGAACACTTTAACCACTAGGCCAACCCACTGCCTCTGATATAACGGGCCCCTACACTTGACATGGATTGAGGTTATTTCATCCCATCAGCCTACCAGTCACCTCATCAACTAGAATCACATCGTATTTGTAATTTACTATAGTAAATAATAATAGTAGTAACACACTGGCATCAAACCACGTGCTATTCATCACAACCGTATTCAATTCTTTATTTCTGTACGTGAGGCTAGTTGGCCATATACAAGAATAATATCACAACAGTGAAAGATGAGGTTGGTACATATATAGGATATTGCTAATCCTTATATACCGATTGCTTTCAAAGAGGAAAGCACGTTGTATTTTATGACACATTTAAGTATGCTTCACATTTTGAGATTTATGGACAAATAAAGATAAAGAACTTTTCAATATGACTTTTTTTGTGAAGACATAATATTTACAAAGGACAGTAGAGAACTTTGTGCGATATACTTCCCAGGAAGATACTGTTGTCTAAAATTTTAATAAACTTGACAAATCCTTACAACAGATGTAAATTACATATGAAACATAATGGCTGACTTTTAATTACCGTATTGTTACAGGTTTATGTTACGCCCCTACTCTTCACCCATGTGTTTGTAATCTTGTCTTCTACCCAGTGGTTGAACACTTGTTTGATAAAGGCACTAGTCAATCCTGTTTTCATCGATACTACAACTTGTGAATACCACTTACATATATGGCTTACACTGGTTCATACCTCTAGTCACAGGTACTGGGAGCGGCTGCAAGTGTGTAGAACTTGGCTACAGAACACAAAGTGATCTACCGCACGTTAAACGTTTCAACTGGATTTTGAATTAAGAAAAAAACGCATGAAAAGGGCGGATCGAGCATTTTCAAAAGGAAGGGAACCAAACTATCAAAATCCCCTCTCATAATATTACAACCTACAATATACTACATTTGTTTTTTAAAAAGGAGGGAGGGGGGAGCCCCGGCCCACCCCCAACCCCCACCACCAACCCCTCCTCTGGATCCGCCTATGCATGAGATTTGACACATGGTGTATACAGGTATACAGACACGTGTTGGCAGCCGCAAGATGGCGCGTGTGTGGTGCGGGGTTGAGGACGGAGTCGTCCTGATTGGCTGCACTCACCTGTCCGTAGTGCGCCGTATTAGCAGCCGCAGACCCGAAGTCGAACATCAGGAACTTGTCGGAGTTGACGCCCTGGGAAGAAAAGTGAGAGATTGTTGAAGCACCATTGCAGTTTTAGTGTCTCACCTGCCTATATACTGTGAAAGGACCAGTGTCTCAGCTGTCAATTTCTATATACGGGTGTCGACCAGTGTCTCACCTGTCCATGTCTACATATGGGCGTGAAGGTGAGTGTCTCATCGGCCCATGTCTTCATGTCTCACCTGACCATGTCTTCATATCCCAACTGACCACGTCCTCATGTCTTACCCGGCCATGTCTCACCTGACCACGTCTTCATGTCTCAACTGACCATGGTTTCATGTCTAACCTGACCATGGTTTCATGTCTAACCTGACCATGTCTTCATGGCTCACCTGTCCGAAGTGCAGAATGTTCTGTGTGGAGGTTCCGGCGGGTGTGTGCGCCATATACACGGGAACTCGAGACTGTAAACATGATACCAGGATATCATTTACATGGTATATACACGCACGCACGCACGCACGCACGCACGCACGCACGCACGCACGCACAGTGTACTGTAATTCCCAATTTACCCTAATCTATCATGTAGGACACAAATGTTACTCAATTTTGAAAGGTGGTCAATATCACATTCTCGTTCATCGAGTCCCTTTGATTGGTAGTTAATTTAAGCTCATTGCCAAGAGAGATTCCTTGCAAATTTGTGATCTGGGTGATGACGAAGATTTGCTGGCAAATGGGTCAGTTGTATTAATCACAATAGAATAGAGATATTACACCTATAGGGATGCCGAGGATGGCGTAACCCTTGTCTTCCAGAATCAGTATACAGCCAGGAAGACAAAGACGTACAGAATTGAGTGACCGGTAGTCGAAGCCATTCACGACAAAGAACAGATTCTCGCAGAGGACAGACGCATCTTTACATATGGTTCTCGCAAGCCATTTGGTCAGATTCTTACTCGGCAACAACTCGCCGTGGCCTAACAAAGCAAAGGCTTCCTGAAACAGAACTAGGAATATGTAAAACATCGATCACGTCTTGGCGGGGATTTCGTTTGAGGCATGATATCTTTTTCAGTCAGACACACAATATAAAATATAAACACAAACAACCTAAATTATTAAAGACACACAGTTCCGTGTTGACCCACAGCATATTGTGCATTTCTTGTGAAAGGATTATTTATGATTTGTGTAAAACCTGTGGACACATTATTTCCAGCATTTTCGGAAACAGATTTTTTTCCTCCACAGATATACCAACTCGTATTTCCAACACATTGGGGTAAAGCTTGCCTTAAGTTCCTTCGAGAACGGCGCCAGAAGTCTGAGAGGACTCTTGATGTGCCCGACGGTCGCCACTGGGGCCAGGGCGATGAAGGTCTTGACCAGCTGACCCAGAGTCTTGTTCTGACTGAAGCCCGCGAAGCCGATGAGTGTCCCCTGGGAATGTCCGACATAGTGGACCTGGGGCTGCCCGGTCGTCTGTACGATGTAGTCAATCATGGCGGGCAGGTCGTACTTCGCCATCTCGTCGTAACTGCGGAGATTAGTATTGTATGTTGTAAGCTTACTTGTGTGGATCGAGTGGACTTTGATCATTAACTTTATCAATATTTGTACGTCTGTATATATACCTCCATTCCCAGAACTTCCTGTCCGATGGTTTCAGCGTCTTGTGGGCACGTGAGTAAGTGTTCCCGCGCACGTTGCCCAGCCACACGTCTGCACCAGCATCGGCCAGGATGAAAGCGAGGCTCTCGTTGGCGAGGTTCACCAGAAAGTTAGGTGAGCTACCCAGAAGGCCATGTTGCAGCATCACCGCGCGCTTGGCTTTAAACAATAAAGGAACAGACCTGAGTAAGTTGAGACAATTCACTGGTGACGTTCCGGGGTCACGTTCGTTTGCACACGATAAATGTAGGATAACAACTTATTCCCTTGCATGAATTATAAACATCTACCTGTTACTTAAGGACCGACCCAATGATATTCTACGTGGCGTTGTTGTTTTTATAATGCACATGAAGACTCATTTATTACCTGTCCCCGACGAGTTGTCTCCCCTGCCGTGAGGGATCCGCTGCATGTTGAGGATGAATCCGTCTTCTGTAGTGACGTAGTGGTTCTCACACGGGAAGCCCTTGCTGGTGATCAGCTCCGTCTGGGGACAACGAGGGAGTCGTACAGTCACAGACACAAAGAAGGTCCCCGAGAGGGTGTAAGTAAGTATACTAACAAATATGCTTCCATTAGACATTAAACAATATATTGTATCATCTGACAAATTTTGCTTCAATATAATCGTCTTATACACAACGTTCACATTATGTTGTGTTCCATGTTCCCGAGGCAAGGGAGTTAACTGACTAGGAAAGTCCAGTATAGTCAGTTAAGACCCTCGCCTCGGGTAGATGGTGGTGTTCAGCATGCATAGGGACTCCCCTTTAAGTGCAGACGAGAACCATGGGGCATCATGTACTGTACAGTGTCTCGTCTTGTTGGCTGGTGTTAGGATATGAACAGAATTTTAGTTATGTCGCGACGTGTCAGCTTCATGAGTGAGGAAAGTCCGAAATGATGCAGGTCTAAGAGTTTACAGTTTTGGTCAAATCCACAGGCGCGGTGAAAGAAAATCAAGGCAAATCTTTGATTCAAACCCACAATATTAACACTTAATAGTGTACCTAAGGGACATAACTCTGCACAACGAAGCGCGGTGCCTCAAACAAGTGGGCCACTCGCCCCTCTCCTCCTCCCTCCCCCTCCCCTCCTTCCTCCCTTGCTGCAATAGAATATCCATGAAATATATGTTTTTTCACTGATTGAGCTTTTGGGACAAAGGGTATTTTTTTACTTACAGCATCCATGTACACCTCCGGGTCGACGGGTATCCGGAAGTGCGGTGCGGTGACTAGGACATCCTGCGGAGAAACAATCCCGACGGCAGTTGCCAAGGTGACGAGACTTAGCAACATGATGGATGTCCTCCCGAGTCCGGTAAGGTCCAAGTTGTGGCAACACGTGTCGCCTGATATCAGTCCAACTACAGGCCGCTGTCCCACAAAAAGCAGAAGGTTGTTGTGTTGTTCCTTCTCACGCCTATCTGTGCCGCTCACAACCACTCTCCTATCCAGAGTTCCATGCGGAACTAGGTCGTCAACAGGTAATCAAAATACTATAGGAATGCGAGTTAAATCATTATTTTTGTGTACTGATTTACTCTCAAACACATTGCTCTATCAAAAAAATAAATTTTCTGCTAAGGGCGACTGTAAAGAAACATATGACAATATCTGACAATATAGTAGATTATTATTAGTCACTTTTTGAGCAGAATTGTGACCTCCCTATTAAAATGTAGGACCAACTTGGATTAGTGTTACCCATTATCAAGTTTATTTAGAATTGACAATGTTTTTCTGTTTCTTTCAGGTACTTGAGTTGGCTGGCAATGCCAGTAAGGATTTGAAAGTAAAACGTATCACACCTCGCCATTTGCAGCTAGCCATCAGAGGAGACGAAGAATTGGATTCATTAATCAAAGCAACCATTGCTGGTGGTGGTAAGTACTTTATTTGATGTCATTGTCAGCTCAAGTTAGGTTACATATTTCCATAAAATACAAGAAGTCACCATGACGCCTTTAATTATTAGAGGTGCATGGTATAAATGGTATACTGGTTAACCACGATGTGGCTTCGTGTCCAATATGTATTGCGATACAGTTTCAATATCGCAATAAATTGCCATTTAAAAAAAGCATTACCTATTTGAATTTTGTGTTTTAATTCGTTGTTTCAAAGGCTATCGATAAAGCTGATGTCACGTTCGGTTAGAGTTACATCCCTTCCTATATAACAATGCAATATGCTACGACATCTCGCCGTATCCGTGGTAACAAAATGGCGGATCATGACTGGGAAGTCGTGAGAAATATTCGCGGTAAATCCGATGTGTGGCAGCATTTCGGGTTGAAAAAGTGTAATATCGATCAAACAATCGAAGAAAATGTTGCTGTTTGTCGATTGACACACAGACAATTATTACACAGTTTGCATTTGACTAGTCACACAGAAACATATCATTTTGACTTTTGAGATGATTTGGTGCTAAATAATAACACTTCCATTAGTTTTCTCCTCTTGGAAAACTCCATCATGATAATGAGTCTTTTTTCTAGTCAAAAGGGTTTGTTTTTTACCCAAATATAATAAAACAAGTCTTAAAACAGAAGAATTTCTTTATTTTTTCTCAGAAGTTTGAAAACATTTGGTTTTAGCAATATATTGTGGTATGTATCGCAATACACGACTTTGTATCGCAATATTGCAATACAGGTTCAAGGGGCAATACCCATCACTATTATTTATAAGTTACTAATGTGAAAAACTGCGTACTATTACTTTATATAACAGTACTGTATAATTAACTATGCCTTTACTGATTGAATGCATTGATTAAATAGGAGAAAAAGTGCTACGTCTCCTGCTGTAGCTAGACACGTGAGCTTATGTTGATTCAGGACACCCTTGGGGCATCACATGGACATATGCTAACTGCAGGTCCCCTGAAACAGTTTTTGGCAGATTTGTTATAAAAAGAGTTGTTCATAAGTTTAAAAATACCCAAGGGACAGAAAATATATTGAAGAAACTATAGATACTCAATGGCTAACCAATAATCTGGAACCCTGCAGTGTTAATTCACATCCAGTGAAGGATGTATGAAACAGGTTTCTAAAAATCAATTTATTTGCAAGAGCTTGATTTTAAAGTTTCATTTATCAGGGTGTACAAAAGATCTTGAATTAAACTCTAACGTTAAAACAAGGAAGTCTGTTGATTGCAATGTATGAAACAATTTAGAAAAACACAATTTCAGAATTATGGAATGTTAAGGTGGAGTGTTTCTATTCACAATTAGAGATGGGGGTCCCAAAATACGGCTTGACCAAGCTTGGGCATTAATAGGCTACTGTGCTAGTTTACTCTGGAAAGACTATCAAATTCAATAAGCAAGGGAGGTAATCAATCAAAACAATGGTGTAAGATGTAATACAGGAAGTCGATTGAAACCAGTCTTTTTCGATATGGCTGTGTTGGTTAAATATTGTGGGAAACCAATTTTCAGGCAGTGTTGATGCCTCACTACAAATATGTTTTGTAAGTTATATAACTAGTGGATGAAAGTAAGTTTTGTACATTCCTGACTCTTCACTGTTCATGTTTCAGGTGTCATCCCTCATATCCACAAGTCTCTGATCGGAAAGGGCTCCCAGAAGGCAGCATAAGATGGAGGATGTGTTCTATCCTGTACATTGCCATGTGTAGCTACTGCTGCAGTGGAACACTGTCACTGCGGCAGTCTGTAGCATAACCATCACCTCATCTCACCCTTCACTCCACTGTAGCAATCATGTTCATCTCATCATGGTAGATTTCAAATTTTTATTTACTCGTGTTTGAAATGTCTTTGTATTCCATGTTTTGTCCGTCATTAAAGTTTAACATGTCAAACTATTTTGTTCTGTTACCCAATGTGACTGTGCAGTGCATACATTTAGCAGGGAGTTGTATCAGATGATTAGCATCAGGACCTACATTTTCATGATTTTTATCAATTTTTGATCAGACATTCTTTTGTTTTCAAATAACCATGTCTTAAGGATATTTGGGATGTGAAACAGAACCGCACTGGTTTAACACAGCATTCCAGCTGCGACTGACCTGTAAATAATAGGACCTGGCCAGAAAAAATCGCTGTCGAAAAATACCGTGACATAAATTCAACGAAGTTAGCCTGACCACCCGACCATTTGTTTTCAGCATACATTGTTGGGGATCTATTGTAACCCAGAATCGCGAACGATATGAAATAATTTGTGATATGGTGGAGGAATATCAAAAGGTGACTATGGAACTTGGGCATTAAGCAGGGTTAGAACTAAACTCACGATATGGCAGACATATTGCCGATACGACTAAAACACATAGTGCACTAATCATTAGTTGTCTTTTTGCAAGTGTGAATACAGACAAAACTTGCTTATGGCAAATAGGAAACACTCGTCCCATTTCCAAGAGGACTTGTTTAGATGGGGTAATGCATTTCAGCGTTAGAAATTGGCACTAGTCCTATAGTCCTTACCAAACTACCCAATAGTAAAGGTATTTTAAGGACTAGTAGAAATTTGCCCATTTTAAGGGTTTTGCTAGATGTTATCATAAGGACTGGCGGACAAAAACTGTTAGTTTCTAACAGGTTATTTTGAAGGTCCGTTTCCTCACGTCTTAAGTGAGGTACAGCAAGGACTGCTCCACTAAACTCCTACATGTATATGGTGTGCAGGGCCTTATTGTGTATCCAATATCTATAGAGAACGATGCACAAATGAGGTTTCAAAGCAACAAAATGAAACTTGCAATGTTTTCTGTTCAAGATGTTGACAATTCAGTACAACTGGAAACGATAGAAAAAAGCTTTTTGCCCGTTGAAACAAGATGGAGTGTTTCACACTATTCAAACTACCTGTGGTTTGAGCATTTCAGTCACAAGGAGTCCTCGACAGATTTTCACGAGGAAACTCGGAACTAAAAAATAGTCCAATGAGGGAAGTCTTAAATGGACCAGACATATGCGCATGCGACTCAGTTATAGTAATAATAATGTAGTCGTCATAAAACATCTAATCCCCACACACAAAAACACTTTTCTTTTCTTTACACTTAAAATAGATGGTGGGGTACCATTTATATGTTCAGTGTATTACCGAACTGCACAAGCCCTGGGGCTTTCATACCAATAAGTCCAGGCTATAACGCAAAGAAGGGAGGGGTCGTCTCAAAAACACAACTGATAGACTTTTTAGTAGAATTAGGGAGGAAACTAAAGACACGATTATTTTTTCCCGGACTACATTAATTATTTCTGCCCATGAGATACACTAAACGTGGCGACGACGGAGCTTTTTTTCAGGAGAAAATATTCCATTCCGTCTATGAGGTCACATTATCTCAGCACCAATCATGACTATCGCAGTCAGGACTTCCTGATCATTTACCTTAATGAAACCTGGGTGAATAAGAATCGATCCACCGACTACATGTGGCTACCGTCAGATGGACGAAAAGCACCCATGGCACCATCAGGTGAAGGTAATCGTGTCATTGTTTTGTACGCCGCAACCCGTGAGCTAATTTTGAAGGCGAAAAAGCAAACTGATGATAATCATTAGTAAATGAATGGGGATGTGTACAAAGACTGGTTGGAACACCAACTGCTGCCCAATCTAAGCTCCAGTGCCATGTAAAACACAGTTGTCATAAGGTCTAGAATCATGAGTAGTCTGAAGGCGGACATCTTGCAATGTCGACTTCATACCATCTGATGGAGCAAATTCGCCTGAATATGAGACCAGTAAGTACAAGACAGGTATTTCCGGGTGGCACAACGCAGTCATATTGTCTTACGTACGCCAGGCAGACATTGTGAGCTCAAGGCTATTGAGCTTACCTGGGCTAACTTCACTGTAAAGGGTTCGTGGCAAGACATAAGAAAACATTCGAAACTCACACATCTCAAAGGGTTTGATCAACGCGGCCTTTGCTAGAATCATCCCAGAGATATGACCAAAGGCTGAAGAACATGTTCTTGAAGTAGAACGTCAGTACCGCCACCGTGACGGCGGGATCAGCCTTGTTGCACCAGTTATACCTTTGGGTGATAGTACCGATTCAGATACGTCATAGGCTGAGTCAGAAGTTGGCTAAAGGAATCATCTGTAAAACAACAAATACGTCTTGATTAAAAAATCCCGTTTCATAGCTTTTAACTATCCCATACTTTTTCCATTCAAATATAAGGCAGTACATGTCTTAACTGCTACTCCTGTCAACACATATCTTAAAAAGTAAAATAACAGCAATATTTTGAGACCACCCCCAACGCAGGTGACATTTGCACCTGTGAGAATGCACGGGCCAGTGTGGTTATCATCTCGGGAAAGGTGTCAGGTATTACCTTAGGCTATCAGGTCGTTTCATACAAGCATGACAACACACGAATATTTTCTAACTTTATCACAATTTTACCTGTAAAAGTACTTCTTTTCGCCTTCTCACAGTGTCCGTTAAGATAGGCTAGATTAGGTAGATTTGCATTATTTTGATATGTGCTATTTTCATAGCCCTATAATTCGTAATTATAAAATGAGCATTTCCGGTAGTACTTTAGTTATAAAATCTTGGTATCGGTAAGGTCTCCAAAAGCAAAGTCCCTGCAGCCACCATCCGAAGCATTAGTTTTTCTAAATAACAAATACCACAATCTACTCATTCTCAATTCCTTCCATATTCAACGCAAAAATACTTGTAACGCCATCAGTTTTTCTCAAAGAATTGTTCCTGAAACGCCATGGAGAGGCACGAAGACAATATGGATGACAACTTTCGCATTCTGTTCTTGAATTCTTGTTTCTTGAATAGGTAGATTTGAAATATTTCTCATTCAGCGTGAGTGAGACGCCATTTGTCTTTTTATGCAAATGTATGTATAGATATCCCGCACCCCCAGTGACGTTCGAAAGCTTGGCTGATCTTGAAGAGTAAGGTCAACTATAACATACACACGGATTCAGTGACGATTCTGTTTTGATCGCATTTTAACTGACCAGTACGTCACAAAGAAGTATACAGTTCCGCGCCTTGAGGAATTAGTCTTATGAATGTTGTCAAGTCTTCTGACAAAGGAACCCGATTCATCACTACCCTTTAGCGTCACTTCCAATGAAATCTCTTCAACGTCAGATCATTTACACTCTGCTTGACGTATTAGAGTACAAGATCTTATATTCACGTACCACGAACTTTCATGTTACTTTTTGAACCATCTACACGTGCCATTGGTCTCATTTTGATAAATGTCTCCATACATGAACACGTGGTGCAAGAACACTATTCGCCCAGATGGACACTCGTTCACATCCTATGAAGTTGGTTGGTTTTTTGTTTAACGCCGCACTCAGCAATATTCCAGCTATATGACGGCGGTCTGTAAATAATCGAGTCTGGACCAGACAATCCAGTGATTGATATCATGAGCATCGATTCACGCAATTGGGATCGATGACATGCATCAACCAAGTCAGCGAGCTTGACCACCCGATCTCGTTAGTCAGCATAGGTTGATGAAGACCTAGTCTATCCCGGATCTTCACAGCTTTCCTTACATAATCCTTTAAATACAAACACTGACAAAAACAAGCTAACATAAATACTGCTGAAACGGCATGACCCTTGTAGTAGAGTTTCTATTGTTGTACACTAGACGCCACTAACTATTGTATTGGGACCTTGAAGAGATGTCATGACATTGAAACATGCAGGTGTGTTGACCAGTGTTGACCCGAAATCACTACGGGCGGAAGTGTTTACAAGACGTATAGAGGTGTACGTATATTACGTATATTACAATACGTATAAAGTCTTATTCTATTTCTATGTTGTAATCCTTTCTTGCAAACTGTTAAAAGCTTAGGATATGTGACATTAGACCAGCAGATACAAATTAAGATTGTGACGAGCCGAACAAATACTGTACTATTTTATTGCATGGATTGATCCATGATTAGAACAACACTCTGGACTTGGGCTGTACGTGGTCGTGGCGCAAGTCTCAGCTAAATACAAGTCTTTTAATCTCATTATAACACAGAGATGGGGCGTCAAGAGCCAAAATGAAGTCCAAATGTTCCCAGTGAGGGATCACGTGATCTCCCACAATGTTCTTCAGCTGAGACCGGATCCACGTGACATCATCCGGGTCTGCCAGAGAGTCTTTTCCTCCGGTAAACAACACCACGGGTACGTCCATCTCATCCGGGCGGTAGGCAGGT
This sequence comes from Haliotis rufescens, assembly GCF_023055435.1. Classification (NCBI taxonomy): domain Eukaryota; kingdom Metazoa; phylum Mollusca; class Gastropoda; order Lepetellida; family Haliotidae; genus Haliotis; species Haliotis rufescens. The sequence goes on along the minus strand of NW_025963891.1, from coordinate 5,860,485 downwards.
GGCGTGGCCTGGAAGAGAGGTCATTGCCCTTTAGTGTATGTGACTGCATCTGAGTCTGCAGGGTAAGGCAAGCCAATGACGACATCCTACACGTGGACGCAGACGGCTTCATGTCCAACGGTTGCTATGGTACTGCAACGGTTACCAAACACTGGCCTTGTATAAAAAGCCCCCGAGGGGAGAGGTGTTAATTTCTAATGACATGAAGCGATTTTACGCACTGAACCACGATGTCTCCACCCCAACCACACACACGCCATCAACCCATTCATATGATCTTGGGTTCGAATCCCACTTGCTCTGACTGTGTTCTAGCTTTGTCGGTATAATATTCCCGTGCTTCTGGAATTCAACAAAGCATTATAATTCCTATACCTGCATCACTTTGAGCTTTCCTTCAATAGTAAGTTGAAACGCCTTATAACAGAAATATTGTTCCAAGGTGCGTTAAACCCAACTCACTCACACACTCCCTCAACACCAACCTGTCCGTAGTGGGCCATGTTAGCAGATGCCGAGCCGAAGTCGTACATCACGAACTGGTCGCCGTTGACTTCCTGGGGAGTAACCATAGCAACTTAGTCATTGATCCTGGGTGAATCCAATACTGACATTTTTAGACAATTGCATCTGTGACATTGTATGCTACCAGTGATGTATGAACGTCATTAATAATCGTTTCTATAGCGGCTTCTTCCTAAATGCTGCTTAAAATTAGTTGCCCTTTTATTCAACAGTATAATATATTTGACACACATCTTTTTCACACATCAGCCATGGTAATAAAAAGATTCTTGACTAATGATAGTTCTAGAAAGACAAAGTGTACCACCTACCTGTCCAAAGTGTACCGCCTACCTGTCCAAAGTGTACCACCTACCTGTCCCTTGTGTACCACCTACATGTCCAAAGTGTACCACCTACCTGTCCCTTGTGTACCACCTACCTGTCCCTTGTGTACCACCTACCTGTCCCTTGTGTACCACCTACCTGTCCCTATTTTACCACCTACCTGTCCGAAGTGTACCACCTATCTGTCCAAAGAGTACCACCAGCCTGTCCCTAGTGTACCACCTACCTGTCCGAAGTGTACGACCTGCCTGTCCAAAGTGTACCACCTACCTGTCCCTATTTTACCACCTACCTGTCCGAAGTGTACCACCTACCTGTCCAAAGAGTACCACCAGCCTGTCCCTAGTATACCACCTACCTGTCCGAAGTGTACGACCTGCCTGTCCAAAGCGTACCACCTACCTGTCCCTAGTGTATCACCTACCTGTCCCTAGTGTACCACCTACCTGTCCCTAGTGTACTACCTACCTGTCCTAAGTGTACCACCTACCTGTGAAAAGTGTACCCGCTACCAGTCCAAGGTGTACCCGCTACCTGTCCAAGGTGTACCACCTACGTGTCCAAAGATTCAACCTAACTGTCCTAAGTGTACCACCTACCTGTCCAAAGTGTACCACCTAACTGTCCTAAGTGTACCACCTACCTTTCCTAAGTGTACCCCCCGCCTGTCCGAAGTGTACCACCTACCTGTCCTAAGTGTACCACCTACCTGTCCAAAAGGTACCACCTACCTGTCCAAAGTGGATCATGTTCTGCACAGAGGTGCCCGAGGGTGTATGGGCCACGTACACGGGGACGCGAGTCTGAAACACAAACAAGGCCTGAAAGTGGAACAGACATAACAGCGCCATCTTCCCGTGGCAAGGGTGTTAACTGACTATAACCGTCAAGTTTCCACTGGACTTTTAAAGTCTGTGGACGCCCTTGCCGCGGGAAGATGTAACAGTGCTCCCAGTAGCAGTATGTAGGTACATTTGCACGGTAGCTTGTTAGAAAGTGCTTTAGGGAATAAAATGCCAATCCTTGGTTACCTTTGATACTGCTGGAATACTTCTGAAAACTGTAAAATCCTTCTATCCCACTTATTATGGCTTCATAATTGTGTGCACGTGTCTACTGGACACCAGCTGACGTACCTTGTTCACCGTGGCGTAGTCGAAGCCGCCGATGACAAAGAAGAAGTCCTCACAGAGGAGGAGTAGACCCTTGCAGACATCCTTCGCCAGCCACTTTGTCAAGTTGCTGCTGGGCTCGAACTCGCCGTGGCCGAACAGATCAAAAAGCTGCAACATTGTGAATATACTGGCGGAAACAAATAATGGAACACACAGTAACATGGAGGAAAGTTTACGTAGGCAATCCATATTATAAACCTATCACGTCACACAAATGCATACCCCTAGATTTCCGTGACCGTGTGGATAGTTTGGATCAGATCACACCAAAAATATATCTGGCTTTTCCGTGGACGTTTTAAATTTTGGTGAAACAAACGAGCAAGGGTCTGGTATTAACAGACCAAGGGTCATTATCGCGTCAAACCCGGGATCCTGGCAGCCAAGGGACGCCACTCTGCACCGAAATCCGAATCCTATACCAACATAACAAAGGCACATCAATGTAAGATCTTATAGGTAGATGCGATCATTTAGGATTACCTTCAATCCTTCAGAAAATGGCGCCAGCAGTCTGAGAGGACTCTTGATGTGCCCGACGGTCGCGATTGGGGCCAGGGCGATGAAGGTCTTGACCAGCTGACCCAGAGTCTTGTTCTGACTGAAGCCCGCGAAGCCGATTAGTGTCCCCTGAGAGTGTCCGACATAGTGGACCTGGGGCTGCCCGGTCGTCTGTACGATGTAGTCAATCATGGCGGGCAGGTCGTATTTCGCCATCTCGTCGAAACTGAAATACCCGGAGAGAAATATAAACTTGGATAGCTATACATAACTACACGTGAAAACTTTATTGGGGAGAGTATTGGCTTCACCACATGCTATGGTGTATATATACTTCCCAATATATATATATACCTCCATTCCCAGAACTTCTTGTCCGATGGTTTCAGCGTCTTGTGGGCACGTGAATAAGTGTTGCCGCGCACGTTGCCCAGCCACACGTCTGCGCCGGCGTCGGCCAGGATGAAAGCGAGGCTCTCGTTGGCCGGGTTGAGAACGAAGTTGTTGGAACTTCCTAGTAGGCCATGTTGCAGCAGAACAGTTGGCTTGGCTGAAACTAATTTGACATAAAGTAATCTTTCAGTCAGAGGGTAGACTCATTTCATTCATTCATGAGTCAGAGACATGGGTTAACCCCGCTTGGAACACTATTTCAGTTCTATCAGTTTGTTGAAACCCACGTGCACGGTATGATGCTGACGAACCTAGAATCACGCGTTATTCACGGAGCAATAACCTTGTATATTTCGGATGGACATGAAGTCCGACGTTAGTTCGTTGTTGTTGATTATTCATCAGTGTATTGAACAAATATCACCCTGAAAATATACCCCCGGCAAATAATGGCAAGGAGTGAATGCGTGTGGAGGGAAACAAACCCATGACGAGGATTATATCACTATGGCCTGCGACAGCTTGGTGATGCAGGAAGGATCAAGGTAACACGGAGATTGAATCGCACATCACAAAACGGGATACTTGAAGTAATGGCTTCGGTTGCAACCCTGGTCGAAATAGTCATGTAATATCCTCTAAATGAGCCGAAACTATTGCTCTCTGTTAGGTTTTGGGCTTCAAGGGTGGAGGCGCCACAGGTCGCCTTTTGTTCAGTTTGGTGCTGGGCAACACAGCTCGCCCACACAATGTACATTAAGACATATATTGGTACATGTCCCCAACACAATTCACGTGAAGAGGCATCTGTTACCTGCCCCCGTGTAGTTGTCTCCCCTGCCGTGAGGGATCCGCTGCATGTTGAGGATGAATCCGTCTTCTGTAGTGACGTAGTGGTTCTCACACGGGAAGCCCTTGCTGGTGATCAGCTCCGTCTGGGGACAACGAGGGAGTCGAACAGTCAGAGACTCACGGAGAGTGTGTTCCTGAAGTGGGGTTCCTTCAAAGTGTTTTTTTGTTGTAAGTTTGTAAAGTAAATGTTGCTCGGACGGCGGTGCCACTCTTTTGTACTACCAAAAATAAAAAAAAATTTAAAATTTCCCCGAGTCTGCTATCGATTCTTGACAACTGACATTGTATTAAAGAACCATTATGTGTATACTGTCCCGGGCATCGGTACTAACGCAAAATCCCCACGGGCTATTCTACCTGCACGTGACGACAGTTCTATACAGAGCAAAGCAAGTTAGGGTTCGTGGATATTTTTAAAGAAATTTACTGTTCAGTCTTACCCACACACATAAATACAAATATATTCAGAAACCTCACTTTTTATTCCGCATGTATGTGTGCGTTCGTGCATGCGCACTTGTGAGCAAATCTAGTTGAGAAAAGACTTACAGTGTTCATGTAGATCTCGGGGTCGGTTGTCAGACCGGGTACCTCCGCTTGGGTGCGGGTGGACATTGTCCAACCCAGCAAGGGTATCAGATACACACTAACGATCAGCACTATGGACATGGCTGCTTTTTGTTAAAAATGACGCCGAATATTGTCACTTCAAGCACCGATCTACTGACATGTGTAAAGTCGGCCACCAAACAGCTGCGGCTGTCGTTATCATGTCTATTATATCACGCATAGCCATAGAGGTCGACAGCTAAAAAACAAGTTCCTAAATCCTAAAATATAAGAGAAAACCAGTTGACCAGGTAAATAAACCTTCATGATAAATTAAGATAAACGCTTGTCTCAGGCTATGGTAAAAGCTACATTTTTAAATAGATATATGATGGCTTTAAATATGATTGTGTTTCATTTACTCTTTATCATTAAACATTTTCGGGTTGTTGACCTCTACGCGTTGTATGTAATGGGGCCTTTACACTGGATGGCGACCTTTGTGCCTCCCGTGTGCGACCTTAGAATTTGCCAGGTCGTCATTGGAGGCTCAAAGGAGGCAGAATGGTTGCCGAGGTCGTTCCAATGTGGTACACAGGAGGTTCAGACATCGCCATGGACGCCATGGTCGCCGTGAAATTTTGAACACGTTCAAAACAGTCGCACAAAGGTCGCCGAGGAGGTTGGTTGCTCAAAGGTGTCTCAAAGGTGTCTCAAAGGAGGCACAAGCATTGCCGTTGTTGCAGAATGAAGGCACAGTGGTCGCCAGGTAATAGATGCGTTCTGCTGAAATACTGTCCCGTAAATCTGGGCGATGCTTCTGCCTCCCTTGTGCCTTCTTTGGGCGACCAACAGCGTGCATTGAACGATGAGTATGGCGACCGACGTGCCTCCATTCGGCGACCACGGCAACACTTGAGACACCATGGCAATGCTTCTGCCTCTTTTCTGCCTCCTTTGAGCTTCCTCAGCCTGCCTATAAATAGAGGGCTTGTACCTGCAGTGTTTCATTGTGGTTGCAGACGCTGAACAACTCGAGCAGTTACTGCTGAACAACTGCTGGAGCAGTTACATAGAAACATGATTTCCTGGGTTTAGGCGACCATTGAGCGTCCTGGCCAGTTTTTGATCGCTCGAAGGTGGCACAAAGGTGTGTGTGTGTGTGTGTGTGTGTGTGTGTGTGTGTGTGTGTGTGTGTGTGTGTGTGTGTGTGTGTGTGTGTGTGTGTGTGTGTGTGTGTGTGTCAAATCATATGTGCTTAATCTGTTAACATTGTCACGTGTACATAGAATTCCCTTGTCGGGAAATAAAGTATCGTCATCATTGTCATTGTCCTAGTAGTGACCGTACTGCATGGTCAGTGCCGTACACCATGGACAGAATACAGCACTGGAAGAATGCAGTCACTCAGGGTGGCATGGGGGACGGTGTAGTATGTGTTCGAATCCCAAATCCGCCCTGATTATGACCGTTGATCTCTCTGAATCATAATCATAAATCGTGGGTCTTAGAAGTGGCAATCGTCTATGACCTGCGCCCCACACGGCACTACCTCCCCAGTACAGCTACCGGGAAATAACTGACATAATTACCAAGAAGGCGTTAAACAGAATATCTCATTGTTTGTGTTGAACCGACATGGCAGCAATCTTCATTATAAATATAGAATGTCGTGTCTCCTTGACCACAGATAATTATTAATCCTTCGGGGCTGTGAGTTAATTAAAAAACAACACTCGCAATGACTTTTCTTTTTCTTTGGGTCTAAGATGTGGTTTGATCAACCAAAAACAATCCGTTTAATTTTATCGTAACAGAGAACCGGGGCGTCAAGAGCCAAAGTAAAGTCCAAATGTTCCCAGTGAGGGATCACGTGATCTCCCACTATGTGCTTCAGCTGAGACCGGATCCACGTGACATCATCCGGGTCTGCCAGGAAGTCTTTTCCTCCGCTAAACAACACCACGGGCACGTCCATCTCATCCGGGCGGTAGGCAGGTGGCGTGGCCTGGAGGAGAGATCATTGCCCTGTAGTGTATTTGACTGAATCAGTGTCATATGATCATGTCTGTAGGCGGCGTGGCAATTCAAGCAATATCGCGGTGGGGGACACCACAAATGTGGGGAATCGAACCCGAGCCATCGGTGTGACAAGCGAACACTTTTACCACTAGGCCAACCCACTGCCTCTGATATAACGGGCCCCTTTAGAAACTTGACATGGATTGAGGTTATTTCATCCCATCAGCCTACCAGTCACCTCATCAACTAGAATCACATCGTATTTGTAATTTACTATAGTAAATCATAATAGTAGTAACACACTGGCATCAAACCACGTGCTATTCATCACAACCGTATTCAAATCTTTATTTCTGTACGTGAGGCCAGTTGGCCATATACAAGAATAATATAACAACAGTGAAAGATGAGGTTGGTACATATATAGGATATTGCTAATCTTTATATACCGATTGCTTTCAAAGAGGAAAGCGCGTTGTATTTTATGACACATTTAAGTATGCTTCACATTTTGAGATTTATGGACAAATAAAGATATCTTTTCAATATGACTTCTTTTGTGAAGACATAATATTCACAAAGGACAGTAGAGAACATTGTGCGATATACTTCCCAGGAAGACACTGTTCTCTAAGATTTTAATAAACTTGACAAATCATAACAATGTGGAACAGTCTTTAGCAGATGTAAATTACATAGGAAACATAATGGCTGACTTTTAATTACCGTATTGTTACAGGTTTATGTTACGCCCCTACTCTTCCCCCATGTATTTGTAATCTTGTCTTCTACCCAGTGGTTGAACACTTGTTTGATAAAGGCACCAGTCAATCCTGTTTTCATCGATACTACAACTTGTGAATACCACTTACATATATGGCTTACACTGGTTCATACCTCTAGTCACAGATACTGGGAGCGGCTGCAAGTGTGTAGAACTTGGCTACAGAACACAAAGTAATCTACCGCACGTTAAACGTTTCAACTGGATTTTGAATTGAGAAAAAAACGCATGAAAAGGGCGGATCCAGCATTTTCAAAAGGAAGGGATCCAAACTATCAAAATCCCCTCTCATAATATTACAACCTACAATATACTACATTTGTTTTTTAAAAAGGAGGGAGAGGGGAGCCCCGGCCCACCCCCCACCACCCACCACGAACCCCTCCTCTGGATCCGCCTATGCATGAGATTTGACACATGGTGTACACAGGTATACAGACACGTGTCGGCAGCCGCAAGATGGCGCGTGTGTGGTGCGGGGTTGAGGACGGAGTCGTCCTGATTTGCTGCACTCACCTGTCCATAGTGCGCCGTATTAGCAGCCGCAGACCCGAAGTCGAACATCAGGAACTTGTCGGAGTTGACGCCCTGGGAAGAAAAGTGAGAGATTGTTGAAGCACCATTGCAGTTGTCTCACCTGCCTATATACCGTGAAAGGACCAGTGTCTCAGCTGTCAATTTCTATATACGGGTGTCGACCAGTGTCTCACCTGTCCATGTCTACATATGGGCGTGAAGGTGAGTGTCTCATCGGCCCATGTCTTCATGTCTCACCTGACCATGTCTTCATATCCCAACTGACCACGTCCTCATGTCTTACCCGGCCATGTCTTCATGTCTCACCTGACCACGTCTTCATATCTCACGTGACCACGTCTTCATGTCTTGCGTGACCACGTCTTCATGTCTCAACTGACCATGGTTTCATGTCTAACCTGACCATGGTTTCATGTCTAACCTGACCATGCTTTCATGTCTAACCTGACCATGTCTTCATGGCTCACCTGTCCGAAGTGCAGGATGTTCTGTGTGGAGGTTCCGGCGGGTGTGTGCGCCATATACACGGGAACTCGAGACTGTAAACATGATACCAGGATATCATTTACATGATATATACACGTACGCACGCACGCACGCACGCACGCACGCACGCACGCACGCACGCACGCACGCACGCACGCACACACAGTGTACTGTAATTCCCAATTTACCCTAATCTATCATGTTGGACACAAATGTTACCCAATTTTGAAATGTGGTCAAAATCACATTCTCGTTCATCGAGTCCCATTGATTGGTAGTTAATTTAAGCTCATTGCCAAGAGAGATTCCTTGCAAATTTGTGATCTGGGAGATGACGAAGATTTGCTGGCAAATGGGTCAGTTGTATTTATCACAATAGAATAGAGATATTACACCTATAGGGATGCCGAGGATGGCGTAACCCTTGTCTTCCAGAATCAGTATACAGCCAGGAAGACAAAGACGTACAAAATTGAGTGACCGGTAGTCGAAGCCATTCACGACAAAGAACAGATTTTCGCAGAGGACAGACGCATCTTTACATATGGTTCTCGCAAGCCATTTGGTCAGATTCTTACTCGGCAGCAACTCGCCGTGGCCTAACAAAGCAAAGGCTTCCTGAAACAAAACCAGGAATACATAAAACATCGATCACGTCTTGGCGGGGATTTCGTTTGAGGCATAATATCTTTTTCAGTCAGACACACAATATAAAATATAAACACAAACAACCTTAATTATTAAAGCCAAACAGTTCCGTATTGACCCACAGCATATTGTGCATTTCTTGTGAAAGGATTATTTATGATTTTTGTAAAACCTGTGGACACATTATTTCCAGCATTTTCGGAAACAGATTTTTTTCCTCCACAGATATACCAACTCGTATTTCCAACACATTGGGGTAAAGCTTGCCTTAAGTTCCTTCGAGAACGGCGCCAGAAGTCTGATGGGACTCTTGATGTGCCCGACGGTCGCCACTGGGGCCAGGGCGATGAAGGTCTTGACCAGCTGACCCAGAGTCTTGTTCTGACTGAAGCCCGCGAAGCCGATGAGTGTCCCCTGGGAGTGTCCGACATAGTGGACCTGGGGCTGCCCGGTCGTCTGTACGATGTAGTCAATCATGGCGGGCAGGTCGTACTTCGCCATCTCGTCGTAACTGCAGAGATTAGTATTGTATGTTGTAAGCTTACTTGTGTGGATCGCGTGGACTTTGATCATTAACTTTATCAATATTTGTACGTCTGTATATATACCTCCATTCCCAGAACTTCCTGTCCGATGGTTTCAGCGTCTTGTGGGCACGAGAGTAAGTGTTCCCGCGCACGTTGCCCAGCCACACGTCTGCACCAGCATCGGCCAGGATGAAAGCGAGGCTCTCGTTGGCGAGGTTCACCAGAAAGTTAGGTGAGCTACCCAGAAGGCCATGTTGCATCATCACCGCGCGCTTGGCTTTAAACAATAAAGGAATAGAGCTGAGTAAGTTGAGACAATTCACCTGGTCACGTACTGGTGACGTTCTGGGGTCACGTTCGTTTGCACACGATAAATGTAGGATAACAACTTATTCCCTTGCATGAATTATAAACATCTACCTGTTACTTAAGGACCGACCCAATGATATTCTACGTGGCGTTGTTGTTTTTATAATGCACATGAAGACTCATTTATTACCTGTCCCCGACGAGTTGTCTCCCCTGCCGTGAGGGATCCGCTGCATGTTGAGGATGAATCCGTCTTCTGTAGTGACGTAGTGGTTCTCACACGGGAAGCCCTTGCTGGTGATCAGCTCCGTCTGGGGACAACGAGGGAGTCGTACAGTCACAGACACAAAGAAGGTCCCCGAGAGGGTGTAAGTAAGCATACGTAACAAATATGCTTCCATTAGACATTAAACAATATATTGTATCATCTGACAAATTTTGCTTCAATATAATCGTCTTATACACAACGTTCACATTATGTTGTGTTCCATGTTCCCGAGGCAAGGGAGTTAACTGACTAGGAAAGTCCAGTATAGTCAGTTAAGACCCTCGCCTCGGGTAGATGGTGGTGTTCAGCATGCATAGGGACTCCCCTTTAAGTGCAGGAAAACCTGTCAGACGAGAACCAGGGGGCATCATGTACTGTACAGTGTCTCGTCTTCGTCAGAATTTTAGTTATGTCGCGACGTGTCAGCTACATGAGTGAGGAAAGTCCGAAATGATGCAGGTCTAAGAGTTTACAGTTTTGGTCAAATCCACAGGCGCGGTGAAAGAAAATCAAGGCAAATCTTTTATTCAAACCCACAATATTAATACTTAATAGTGTACCTAAGGGACATAACTCTGCACAACGAAGCGCGGTGCCTCAAACAAGTGGGCCACTCGCCCCTCTCCCCCTCCCTCCCCCTCCCCTCCTTCCTCCCTTGCTGCAATAGAATATCCATGAAATATATGTTTTTTCACTGATTGAGCTTTTGGGACAAAGGGTATTTTTTTACTTACAGCATCCATGTACACCTCCGGGTCGACGGGTATCCGGGAGTGCGGTGCGGTGACTAGGACATCCTGCGGAGAAACAATCCCGACGGCAGTTGCCAAGGTGACGAGACTTAGCAACATGATGGATGTCCTCCCGAGTCCGGTAAAGTCCAAGTTGTGGCAACACGTGTCGCCTGATATCAGTCTACAGGCCGCTGTCCCACAAAAAGCAGAAGGTTGTTGTGTTGTTCCTTCTCACGCCTATCTGTGCCGCTCACAACCACTCTCCTATCCAGAGTTCCATGCGGAACTAGGTCGTCAACAGGTAATCAAAATACTATAGGAATGCGAATTAAATCATTTTTTTTGTTTACTGATTTACTCTCAAACACATTGCTCTATCAAAATAAAAAAATTTCTGCTAAGGGCGACTGTAAAGAAACATATGACAATATCTGACAATATAATAGATCATATTTGCCTTATAGTGTATTTGTTGCAGTGCCTAGACTACTTTCCAAATTTGACAGATCCATACCGCATTTTAATGACAATCTGTCAAAAAAAATGGAATCACATAGTTATCTTTTTTCCTCCAATTTTTGTTGTCCTTATGTTATCCTGTGTTGGACTGTATTAAACTTTAACAGGTGAAACACACAGCTCCCTGAGTGCAGTTTTATTTGGAAACATGCTTGTCATCACAAGATCAGTAATTGTCAGGAAATTATCAGGAAATAATTTGTCACCAAACTTTAGATTATTATTATTAGTCACTTTTTGAGCAGAATTGTGACCTCCTTATTAAAATGTAGGACCAACTTGGATTAGTGTTACCCATTATCAGGTTTATTCAGAGTTGACAATGTTTTTCTGTTTCTTTCAGGTACTTGAGTTGGCTGGCAATGCCAGTAAGGATTTGAAAGTAAAAACGTATCACACCTCGCCATTTGCAGATAAGAGGAGACGAAGAATTGGATTCATTAATCAAAGCAACCATTGCTGGTGGTGGTAAGTACTTTATTTGATGTCATTGTCAGCTCTAGTTAGGTTACATATTTCCATAAATACAATAAGTCACCATGACGCCTTTAATTATTAGAGGTGCACGGTATAAACGGTATACTGGTTAACCACGATGTGGCTTCGTGTCCAATATGTATTGCGATACAGTTTCAATATCGCAATAAATTGCCATTTAAAAAAAGCATTACCTATTTGAATTTTGTGTTTTAATTCGTTGTTTCAAAGGCTATCGATAAAGCTGATGTCACGTTCGGTTAGAGTTACATCCCTTCCTATATAACAATGCAAGCTCCTTCCCAGCGCGTGACACCTTCGTTACACTCTCGGTAACATAGAGAGCTCCGCGAACGGGCTATCGCTGTGAGGAGCTTGATAACAATGCAATATGCTACGAGATCTCGCCGTATCCGTGGTAACAAAATGGCGGATCGTGACTGGGAAGTCGTTAGAAATACTCGCGGTAAATCCGATGTGTGGCAGCATTTCGGGTTGAAAAAGCGTGATATCGATCAAACAATCGAAGAAAATGTTGCTGTTTGTCGATTGACACACAGACAATTATTACACAGTTTGCATTTGACTAGTCACACAGAAACATATCATTTTGACTTTTGAGATGATTTGGTGTTAAATAATAACACTTGAAGTCTTCCATTAGTTTTTTCCTCTTGGAAAACTCCATCATGATAATGTGTCTTTTTTCTAGTCAAAAAGGTTTGTTTTTACCCAAATATAATAAACCAAGTCTTAAAACAGAAGAATTTCTTCATTTTTTTCTCAGAAGTTTGAAAACATTTGGTTTTAGCAATATATTGTGGTATGTATCGCAATACACGACTTTGTATCGCAATATATTGGAATACAGGTTCAAGGGGCAATACCCATCACTATTAATTATAAGTTACTAATGTGAAAAACTGCGTACTATTACTTTATGTAACAGTACTGTATAATTAACTATTGAAGCCTTTTCAGCTTGGGTACCTGCATGCCTTTACTGATTGAATGCATTTAATAAATAGGAGAAAAAGTGCTATGTCTCCTTCTGTAGCTAGACACGTGAGCTAATGTTGATTCAGGACACCCTTGGGGCATCACATGGACATATGCTAACTGCAAGGCCCCTGAAACAGTTTTTGGCAGATTTGTTATAAAAAGAGTAGTTCATTAGTTTAAAAATACCCAAGGGAGTGAAAATATATTGAAGAAACTATAGATACTCAATGGCTAACCAATAATCTGGAACCCTGCAGTGTTAATTCACATCCAGTGAAGGATGTATGAAACAGGTTTCTAAAAATCAATTTATTTGCAAGAGCTTGATTTTAAAGTTTCATTTATCAGGGTGTACAAAAGACCTTGAATTAAACTCTAACGTTAAACCAAGGAAGTCTGTTGATTGCAATGTATGAAACAATTTAGAAAAACACAATTTCAGAATTATGGAATGTTAAGGTGGAGTGTTTCTATTCACAATTAGAGATGGGGGGCCCAAAATGCGGCTTGACCAAGCTTGGGCATTAATAGGCTACTGTGCTAATTAACTCTGGAAAGACTATCAAATTCAATATGCAAGGGAGGTAATCATTCAAAACAATGGTGTAAGATGTAATACAGGAAGTGGATTGAAACCAGTCTTTTTCGATACGGCTGTGTTGGTTAAATATTGTGGGAAACCAAGTTTCAGGCAGTGATGATGCCTCGCTACAAATCTGTTTTGTAATTTAATTTCGTGGATGGAATTTAATAGCATGGACAGAGCAATGTGTGTAGTGTGGTAACCAGCAACATTCCATGTGAAGAGCGCTGTTGCCATATGCAAATATGACAGGGTTCGGAGGCACAGTCAGTCAGTAGCGAGTGTGTCTACCTTGTGCATTGATGCAGGCCTGACACCCTCGCCCCATTGAGGCCACAAAACGTTGACGAAAGGCCTGGGGAATGACATCACGTATCCTTTGGCAGGATATGTCGGAGTTCCTGCAACGACTGTCTCCACAGATACGTAGACGTCGCCGGACTGTCTCCACAGATACCCCCCTGTTGCCAGGCATGGTTAGGGCTGCCACAGTTGACTTCTGGAACCTGTGTTGATGGTGAATGGTTCGAATCCATGTCTTGGCGTCTGGTTGACGGGTCTCAGACGAGGGTGTTCTGTTGATAACATCGTCATATTATGGTTTGTTGAAGTGTTTTTACGTTTTCCCTTTTGTGTTGGTATTGAGCTGTAATTTCATGACAAATCACGTCTTAACAAAATTGTTTTATTAGCAAGTAATATTACCTTCTGACAATCGCATCATTTTATATGGAAAAAAAGGGGTTCTAAAGTCACTTATAAAAATTATCTGATTCATACCACTTGTTAAGCAATGAACATAACAGATATGTAGACGTCGCCGGACTGTCTCCACAGATTCGCCTCTGTTGCGAATGGTACGGGATGCGAGAGTTTACTTCTGAAACCTGTGTTGATGATCATGGTTCGAATCCATGTCTGGGCGTCTGGCTGACGGGTCTCTGACGAGGTTTAATTGATAACATCGTCATATGGTGTTCCTGTTTGCGCGGAATTGGCTCGCCATCTGTCACTTTCACTTAGGCGTGGCATGGTAAAATCTCATCAAAACAATCAAAAGTGGCGTTTTTCCAAACTCTGTACCGTAGAGCGGCTGGGATACGGGATTGGATATCTGGTCTTTTATAAAGAACATTTGAAACAATTTCTTCGAATATTCGTTTTTTCTTGCAAAATAAGAGAGGTTTTCAGGCGAAATGCATGCTTGTAAAAGTAAATAAGTGAATAACAACAATGTCAATATCGGTGAAACAGCTATACATAACATTAACAAGTTGAGCGGAGGTGCCGACTCGTACACACAAAATACAGGTGAGCGGAGATTCCGGCTCATACACAAAGAACATTGGACGAGTTTCCACCGAGCGGCAAAAAAGGAATAAATGAAGCTATAAGCAGGAAATTGTAGGGTATTGGATAACTTTGTGAAAGCTATTGTCTATAGTAATGGTTAAAGGGCCACAAATTAAAAGAAAAATCCTTGAAACCGGGAGTCTGATTTGTATGGGACGACTCGGAACCCGCAGATATCGTGGATCTGCACTAAATGCGTACAAGCATAGGGTGTAGGACATGAATAGAGTAGGAGCCTAGCCGATTTCAAAAACTTAATCTGATAAGGATTGTACCTCTGATAACAATACATAGATTGCAATACATACTCATTATAGAAAAAAATGACAAAATGTTAAGACAACGAAACAATAATGACTTGATTACATAACATACCTTATAGGAACAAGAATGTCCGTGAAAATACGTATAAGCACAGTACACGTTGAGAGTTGGAACGAAAGTTCAAATATATTGTCACACACACACATATATCGGTAGGCACTTGCTGAAGAATCTTGACGTTGGTCGACTTGATCTTGAGTGTTGGTAGCATGGCTGAATGTTGGCGTACTCACTTGATTACATGAATATTGTCTGAATTTCGGTGTTGCTGACGTTCGGGTAGGCTGGGCTGCTGTTTGTTGCTGACGATGGGGTAGGCTGGGCTGCTGTCTGTTGCTGACAATGGGGTAGGCTGGGGTGCTGTCTGTTGCTGACGATCGGGTTGGTTGGGGTGCTGTCTGTCATCTTCTTCGTTCCCATCTGTCCAAGGGCGTGGATTTTGACCCTCGAATGGTAGCTCAGGGTGATGACGGAAGACAAAACTCAGGGGTGAAGTTTGGACGACAGCAGCCATATTTATTGTTGATGGTTGAAATGAGTCGAAAGGGTACATGTTGATAAGAACGTGACAGAACGCACACCGGGACCGAGTGGCCAATCATCCCGGGTGGGAGAACCGTTCTGTCACTTACACGAGTCGATCTTCTGGCTGTCTCCAGGCTGTCTCCAGGCTGTCTCCCTGACTGACCATGTCAGTCGGGTTTTGTAGAGCGAGGTATTACGTAACGTGTGGCAAGGTCATTGTCCCACGTGTATGTATATACGTAAGATCCGGCGACGTTAGGAGATGTTAATTAAAATTTAAAAATAGCGCTGGAGATTAAGGGTCCTGCCCGGAGGGGCTTATGATATAAGAGGGGAACGCCGAATGTTTGCTGAATATATTAAACAGACAAAGGGCATAGAATTTCGGTGCACTTGGAAACATATTGAACCAGTTAGGTATTAAGATAAATGAAATGTAAAATAAAAGTATTGAAACGGTTTGCACTATTTAAGTAAAAGTATTGAAATGGTTTGCACTATAACAATACCCCTGAACGTCGTGGAGCTTTTGTCCTCAAAAGCTTTTTAAAAATAATGACAATATGGAGTACAAGTACAAGTACAGATCAATGCAAATGACATCGACAGGTTGACAAGTGGTTGCTTCATGCAGTACACTTGACTGAGATGAATGAAATGACATTAGATAAGATATACAGGCGTGTAAAAGTAAATAAGTGAATAACAACATTGTCAATATCCGTGAAACAACTATACATAACATTAACAAGTTGAGCGGAGGTGCCGGCTCGTACACACAAAATACAGGTGAGCGGAGATTCCGGCTCATACACAAAGAACATTGGACGAGTTTCCACCGAGCGGCACATCCTGCTCGCGGTCGCCCTTGCAGTCGGAATACCAGACTGCTAGATCACAGGTATCACATTGAAACAGACAATAAACATTGTTGAAGTAAAGTAGACTGATGACGTAGGGACAAAAACATAATGTGCGTAAAGCGTTGTCGTTTGCATATGAAAGTAATATTTTCATGATAACAGTAAGATCTTTGAAATTGGGAGTCTTATATTGTGAGCCTAGACTCGACAAGGCTAGCAGATGTGAAGTGTGATCTGCGCTAAAAAGTAGAATGTGTATGCAAAACCTAACCAACTTCATAAGTCTAAACTGGAATGTAATGAAAAATTCAATCATGTGAAATTGTCTCGAAGATATTTGAACGAATCCTATTTTGTGTGCCAGAGACCATTTACGGTTGATCGCACGAATATACATAATTTTCGCCGGTATCATAATTCAGCACAAAATCACGTTGGCAAAACGAAGAAGTAGGATATAGACTGTATATACAATCTCCACTGAATAAACTTGGTAAGCACGAGGCTCCCTAACTTATTATACTTCTACAATCGCTGCTACTACATCGATTTTATCAGTTTTCACAAAGAGTACAAATAATTTCAGTGCTTACATACTCAAAAAGGAATAAATGAAGCTATAAGCAGGAAATTGTAGGGTATTGGAAACTTTGTGAAAGCTATTGTCTATAGTAATGGTTAAAGGGCCACAAATTAAAAGAAAAATCCTTGAAACCGGGAGTCTGATTTGTATGGGACGACTCGGAACCCGCAGATATCGAAATGGTTTGCACTATAACAAAGGTTATAAGTGGAAAAAAAAAAATTCTTTAACTAAAAAAACAACGGGCGTGGGCTTGAGTATATTCAAGTATAGATACTGAGGGATTCCAATGTGAGGACATTACTGGTCAAATTGATGGCTTGTGCAAAGTGAAGTGTTTCATTTGTTAATTGTCTTCTTTGACGTCAAAATAATAATTATGGTTTGTTGAAAGTGTTTTAACATTTTACGTTTCGTGCTGGGATAGAGCTGTAGCCTCATAACAAATCACGTCTTAACAAAATTGTTTTATTAGCAAGCAGTATTGCCGGAGTACCTTTTGACAATCGGATCATTTTATATCAAAACGTGTTCTAAACTTACTCATAAAAAATTATCTGATCCAGACCACTTGTTAAGTCATGAACCTACACTCATTGCCACGGTTAAAAACAAACAGCTCGGAGATCTTTTATCCCAATTAACAGTCGTCTTTCAAACAATTGTTAATTATCTTATTAATTGTCTTATTGACCACAGATAATTATTAGTCCTTCGGGGCTGTGAGTTAATTATAAAACAACACTCGCAATGACTTTTCTTTTTCTTTGGGTCTAAGATGTGGTTTGATCAACCAAAAATAATCCGTTTAATTTTATCGTAACAGAGAACCGGGGCGTCCATAGCCAAAGTGAAGTCCAAATGTTCCCAGTGAGGGATCACGTGATCTCCCACAATGTGCTTCAGCTGAGACCGGATCCACGTGACATCATCCGGGTCTGCCAGGAAGTCATTTCCTCCGCTAAACAACACCACGGGCACGTCCATCTCATCCGGGCGGTAGGCAGGCGGTGTGGCCTGGAAGAGAGGTCATTTCTGTAGTGTATTTGACTGAATCAGTGTCATATGATAATGTCTGTAGGCGGCGTGGCAATTCAAGCAATATCGCGGTGGGGGACACCACAAATATGGGGAATCGAACCCGAGCCATCGGTGTGACAAGCGAACACTTTAACCACTAGGCCAACCCACTGCCTCTGATATAACGGGCCCCTGATGAAACTTGACATGGATTGAGGTTATTTCATCCTATCAGCCTACCAGTCACCTCATCAACTAGAATCACATCGTATTTGTAATTTACTATAGTAAATAATAATAGTAGTAACACATTGGCATCAAACCACGTGCACTTCATCACAACCGTATTCAATTCTTTATTTCTGTACGTGAGGCCAGTTGGCCATATACAAGAATAATATAACAACAGTGAAAGATGAGGTTGGTACATATATAGGATATTGCTAATCCTTATATACCGATTGCTTTCAAAGAGGAAAGCACGTTGTATTTTATGACACATTTAAGTATGCTTCACATTTTGAGATTTATGGACAAATAAAGATAACTTTTCAATATGACTTCTTTTGTGAAGACATAATATTTACAAAGGACTGAAGAGAACATTGTGCGATATACTTCCCAGGAAGACACTGTTCTCTAAGATTTTAATAAACTTGACAAATCATAACAATGTGGAACAGTCTTCAACAGATGTAAATTACATATGAAACATAATGGCTGACTTTTAATTACCGTATTGTTACAGGTTTATGTTACGCGCCTACTCTTCCCCCATGTGTTTGTAATCTTGTCTTCTACCCAGTGGTTGAACACTTGTTTGATAAAGGCACCAGTCAATCCTGTTTTCATCGATACTACAACTTGTGAATGCCACTTACATATATGGCTTACACTGGTTCATACCTCTAGTCACAGGTACTGGGAGCGGTTGCAAGTGTGTAGAACTTGGCTACAGAACACAAAGTGATCTACCGCACGTTAAACGTTTCAACTGGATTTTGAATTAAGAAAAAAAAGCATTGAAAGGGGCGGATCCAGCATTTTCAAAAGGAAGGGGTCCAAAATATCAAACTCCTCTTTAATAATGTTACTACCCACAACATACTACATTTGTTTTTCAAAAGGAGAGAGGGGGACGGCCCCCCCCCCCCCCCCCCCCCCGTAGATCCGCCTATGCATGAGATTTGACACGTGGTGTATACAGACACGTGTCGACAGCCGCAAGATGGCGCGTGTGTGGTGCGGGGTTGAGGACGGAGTCGTCCTGATTGGCTGCACTCACCTGTCCATAGTGCGCCGTATTGGCAGCCGCGGACCCGAAGTCAAACATCAGGAACTTGTCGGAGTTGACGCCCTGGGAAGAAAAGTGAGAGATTGTTGAAGCACCATTGCAGTTTTAGTGTCTCACCTGTCTATATACGATGAAAGGACCAGTGTCTCAGCTGTCAATCAATATATGGGTGTGGACCAGTGTCTCATCTGTCCATGTCTATACATTGGCGTAAAGGTGAGTGTCTCATCGGCCCATGTCTTCATGTCAATGTCTCAACTCACCTTGTCTTCATGTCTCACCTGACCATCTCATCATGTCTCATTTGTCCATGTCTTCATGTCTCACCTGACCATGTCTTTATGTCCCAACTGACAACGTCTTCATGTCTCACCTGACCACGTCTTCATACCTCAGTGGGTGAGTGAGTATGGTTTTACGCCGCTTTTAGCAATTTTCCACCTATATCATGGCGGGGGACACCAGAAATGGTCTTCACACATTGTACCAACGTCGGGAATTGAACCCGAGTCTTCGGCGTGACGAGCGAACGCTTTAACCACTAGGCTACCCGACCCCACTCTTCATGTCTCAACTGACCATGGTTTCATGTCTAAACTGTCCACGTCTTCATGGCTCACCTGTCCGAAGTGCAACATGTTCTGTGTGGAGGTTCCGGAGGGTGTGTGTGCCATATACACGGGAACTCGAGACTGTAAACACGATACAGGGATATTATTTACATGATATATACCCCCGAGTGTACTTTAAGTCCCAATTTACCCTAATCTATCATCTAGGACACAAATGTTACCAATGTCAAATTCTCGTTCATTGAGTCCGTTTGATTGGTAGACTGGTTCCCGGATCCTCCGCTTGGTGTCGCTGCACTTGTTCCGCAGTCTGTCGCAGGAACGAACGGGAACCAGTCTATTTGATTGGTAGTTAATTTAAGCTCATTGCCAAGAGAGATTCCTTGCAAAAAGTTGTGATCTGGGAGATGACGATGGTGACGTCACTTCCGAGACGAAGATTTTTTACTGGCAAATGGGTCATTTGTATTTATCACAATAGAATGGAGATATTACACCTAGGAATACCGAGGATGGCGTAACCCTTGACACCTAGAATCAGTATACAGCCAGGGAGACAAAGACCTACAGAATTGAATGACCGGTAGTCGAAGCCATTCAGGACAAAATACAGATTCTCGCAGAGGACAGGAGCAACTTTACACATGGTTCTCGCCAGCCATTTGGTCAGATTAGTACTCGGCAGCAACTCGCCGTGGCCTAACAAAGCAAAGGCTTCCTGAAACAAAACCAGGAATACATAAAACATCGATCACGTCTTGGCGGGGATTTCGTTTTAGGCAGAATATCTTTTTCAGTCAGACACACAATATAAAATATACACACAAGCCACAAATATGCCACACAATTCCGTGTTGACCCACAGCATATTGTGCATTTCTTGTGAAAGGATTATTTATGATTTTTGTAAAACCTGTGGACACATTTTTTCCAGCATTTTCGGGAACAAATATTTTTCCTCCACAGAAATACCAACTCGTATTTCCAACACATTGGGGTAAAGCTTGCCTTAAGTTCCTTCGAGAACGGCGCCAGAAGTCTGAGAGGACTCTTGATGTGTCCGACGGTCGCCACTGGGGCCAGGGCGATGAAGGTCTTGACCAGCTGACCCAGAGTCTTGTTCTGACTGAAGCCCGCGAAGCCGATGAGTGTCCCCTGAGAGTGTCCGACATAGTGGACCTGGGGCTGCCCGGTCGTCTGTACGATGTAGTCAATCATGGCGGGCAGGTCGTACTTCGCCATCTCGTCGTAACTGCGGAGATTAGTATTGTATGTTTGTAAGCTTACTTGTGTGGATCGCGTGGACTTTGATCATTAACTTTATCTATATTTCTACGTCTGTATATATACCTCCATTCCCAGAACTCCCTGTCCGATGGTTTCAGCGTCTTGTGGGCACGTGAGTAAGTGTTCCCGCGCACGTTGCCCAGCCACACGTCTGCACCAGCGTCGGCCAGGATGAAAGCGAGGCTCTCGTTGGCGAGGTTCACCAGAAAGTTAGGTGAGCTACCCAGAAGGCCATGTTGCAGCATCACCGCGCGCTTGGCTTTAAACAATAAAGTAACAGACCTGAGTAAGTTGAGACAATTCACCTGGTCACGTACTGGTGATGTTCTGGGGTCATGTTCCTTTGCACACGATAAATTTAGGATAACAACTTATTCCCTAGCATGAATTATAGACATCTACCTGTTACGTAAGGAATGACGAAATTCACCGTGGTATTGTTGTTTTTATAATGCACATGAAGACGCATCTGTTACCTGTCCCCGACGAGTTGTCTCCCCTGCCGTGAGGGATCCGCTGCATGTTGAGGATGAATCCGTCTTCTGTAGTGACGTAGTGGTTCTCACACGGGAAGCCCTTGCTGGTGATCAGCTGCGTCTGGGGACAACGAGGGAGTCGAACAGTCACAGACACAAAGAAGGTCCCCGAGAGGGTGTAAGTAAGTATACGTAACAAATATGCTTCCATTAGACATAAAAAAGTATATTGTATCATCTGACGAATTGTTCCCAACCCCCATCCCCTCTTGTTTCAATTGTGCTTCAATATAATAGTCATGTACACAACGTTCACATTATGTATAGTGTTCCATGTTCCCGAGGCAAGGCTGTTAACTGGCTAGGAAAGTCCAGTATAGTCAGTTAAGACCCTCGCCTCGGGTAGATGGTGGTGTTCAGCATGCATAGGGACTCCCCTTTAAGTGCTGGAAAGCCCGTCAGACGAGAACCACACGGCATCATGTACTGTACAGTATCTCGTCTTACTGTAATACAGTGAGTTGGCTGGTGTTACGATATGAACAGAATTTGCGTTGTGTCGCGACGTGTCAGCTTCATGAGTGAGGAAAGTCCGAAATGATGCAGGTCTACAATTTTGGTCATCCACAGGCGCGGTGAAACAAAGTCGAGGCAAATCTGTGATTCAAACCCACAATAATAACTTTATAGTGTACCTAAGGGACATAACTCTGCACAACGAGCGCGGTGCCTCAAACAACTGAGTCACTCGTCCCTCTCCTCCTCCTTCCTCCCTTACTGCAATAGAATGTCCATGAAATATATGTTTTTTTCACTGATTGAGCTTTTGGGACAAAGGTTGTTTTTTTTTACTTACAGCATCCATGTACACCTCCGGGTCGACGGGTACCCGGAAGTGCGGTGCAGTGACTGGGACCTCCTGCGGGGAAACGATCCCGACGGCAGTTGCCAGGGTGACGAGACTTAGCAACATGATGGATGTCCTCCCGAGTCCGGTAAGGTCCAAGTTGTGGCAACACGTCTCGCCTGATATCAGTCCAACTACAGGCCGCTGTCCCACAAAAAGCAGAAGGTTGTTGTGTTGTTCCTTCTCACGCCTATCTGTGCCGCTCATTACCGAGGTCGGCAACAGGTAATCAAAATACTATAGGAATCAGAGTTAAATTATTATTTTTGTTTATTGATTTACTCTCAAACACATTGTTCTATCAAATTATATTTTTTTCTGCTGAGGGGCGACTGTAAAGAAACATTTGTCAATATCTAACAATATTTATACGATTATTTCAAACTTGTCCGCAATTTCAAAATGTTTATTTCCAGTTGGCCAAACAAGATCACTCTCCTACCTTGCCGTTTTGTTATACATGTTCTGGCAACTGTTAACAGTAGTACACAGTACATGTATACATAGTACACACACACACACACACACACACACACACACACACACAGTACAGTGCAGTGGTACGGTGTACATAATGATGGTACGGACATTAATCCTGTAATATACAGAATGGCACAGGTTATGCATGGTTATACTATACATGTAATAATCACCCGCGAAGATCCAGGTTGAAAAAGATCTTTAACAACCCATGCTTGCCGTATAAGGCGACTATGCTTGTTGTAAGAGGCGACTAACGGGATCGGGTGGCCAGGCTCTCTGACTCTGGTTAATGACTCTGGTTAATGCATGTCATCGTATCCCAATTGCGTAGATCAATGCTCATGATGTAGGCTAATGTCAACCACTGGATTGTCTGGTCCAGACTCTATTATTAACAGACCGCCGTCATATAGCTGGAATATTGCTGAGTGCTTACGCTTTGGTCCGGTGAGTTAACAACTCAGTATTACGTATGGTTAGCCCCATGCTCAAGGGCGATATGGACTGTCGCGTCCGCCCAGAGTGTCAAAGGTGTATTATACCAATGGCCTACTTCTACAGGAAGCGTGGTATTGCGTGTACAACATTCTAACTTAACGTGATATGTTGACGGGTAACCAAATTTACCTTTACGGCCCAAATATTGGCTTTATATAATTATACATAATTCATTATTTAGGATAGAATATCCTCATATCCCTTTAGCTGCAGGTGTGAAATGGATGCTTTGACTGTCCTCTGTGCGAGATGAGATGTGTTTCTTGTTCTTTTTCAGACAGAGTGAGTAGAGTGCTTGAACGCCGTCTTTGAGTACTTTTGTTTCAGACAAAATATCAGGGGTTCGTGAAATCAAAACATTATGATCGGTCGTCAGTAGAAAGATTGTGTTTGAAATATGACTGCCCGAGATAGAACGCTTCGCTAACCATGCACGTGGACCAAGTATTTCCTCCGTGAACGTCGGAAGAGGGTCATTCTTTATATTGACACTAAAGTGAAAGGTCGTTAAATCGCTCTGAGCCATTAGTCTTGTTGACTTGTATTCCTTCTTTTGTTTGTTTCTTTGTTGTTTAACACCGCACACAGCAATATTCAAGTTATATGACGACGGTCTGTAAAATAATCAAGTCTGGATCAGACAATCCAGTGATTGAAATCATGAGCATCGATCCACACAATTGAGATCGATGACATGCATCACCCAAGTCAACGAGCATGTTCACCCGATCCCGTTAGTCGCCTAACGCCTAACGGCAAGCATGGGTTGCTGAGGACCTATTCTACCCCGGATCTTCACGGGTAACTTTTCCTATAGTAGCCACAGCAACTCGTATGCTCTCTACTTTTGCTTTAATGCAGTATTGGTGATCAGATTGGGACGGGGTCGTCAGAACGTGGTGAACGGCTATTGGAAAGCTTTAAACTGGTAGAACTCAGCGAGAAGTAGCCAGTGTCCTCAGTGCGTCTTTGCTACGGGTGTCTGCAGACACAAACTATTAATGATCGTCTCTGCACAGGGTACCCTAGGTAAACAACATAAATCCGGGATCTTTCAAGAAATCGAGCCGAACAGCCAATCAAATCACGCCAGGCCTCAAGAGTTTAAGTTACTGTACAGACGATAAGAAATCGTCCGCTTGCACGGCGACCTTAGAGCATAGACACTGGGGGAATCGCAGATGGTCTCGTGCAATGTTTTCAGGAATTCCAGATTTTTCCTCTTGTCTTTCTGGATAGGCTTTGACGTGTCTGGAGGCATCCTAACGAACGTCAACGTAAGGTAACATGACAGATTTGGACGTCGGTCTGTAAAGATGTGGGGCGGGGTCATTACGGCCGCCAGAACGTCACTGCATATAGTCCATGTAAAGAATCACTGGACAGTACTACCATCACCCTGATGTTCTTAACCTGTGTGTACGTTTGATGATTTGTTTACAATCAAATCGCTATTTTAGGGCGATTTTTCACATCTTATTCCGATGGAAATGTGATGGAAATGCAATCATTTCGGTACCCACCTGCTTGAACCTATTGGGGTCAACTGCAGTATTTGGGTCCCCACTTCGGGGGTTTCCGTAAGGCAACCGCTGCCTTCGGCAGTTTCAGTACGGAAGCAAAAAGGACCCCAAAAATGAGCTGGACGTGAAAAGTATGGTCTAAAACTCCGCCTCTGTTGGGGTAGAGAGTTTTACGATAGAAAGTGAAGCCGAATTATTGAACTGTCAACTTTTTGTTGTTTGTGGGCGGGACATAAATGACGTAGGACGTCACGTGTCTGATCATGTGACTTTCCTTATATGGACTCGTTACTACGAAAGCAACTTCGCTCATAACTTGTAAATTCATAAAGTGTGGCTTGTACAAATAAAACAGTCGACTTGGCGTACAGTGAAGACATCTTTGCATAGGTATGGGGCGAATGCGGGAATGTATGACAATTATTTTGTTCAAAACATTATCAGAAAAGAAATATTTCAGTTGTTCAATTGATCAGTTCACCGGCTGTGTTTACATTTATTAAACTTAGGAAGCAAAATGATCGTTTAAGAAAAAGATGAAAAAGAAGCAGAAAAAGAAATTGAACTAGGTCTAGATGGATCCACAGACTTAGGTCCTAGAATCTATATGAGTCAAAACGAATTCAACGTTTCAAATGAATTGTTTGAATGAGAAAGTATCTATCGATGATAATTTTCCTATGAAAATTCACATGCTTTTATGAATGAAGTTATACTATATTGCGATTTATTTGAAAAAGGGGGATCCTCCCCCTTTACCCCCCGTATTTTTCTTTAAAAATGTCATAAAGGTGGGGTTGTACCTGCCTTGAACCCCGCTGTGTTGTCCGCCCAACAAAATATATTGTTCAAGTAACAGAATGAACTTACCGTCGTGCGATTTATTTGAAAAAAGGGGGGTGTGACCCCCCTTTACCCCCCATTTTTACTTTAATATTTTGACAAGGGGGGACAAACCCCCCTTGTACCCCCCGTGTGTTGTCTGTGTAAGAAAATACTGAACTGCAGACAGCGTTCGGTAGAAAAATGGCGGCCAACAAATCCTCTCGCTTCGACCGTAAATAACGAACTGCGCATGCGTGGAACGTTTTTCATTCGACAACTTCCGTAAACACGTAAAAACGTTCCTTCCGAAGTGGGGACCAAAATACTGCAGTCTTTAGCTGAAACCTGACGTAAAGATTTACATTTTCTCGCTTTCCTAGTCGATTTCTCGATCTCGCATCCTTCTACCTCCGCCATTGTCAACACAGTCGCTTCTTACATACATCATCAATAATCAGTGAAATGTTGAAAAAGAACTTCACAAAAACAATCAATGTCCCACGGTATAGTTTCATAGTTATACGACGTGCGTATATCACTTCTTAGTATTGAACACTGAATACAATACTTCCAAATGTAATGAATGTTTGATGATAGAAGGGGCAAATATCTATTTTTCAGTTCCGTTTTCAATATCCGGGTCCGACCATTACTTTATCTCTCTCGCCACAGGAGTCCGTATCTAAAAATAGACGCCCTCATGCATATTCAGGATTATGCATGAGGGTGTCTATTTTTAGATACGGACTCCTGTGCTCTCGCTCATTTCATCGTTATTCGCCATATTTGTTCTATATTCAAAATGGGAAGAGCTATTGTGTATTTTAGATTTGCATTTTAAAAAATGGGCCGACAGTGACACAAAAGAGCACACGTATCCATGTTGCAGGACAAGTATTTTAGTATCTTTTATGTTGATTTCGCCTTATCTTCCGCATTTTACAGTCCGTGTCTGAAACCGGCATGCGCTTTGAGTTTCTATTTCCGTGTCCTACACACGTCAGAGTGGCCAGACACCATGGAATCCACTCGAACATTCACCTTTTCTGATGAAGGGGATACAATGGAAAAATTCTCATCCCATAGGTACCGTTACCTAATTTCGTGGATAACCTTGATTCGTGGATCGCGGTAATTATCGTGATATCTCGTTAATTAAGTCTCGTATGACGTCACACAGCGGTGCTTTTGATGTACACACTGTCACGCCTTGCTGACAAAAATATTCCGAATCGCTGCATTACACGTAAGTACAGAAAAACCAAATGTCCAACACTGAGATAAATAGCCCTAGATCACTAATACCAAATTTCATATTTACAAAACATCAAATAAAATATATACCGTAAGCACCACCCTTCTCATCTCACGTCGCCTGCTTGTGTAGATGTCAATTAACATAAGTCACGTGACTTGAGGTGCTGCCGTCTGTTAAAATTATAAATCTATGGAAACATTTTCGGGCCATCTCGTATAGCTTTTTTTTCATTTTCATAGGGTTCACCGACGCCTTCGCGACAGGGATACAAAAGTTATTCGCCTACAGCTTTGACTAATGCTTACTTGGAAGTCAAAAACAATAAAGTTGCAGTTCATAGAGCGACATTAAACTTCTCTGTACCCGAGCAAACACTGAGAGACAGGATAAAAGGCAAGATCAATGTTGACACTGTCAAGTCAGGTGCAACTCCAATTTTTGATGCGGAGCAGGAAACTAGACTTGTTGACCATGTGACATACATGGCATCCATCGGATACGGATATACCAGGAAGGAAGTTGTCGGGTCTAACTTTGCTTGTCAGTTAGGAAAACGTGACCTGTCCCATCCATTATCTGTCAAGTGGTTATATGGTCTGTTGGAGCGATGGCCAGAGTTGAAAGTTAGAAGTGCCAAGTCTCTCACGGAACTTCGTGCCAAAGCAAGTTCAGAGGAATGCATCAACAAATATTTTGATGAATTTGCCATGATTATGGACAAATACGGTTTCCAATCAAGACCAGAAGCAATTTATAACGTTGACGAGAAAGGAATCAACCAGTCCCATGTCGCACCGAAAATTGTTGGCTCAAGAAATTCCGTGGCCTACGAGATTTCTTCGGAGAGATCGTCTGTCGTCACACTTTTGGGATGTGGAAACGCTCTGGGCACATTTATTCCACCTTTCTTTGTATTTGCGGGAGCTAGAATGCGCAGTGAATTGCTTGAAGGCTGTACAGCGGGAAGTGAAGGAACTGTTTCTGAATCAGGATGGTCAAATGGTGTTATATTCCAAGATTACTTGGACAGGCATTTCCTTCGATATGCATCTCCAGCAACGCCGAATAGACCTTTGCTTCTTCTGTACGAGGGGCGGTCGGGTAGCCTCGTGGTTAAAGCGTTCGCTCGTCACGCC
The DNA here is from genome assembly GCF_023055435.1 of Haliotis rufescens. Taxonomy (NCBI): domain Eukaryota; kingdom Metazoa; phylum Mollusca; class Gastropoda; order Lepetellida; family Haliotidae; genus Haliotis; species Haliotis rufescens. Next base: position 5,832,340 of record NW_025963891.1, on the reverse strand, counting down.
GAAGACCCGGGTTCGATTCCCGACATGGGTAAAATGTGTGAAGCCCATTTCTGGTGTCCCCCGCCGTGATATTGCTGGAATATTGCTAAAAGCGGCGTAAAACCATACTCACTCATTCACTCTTCTGTACGATGGCCACAAGTCGCACATTTCTCCGTCTCTGATAGACTGGGCAAAAGATCACAATATTGTGTTGTTTGTCCTCCCGGCTCACACAATATTTTGCAGCCAATGGACGTGGGATGTTTCGGTCCGTTTACAAAAATCTACAATGCCGAATGTCACAAGCTATTGAAGTCTGATGGTACCACAGTCAACAGATATAACATCGCCTCCGTAGCCTGCAGGGCATATTCTGCTGCTTTAACGCCTGGTCACTTGCAGTCGGCATTCAGAAAGTCTGGAATCTATCCCTTTTCGCCAGATATGATTTATAAATCTGCATTCCAACCAGCTGCTTTTATCCACGCATCACACGTTGAAGACAAGTCGCAGCAAGTACCAGCTACTGACGACGTACACAGCCCACGTTCGAACCCTAACGTTGAGAAAGAAAATATCGTCACTAACTTTGACCAAACCCAATTCTTTGTTGACCAGCTTCCCGTCATTCAGAAGAAGCAAAGAAAACCACGTAGATCTATCCACAAGATCGTTAGCGGCAAAGCCATAACTGAACCAGAGATAGAAATTCAAGTTAAAAACTATGTTAAAAGTTCAACTTCTAAACAGCCAGTACCAACAAAGAAACGACCAGCAAAGTCACATACATATGCTAAACAATCTCAAAAGAAACATAAAAGTACCACCGAGCCAGCAGCGGGACCGTCCGGTGCGATCAATCTACTATACAGCAGTGACAGTGAGGATTCGCCAATATCCGATGACAAAACATGTTGCGTGTGTCATCACTTTCAGCCCGCTGAACTGGCCCAATGCACATCACTGTTTTTCGTACAATGGGGGCAGTGCATGTATCATGACTGTAACCACTGGGTGCACTTGCAGTATTGTTGTCCAGTGCGCGTGCTTCGGACGCATGACACGTTTTATTGCCCTTGCCATGGTCTGCCATGCAAACCATCGGAAGAGTAGGACTGAAAGAGGACACAAACTTACCTGTAAATAGGGTACATAACTTTATTGACAAGATTCGTTTTGGAGTTGTGTGTTAAATATCTATGCTCTTCAACTGTTATCAGCCGACACAAAAATGCTGGTAGGTATAGATTCGAATTCATAAAAAAATATTACACAGTTACGGTACTGGGCTTTCGTACATAGCGATACAATAATCTACTACGTAATCCACGAATCAAGGTGACGTCACATTTTGTGTGCACATGAATGGCTGATGAATGCAAATGGCTTCGGTAAACAAACTTTTCAGTCACGAGTGGAATCTTCGTCATTTTCTTATAGTTTAATAGATGAATTAAATGATCAGTGAGTATACAAAACAAAATCGGACATTAAAACCACGAATTTGGGTGAACTTTCCTTATATCCACGAATCAAGGTTACGCGAGGGTATACCCACACAGGAACTCGTTATTGGTCAGTAAATAAAAATATATACCCCCTATATGTAAGTGGAGAAAAGGAGCGTCACTCGCCATCTTGCCTGTTTGTTTACATTCGATATCCACGGCGATTTTTTTATTATAAGCTTATTGACAAGCGCATTTCTGGCCGTAGATTGATCGATAATACATTTCTACACATGTACAAGTCATCTACATTCGAACAATGTCCCTTACTTACCGAAATATCGACAGTTTATTTCGCGACCTGGGAAAATGTTACCAACCCCGAGCGGAAGTAAATTTCAAACGCGGGCAGAATCGAGCGAGCCACCTGATTGGCTGACCTACTTATGTCAAGACAGCGTGAAAACAACAACACATGTGCAACCAGCTTTGACTTAAGAACAAGTGTTTGCATGGAATTTGATCAAAGATGGACACAACACTCTAATCTGGCCAGGCTGGCACAGGAAAAACGGTTCTTATCAAGGAAATTACGGAGAGACTGAAGAGAAATGGAATCTACAGTTCTGACATGTTACTGTTGACTTTAAACAATTCAAAGATAATACCTTCAAACAGTTAGCAGAGTATGCAATGGGTTCCTTCTCAAAATTTAGCTGAAGAACAATATTTTCTTTCTCATCTGATATTCTGTTAGGAGATATGCCCTGACAGTATCTTGTCACATTCAGTGTCGAAAAGAATGAGTTACGTTTTTTTGAGTCGTAATGTATAGACTGAATACCAAAAGTGTCATTTATTACTGTACCACTGACGGAAAGATGTACATGCCCACCAGTAGAAAATCTCACTTGTAAATATATCATGTTCCCATTACAGGATAATCCTGTCTGCCTTCCAACAGTTATAGAGTATGCAGTACAAAATAGTCTTTTGGAATGTTATCAGATATTGCAGCAAATTCAATGTTTTGTGTCTGTTCAGATCTCACATTGATGCCACGGTAAACCGTGATGTTTTTTTGTCCAATCACCAGGTTTTCGGTGCCTGGTTGTGGTGATATTTGGAAAAGCATTTTTTTATATATTTTCCGACAAACACTTTTGATCTGTGACCAAAGTTGTCACAAAATTTCTGGAAAATCTCTTCAACTGGTTTAGTACTTTTGCTATCTTCAACATACTTTTCATGTACAAGAATGTTTCAAGAACTTTACATAACTGAAAATTGAATTATTGTAACATCGCAATATAGCTGCCATTGGTAAAAATTCAGAATTTCATATATTATAATGGCACATCATGAGATTTGGGTGTTTGTGATATTCATATTATCATGTAATGTTGTAATTTACTTATTATTCTTAAATAGATTTATTACTTTGCATTCATGATAAATATTAACTTGAAATGTTCACTTTATTCATTTTCAATCTGCTTGACCAGTAATCATAATGTCATAAGGCACAGGCAGTATACATGAAAATGTGCCTATTATATTAATATAGTGATGTAAATTTAAAATTCACCAGCTAATAATAGATAAGCTTTAGATGACAAGTATATTATAAAATGAAAAACATATTCATAATAAATATTTACCATTTGAAGAAATTATCTGATGTCATTTTTTAGATTCTGCTGTCGCTCCAGATAACTGTCTTCAAATTTCGCACTAATTTCTTTAATTAGAGGGCTGCGTATTTTCAGCCAATCAGGTGGCTCGCTCGATTTTGCCCGCGTTTGAAATTTACTTCCGCTCGGGGTTGGTAACATTTTCCCAGGTAGCGAAATAAACTGTCGATATTTCGGTAAGTAAGGGACATTGTTCGAATGTAGATGACTTGTACATGTGTAGAAATGTATTATCGATCAATCTACGGCAAGAAATGCGCTTGTCAATAAGCTTATAATACAAAAATCGCCGTGGATATCGAATGTTAACAAACAGGCAAGATGGCGAGTGACGCTCCATTTCTCTACTTACATATAGGGGGGGTATATATTTTTATTTACTGACCAATAACGAGTTCCTGTGTATACCCAATATTTCGGAAAAATGGCCTGAAAGTGTTCGAGTGTTTTACAGTAGGCCTGTCTTATATGGTTATCTCCCTTTACCCGCGCCTCGAGGGCGGTCGGCTAGCCTTCTGGTTAAAGCGTTAGCTCGTCACGCCGAAGACCCGGGTTCGATTCCCGACATGGGTACAATGTGTGAAGCCCTTTTCTGGTGTCCCCCGCCGTGATATTGCTGCAATATTCAAGACGACAACGCTCGTGCCCACCGTGACCGCAGCAGCAAAACATCACCAGAATGCAATGGCCAGCCATGAGTCCTGACCGTTCCCGCATAGAGCACGTCTGCGACATGATCGGGAGACGTGTACGCAGACGTCAAAGGCCATCCGCTACGTTAGCTGAACTGGGCCAGGCAATGCAATGATCGTCCCTGCACAGGGTACCCTAGGTAAACAACATAAATCCGGGATCTTTCAAGAAATCGAGCCAAACAGCCAATCAAATCACGCCAGGCCTCAAGAGTTTAAGTAACTGTACAGACGATAAGAAATCGTCCGCTTGCACGGCGACCTTAGAGCATAGAAACTGGGGGAATCGCAGATGGTCTCGTGCAATGTTTTCAGGGATTCCAGATTTTTCCTCTTGTCTTTCTGGATAGGCTTTGACGTGTCTGGAGGCATCCTAACGAACGTCAACGTAAGGTAACATGACAGATTTGGACGTCGGTCTGTATAGATGTGGGGCGGGGTCATTGCATATAGTCCATGTAAAGGATCACTGGACAGTACTACCGAGACAATATACTGGCGCCAATAGTTGTGTCGTTTGCGCGCCATGCTGGTCCTCATTTAGGTCGATAATCCTCGTGCCCACCGTGACCGCAGCAGCAAAACATCACCAGAATGCAATGGCCAGCCATGAGTCCTGACCTTTCCCGCATAGAGCACGTCTGCGACATGATCGGGAGACGTGTACGCAGACGTCAAAGGCCACCCGCTACGTTAGCTGAACTGGGCCAGGCGCTGCAATAGAAGTGGACAAGTCTCCCTCATATTTTCATTGGGAGATTAATTCGAACCATTGCACGTGCTATAAACGACTGTTTGACTAATCCTCGGGGCATGACCCACTACTGATGAAATCTTCTCAAACGTTCATTGTTTACTGCACACCCCTGTCGTCCGTCTTGGTTGTTTGCACCCTCACAATACACCCAACATGGTCAGTTTACACATAGTCCTTCCGTTGTCTTGTCCACCCATTATCATCACCCCATACCCTTTTGTGTTTCTGTAATGTTATTTTCTAATTTCTGTGTGCGTGCGTGCGTGCGTGCGTGCGTGTTACTCAGCAATATTACAGCTATATGAAGAGTCTGGACCATTCGATCCACCCAATTGGGATACGATGACATGCATGAATCAAGCCAGTCAGTCTGGCCGACCAAACTCCGCTCTTACAAGCATAGTCGCCTTTTACGGCAAAGATGGGTTCATACAGACCTATCGTAACCGGATCTTCACATGTCTCGTTTTTTGTAAAAGCCCAGGACATATGTTTTTCAACCTTGTGAAGTCGACAGATGTAGTAGGTAGATGAGAGGCCTATTTTCCAACAAAGAACACACATGGAAATCTCAATGCTCTACCATCGAAGATGTCTTTTCTGCGGGAGTTAGGGATACTGGGTTTAAGGCCACAGTGAACAGTGTTTTCATTGTACCTGCTTTAATTGCAAGGAAAGCCCAAAGTCACCTCTCACCATTTTAGTGAAACCAATGGGATAGACCAAGCATCATAATTTCTTTGTTGGGTGAATATGAATTCCAACCTTAACTCAGGATCCTGGCACAGCTAAGGGGGACAACTCTGCACTGCAAAGGTGGTGGGAAGACCACAAGGTATGCTGTGTTCACTGTTATCCATGGGAGGTCTGGGTGAAGGGTTGGTGGCCAGCAACAGTTTCTTGCCTCCTGGATCAGGTGGTCTGTGACTTGGCTGATTGCCTGCCATTGTACAGTGGGAGATGTTATCTGGCTTAGACAGCCTGCCCTCATGTAGCTTGTATATCACCCAATGTTATGTAAAAAAACAAAAGTGATATACGGCAGAGTTCTTTCCCCTCTTCATGTATTCTGCCAACTGACATACAAGGAAATATTAAAAGCAACACCAGAATAGTATTGTATATATTTTATACAAAAGATATTTGCTACATACAATTTCTATGTACATAATGTACAATGATGGCAGATAGTCTGTCAACTCATTATGAAGAAATGATAGATAAATAAGTTTATGGGATGGAATTTCTGGATGAGCACCTGGCGTTAGCTTACATCGAGATACCAATGACTGTACACGACCGGTCAAACTATCTTCCACCTTGTCCCAGTACACACTCAACATCTTCCAAGATGGCTGGTGATATGACCAAATGGGAGGTCAGAGAAACCTTTCCGTGTGGATGTTGAAGATGCGCTGGGACCAGATCAAAGTGAGTTGGATCGTGATTTAGAAGCAAACCCCTCTATCACTGCTGAATGATTATAATGTTATGCCCTAGGCAACATTGTACAAGAAACACCTCATCTTCCAATCTGGATTTTCTCAACACAAAATACTACAAATATGGGACATTGATTTCATAAAGCCTGTGCTTACAAGAACTGGAGCAGCAAGTGTGAAGAAGGCATCCCTGAAGTGAAGACTGATGGCCCCTTGAGTGCATTAGTGAGGCGGTGATGTTGCCATTTGGTTTGTAGCTTCAAGGTCTACATGCCATGGGCTCTCGTGGAGGGAACAAGCATACAAGGACATAGCTTCCAGGGAATTAGACAAAAGCTTCCAGGGAATTACAGACAACAGCTTCCAAGGTATTACAGACAAGAACAAAGAGCTTTCAGAAATCTCTTTCATCAGGGAAAATAGACCATGTCTGTTGTAGGGGGTTATGGAACATGCCTTATGGCAAATTACACACAATACCTTACATGCGATAATATGTACCATATCTCACACGGAGAATTACTGACAATATCTCACATGGGACAATATGTACCATATCTCACACGGAGAATTACAGAAAATATCTCACATGGGACAATATGTACCATATCTCACACGGAGAATTACTGACAATATCTCACATGGGACAATATGTACCATATCTCACATGGAGAATTACTGACAATATCTCACATGGGACAATATGTACCATATCTCACATAGAGAATTACAGAAAATATCTCACATGGGACAATATGTACCATATCACTCACATGGAGAATTACTGACAATATCTCACATGGGACAATATGTACCATATCTCACATGGAGAATTACTGGTAATTTATCTCAAAAAGATTGGCAGACAACACCCTTTAAGAGGGATACTAATATTGTTACAGACAAAACGTCAAACTGTCTGCTGGTTCTAATGGTAAAGCACCAGGGTACATGTATATTCCCATGAAAAGCTTCATCCATGAGTGTCACTAGGTTACATCTAGCTGACGTGGATACGTGACGGGTTGGGGGTCAGTCGAGATTCCTCTCACATACATACAACACCTTTAACAGTACAGAGCTGAGGACAATGCAGCCAGTAATAACAGGGAACTAAACAACATATCAGTTACACAGAACGACATCTAACATCAAAATCTACATACATCAACAATATGAATGGCACTTGTGAAAAATAAATGAAAACGTCTTGATAAAACTTGAAGAAGAAAAAAGAGAGAAACCCAATCCTAGACTGACCAAAGCTCAATAGGAGGGGAAGAAAACTACTCAAAGATGTTTCCACAATACGGGGAATATCACACATATTATGTCAACACTAATACCAAACCATGACACAAAGAAACAGTAGACTCAATATGTAGACTTAATATGTAAATGAAACATGACAGCAAGGTTTATTTCGACAATAGCTAGTAACTATGTTCACATCCAAAACTGCCAAGTCAATCAAATCACAAAGCTATATCACTTCTAATTTACCTTAAAAATTGACAGTTCTTGAAAATGAACAGGTTCACCATCTAAATTGTCTACAACAACCTCACATGTTTCACCACTCTAACAAGGCCATAACAATCCCACTCAAAAGGTGAGATATAGCTTGTGGGTATGTATTGCCATAAATGAATTTGAAAGACATCTTAGAAGGTAATTTTCTTGTACACATCACTGGTCTGTGCTATCACAGATGATTACTCCATGACAACAGATCAGCGACGCACAGATTAACACTTGATCTGTAGCAAGTCTATGTGTGATATATAACATGATCTCTAGCAAATCTGTTATATAACACATGATCTGTTGCAAGTCTGTGTGATATATAAACAGGATTTGTAGCAAGTCTATATGATATATAAAACCAGACTAGTTGCAAGTCTATGTGTGACATATAACACATCTTTAAGAAATCTATGTGATATATATAACACATGATCTTCAGGAATTCTGCTGGATAAATAACATGATTTGCAGCAAATAGTTGTGACAAATAACACATGAACTGTAGCAAATCTGTGTGATGTATAACACATGATCTGCAGCATGATGGTGTGTGATATATAACACATGATCTGCAGCACAGCCGTGCTATATAACACATGATCTGTTGCAGATCTGGGATACATAACATGATCTGTAGCACGATGGTGTGTGATATATAACACATGATCTGTTGCAGATCTGTGATACATAAAAGGATCTGTAGCATGATGGTGTGTGATATATAACACATGATCTGTTGCAGATCTGTGATACATAAAAGGATCTGTAGCATGATGGTGTGTGATATATAACACATGATCTGCAGGACAGCCGTGCTATATAACACATGATCTGTTGCAGATCTGGGATACATAACACGATATGTAGCACGATGGCGTGTGATATATAACACCAAACTGTAGCAAGTCTCTGTGTGATGGCAATGCAATACGTAGTAATCTAGAGGAGACCACAGACACAAGTCCATTAAGAGTAGAATCACATTATCTAGAAGGGAGCAGCATGTACACTGTTCCCTTGCAGGGGACTTTCTAGGGTGTTCAACCCAAACAATAAACACCCAGGCTATGCCCACTTTGGTCTGTGGTCCAAGCAGAGATGATAGAAACAATGTTAGTCAGTCTCAAGATGGCTTGACATGCAATACATACTATTCATATTTGGAGACCGCTGATAAGCAAGCTTATAGGTAATATTGGCACTGCATATAGTGAAGGGCATGGGCCCAGGTGACACTGAACGTATATGGGACATGAAACACATCAGCACTCCTACTCGCATACCTAGATGATGGTGGCCGCTTCCAAAATTACACAATACAGAGCAGTCCTACACACGTCAATCGGAGACACCATCTACTAGCAACTCACACTGCATTATCTCCATCTGGGAATCAGGGAATCCTCTGTTTCAGCCTGGACAAAGTACTTTGTGTGTAATGACACAGCGATAAAATCTTCAGTAATATTTTAATAGCATGTTTTCTCGAGAACATTTTCGATTCTCTAAGAACCCCAGGACGGTGCCGCCAACAGCACAGAGCAAACTAACAGGAATCCTACTGGTCATGATTTAAGATCTTCACAACTAAAATCACAGGATCTTCATTTCCAACATTTTGTCTCATCTACAATTTATATGATTTCTAGCGCAATTCAAATATTTTAAAGGGTTTAAAATTCCTCTCTTTCAGTAGTGAAAAAGGAAGAAGTCTACATTCTAAAGTAAAATGAACATCTCCAGAAAATGCCATCAGCTTCACATACTCCCTGACAGGGTTTCTAATAATCACACAAGCTGTGAAACACTTTGGTCCAGAGACGCTGCCAGAGCTTCACACTGACATCACTATTTGTGACCTATCAGCATGTCCCCACGCCTGAACTGGGCAGTCCACAAACACTGAGTCCTGCTCATAAACAGTTAACAAAATGAAGCATAAAATAGTAACAGCCATATTGACTGGCTACAGCAGACTAGCAACACAATTCCATAGTGAAACAACAAGGCATGCATGGTTGGTCGGTGAGGCGTGACATGTTGCCATCTACCACTTGCCGCGGTAGTGCTTCATATGTCGAAGGCCAGAAGGTGACATGTTGGTCATTGGCAGAATCTATAGTCATCTTACAGACGTATACTACCTTCCTGTCCGTCACAATCAACAAAAGGATATGATGTCCCCTAAAAGATAGAGTGTGATACCACAATAGAAGACAGAGGATGATGGATATTTGATGGCTACCAATTCCAAATGAATATTTCACTAAGGCTAACAAGCACTACGTTAATGATATGGTGTTTTCATGTATGACTAGTTAGGAGCACGTCCTCATGTTCAACATCAGTAGATGCACACATTTAAAGCAGATTACTTTGGCAGGACATACAACATGCCTTTTCCATTTACCACATGGTCTCCATCATTAAAACACTGGAAGTCCGTCTAAACCTTATCACCGATAATGAAAATACTCATGGATCACAAGCCTCAAACCACAATGGAATCTAACGTCAATTCTAAAAATTATGGGTGTAACGATTAGTTGATTAATTGCCTAAAATCATTACAAATTTTTCATGTTTAACAGCAAGAGTTCCACCGCCATGGTTGTTCATACTGCTGTGAGCATGGCAGGAACAATAAGGCCTCTATATTAATGCGCATCAAGTCCATAATTGCCAAATGGATGAACATTATCATTTAGTGCAAACAGTAAATTTCAGTTATTATATCTCTAAAAAACTTTTAGAATCAAACATCAAATTACATCCCATAATTCAGCATGGACATTGCAATCCTGCAGTTGCTCAAGCATATCGTTACATCCCTAGCAGGTCATCGCTCAAGCATATCGTTACATCCCTAGCAGGTCATCGCTCAAGCATATCGTTACATCCCTAGCAAGTCACAAGAAGACTGTAGATTCTGCAGAATCACTGTAAACTTTGAAGAACATTAGCCAGGAGGTTCCTGGGGATTGGCATCTATCGGTCCTTGCTGGTGAGTTTATCAATAAGCTCCTGTAGAGGCGCTAGTTCCTTTCTGTCTATGAGGTTGAACTCCTGCACAAAGAAGATGAAGTGCTTGAAGGACGTGTTGAGGTGAGCCTCCTCGCTCAGCTGGACCACCTCCTTGAAGTGCTGGTGGTAGATATGTGCATACACACGGAACAGGCGCTTCAGGATCGTTTTGGCAATGGACAGGAAGTTCTTCGGGAATGGCACACCTTAAATGAAAACAAGCGACTGAAGTTTGTTTCACAGCCTGGTTTGTTTCACAGCCTGGTTTATTACAGGTTATCATGATGTTAAGAATCTAGGTCGAAAAACAACAATGGCAGATAGCTTCACCAGCAAGCCTTCTTGTCGGGGTACAATAAGTGAGTATGGTTTGACACTAATTTTACCAAAAGTTGAGCAACATAATGGCAGGAGACACAAGAAATGGACTGCACACACTGAACCCATGTGGGGATCAAACTTGGGTGAGCTTAAGGCTTTGAACAGTATTTCAGTTACATCACAGTTTGTCAGCTTATTGTGGGAGAAAGACCCCAATGATGCCAAAGGTACAGTGCTGACAACATAGAACATAATCAGGACGAACCTAGATTCAAGCCCACAATCCTGGCATGCCTAAGGGATGCAACCCTGCTGAACGAATTGTGGCACCTTAGACAACTGGGCCACCAGTGCCCCGACGATTCTTGAAATTTTTGTAAAAATCAAAACTGAACATGAATTGTGTAGCTTCACTTCAAGAGAAGTGTCCTACAGCTGTCGTTGGACAATACTGACCTATTTTAGAGGGAAAGAGTGTTTCATCGTCCAACTGGTCCTGCACCCAGGTCATGAGGTAGTCAATGTACTTGGGGGCCGAGCACTTGATAGGCTTCTTGATGGTCTGTCCATCAGCCCAGTGGTACTCGTACTTTGGCCCCGCAGACATCACCGAACATGACTCCTCCGAGCAGAACTCTGTGATTGTGCCATACAGCATGTTGATTTGGTTGAAGAAGTCAACAGCTGTGGATGGAGGTGGATATCATATTAAACAATGTCAAAACAAACAATCTTATCTGTTGTTTTAACAGATACAAATGTAATATTTTTCCAAGTGTATCACAGGTCACTCATGAACATGGTTAGGTGTGCCCTTTCATAATAAAGTGTGCCAATTAGAATATAAATTTTGATCTATCATTTCTCCAAGGCTAGATAATATATACCTGTAGTTGAAATTTGGAATATATATTTTTGCTAAAACAAAGACTTCAAAGTGTGCCCTTCATATACTAGGAACGTATTTTAATCATGTCATTACTACTTTAACAACAAGCACTATAATACCAGGAATTTATCTACACTTTCTCAGGCCAATATCTGGCCACACTTCTGCAGCAAATGTCAGTAAAAATTCGAAACTAAACTTCCCAACTCCTGTTAATGTAAGTTGGCTTAGTCGAGATACTTAGTAGTATTTCACTGAAAACAGGACCAGCAGATAGAAAGAGGCCATCGTGCTTAAGTTTACATTATTGCATTTGATGCAATGCTAAATATCTCAGAATCAAAATGAGAATTGTTTCACAGTTTGCTTGTGAAGGGCACTGTTTGGAATCCTATATACATGGAATTTCGAACAATGCATTCTCTTTAGGCCACACATTTATTTTTGGAAAAGCAGCCAGAAAAGAAACATATTAAACTTAAAAATAATTATTTATAGTATTTCTCCGGCTAGCAACAAAGACCCTCAATAAAAAATGTTATATACATATTCCATGTCTACATCTTTATCAGTGATTCAACAAGCCAGCTGCAGTTTCAACTCCATGGCAGAATGAATGAATGAATGGCAGAATGAATGGCAGAATGAATGGTAGAATGAATGGGAGAATGAATGAATGAATGAATGAATGAATGAATGAATGAATGAATGAATGAATGAATGAATGAATGAATGAATGAATAAATAAATAAATAAATAAATAAATAAATAAATAAATAAAATAAAATAGCTATTAATTTTATTTCGACCGACCTTGTGTGGAAAAGGTGAAACATAAAATTCAAAAAAGTGTGGCCTTAGGCTAGCCTGTGGGCTACTCACTGTTGACTGCCACCCACTCATTGAGGTCCTCCCCCTCAGGGAGCATAACGGCCAGACGGAGGTTACCACTTCCCAGGGTAACCGCCGCATGTTTCATCAAGTCATACTGATGAGTTCCTTCGGGGATGTTCTTCTTTGGTTTGAATGTTTTGTTGTTTCGACTTCCACTGCAAACAACAAAGAATGAACAGTATTAGTACAATCAGCCAGGTGAACATTCTCCATGGATAGCTAATCCAGCCATGTTATAACTGCTTGCAATATTATACACTGAAATCTTGTTTATCCTGATTAATCTAGGTGAGATTAGCCTCGGCATAGGCAATATCCCTCTAATACAAACTAGACCTTCCAAACAGTAACTGCCCTGTGGGTATTTCTGGTCAGAATGGGTCTCAGCAATCTATACTAGTTGTAAGAGGCAAGCAAATGGATCGCGTGGTTGGGCTCGGTGACTTGGTTAATTGCATGTCATCATACCCTGACGGTGTGGACAGTTGCTCGCAATATTGCTCACTGGGTTGTCTGGATCAGATTCAATTAACTACAGGCCGCCATCATATAGCTGAGTGTGGCGTTAAACGAGAAGAAAAAAAGAAACAAATCCAGTAATCCTACAGAAAAAGCAAGGTTTACAGACTAACACTTAGTGACAGTATTTACTCCATTTACAGCCAATGACTACTGGTGCTAGGTTTGTCTGTTGGTTGTTTTTTACCACAGCACTCCACAACACACAATACTACGCTATCAACCATGTAGGAGGCAGACCACCAGACCCATTAAGTTGCTTCCTACTACAAGCAAGGGTGTCTGGGACTGGTGCTACAGCTTGCAATATCATCTACCTCATATCTGCTAACAAGAGCACATCTTTACATTTCACAAATTCTCAAAAGAAGTGCAGCATTTAACATATGCTTGTTGAAATTGATTCAGAATAAATCCTACTACTTTATAAACATGTTTTAATGACTTGTTGATATACTATATATAATACTATACTATAATTGCCTCCCCCACAGGGATTCTTGGCTTGATCAGGTCCCCAGTAACCTATGCTTGTTGTACAAGGCAACTAATGGCTTGCGATCAAAATCTGCGAATTGGTTAATTGGGTGTCATCGTGACATCGGACGTTGCTTACAATATCAATCACAAGATTATCTAGTGCAGACTTAATTATTTACAACCAGCCAAGATTTAGCTGGAATATCATTGGTTCCAGCATTAAACAACAAACTACAATAACTACTGCCAGGAGTTCCCAATGAAATGGTCTAGAAAAAAAAGATTAACAAACTTCTTGCTCAGTGCAAACAAGGTTTTTACTAGACAAAACAGTTTGCATAATATATACACATAACTTAAGAATTTACACGTATGTGTATAATACAGTCGTGCCTCGTTTATACAAACAAATTTTCGTATAACTGAAACCAGCTTCTTACTGGAAGAGTTACTTCCCTTCAATTATGCAACTCATGACAGATGACAGAGCAAACAGATACATCCACTCAATCTTTATTCATACACGTTTCAAAAAGTCTGTCATGGAGTTTGAACTGTCACCAATTGTCGATTTTCCTATGGTATGTCCAAATTCAGTGCCATAATGCTTACTGATGGTTTCTAAACTTGCGGACGGGTGTTTTTCTTTAAACAGACAAATTTCCCTTTTTCCGCGTGCTGTAACTGCGTTTCGCTTACGTTTCACTGGTTGACAGGCCATACTTACACAACTTTGACCTTTGACCTCCACAGACGCCATATTTATCGAAGGGGATTACATGTATAATAAACAAGCTCGTCTCAAACGTAACTCAGTGTCACTTGGTTAATTGACTTCTCACGAATCAAAGGATTACCACCAGCGGAAGTGTATTGTCCAGATAAGTGAGACAGTTTTGTGTGCATTTCAGTGTTTTTTATGTATGAAAATGACCGTCCGGTTCCGGAAACTGAACTTCCGGATATACGGGTAAATTTATATAGTAATTATTTCGTTTTGAATGAAAATCGTCCGGGAACCGAGGTTTCCGGATATCTGAAGTCCGTATAAGCGGGGCATGACTGTATGCACATTAACATGGTAAGTCCCATGCATGGCTGTATGAAACATACAAATTAGTTCAGCTGCAGTATGCACATACCATCATAAAATCAAAAACATATTACTATTCTGTTCAGAAAATGTTCAGGCGGTCCATGTCAAATGTTTTGCCATAAGTCACCAAGTGTAAGTTTAATTCAAACCAGGAAATCTATAACGAGCTTACATCATCAGGTCATGCAGTGCTACTACGTCATTAAAAAGTTTGGAAGTAAAATGTTGTATGGCACATGTTGCCAGTCTGAAGGCATTAAATAGGTCACCACGGTCACGGGATTGTTTAGACCCACATTTTATGCCTGGAAATTATTTCTCTGAGAGTCACCAGAACTCACAAATAGATAGACAGGGTAAATCCCAGGGACAAAGTGGGAACTCTATTTTCATGTTATCCTGGGTTGTGACACTATTTTTCACTTGAAACATTTCAGAACCACCAGCAATTTCTTACTAATGCTAACACTTCTCTTCAAATAAAAGTAAATGTTCCACTTGTCATTCTATATAAGCTAGAATATCATTGCAAATAAACAGAATATTTACGAAAAACACATTCGTAACACACCATTCATCACTGCAAAAGAATTAAAGAGGACTAAAATCTCTAAATCAGAGTGATAAGTGGTAATGTTTTTTCTCATCTCTTTCCCTTGGAATACCTTACATAACGTCAGTTTAATGTAGCCCCTGTATTTTTCAAAATATGGAACAGTTTTGAGATACTTCCTTATATATACTGCAGGATTCACTCTAGGGATTTTGTGACATGGGCCCTTAATATAAAAATGTTAAAATTCAGGTGGTACTCCCATACAGCACAATGTTAAAATGCCCCAATGTATTTGTAAATGTGGCCCTTTTTTCAAATTTCGGGGCTAAAAGCACAAGGCCCGACCCTAGAATTATCCCTGATACTGAACAAAAAAGTTCGAGATCATGAATATTTCGAGAGGTATTTTTGGCAGTGAAGACCGAGTTTCTTTAAATCTCTAGGGTCTATAACAATATTTCATGATTTATAACCTTTCTTGTCCAGTATATTTTTTGCTAGTTTACATTGCTCACTGTGGAACAATCTAGTGTTCTTATTGTGCTGATGGGTATTTGTGTTATTATTATACCATTATTATACTTCAAACAGGGTGAATTGACCGAGTTCTCAATATGTTTTTGGCAGGGCGAATGTATGGTAGTCCTACCTACATTGTTGACCAGTCCCTAGCTCTGAATGTGTCAGCAACCGGTAGTAGAGCAGGATCTTACACTTTTCAGTTCTCGTAACTTCTACAGTCTCCGCTCTAGTGTGAAAACGTTTCTCTTCGTGATTGAAGTTATTTACACATCGTTTAAAACGCTGCCTTGTATCAGTCAAAGGCAGAATAAGTACGTTTTGACATTGACACTTAGAAACCGGAAGCATTTGTCAAAATGATACGAAACCATTTTGTATAAAAAAGACACGCCAAAACATGCATGAACCATTCACAACAAACGTTATCTTCATAATACAACAATGCATTTCATGGTCCACCTGCTGTCATAATCAAATGTAATGAAATAACCTCTGCAAAAGATGATAACTGTGACTGATGTTTGTAAACAAACAAATTGAGAAGAATAGTCAGCTGACAAAACTTACAAAAGGAAGCTCATCTTCGAAAACCACACAAAAATTCCTTGAAGGGTAAATTGACTGTACTCTTAGTCCTTCAAAAATACCAGTAAATTCAATACTTCTACATAGGTAATGCAGATGATTGTTGATTTCGAAGGCTATTCCTCTATTAACAATGTCACCAATATGGCGATCGAATGTTTATGCCCAAACCGGAAGGAAGTTTGGCGTCCATAAACGTTGGTGGTACAAAAATATCATATTTTTCGTGTTAATGCTCATTAAAAACCAATCTTCACAAAATGGTAACATTTTCTGGTAAAAATAGAAAAAGTAAAATGAAAACGTAATGCAGTTCGGCCACTTCCGGCAAGCACATGCGGGAGAACGCGGCGTAGCCATATTGGAAAGTTCGACATTTTCAGACGAAAGCAGCAAGACTTAAATATCACATTGCCGGTATGTCAGCTTGTATTAAGTGCATTCTTATGCATAATGCCACATAGTGCACTCCATGTTGTTTAATATCTTGTAGTAATTTATGTGAGATGGTGGGTCTAAGTATATCTACAATTTTGCAATTTGCGCCTAAACGTGACAAAGACTTCAAAGAGTAGTGCGGAGTCGTGGCCAATGCTAATGATTCTTTCGGATTGCTTCATATTGACAAGTATCAGTATAAGCAAATCCACTGCATTTCCGGACCTCTAATATTTGATTTTGATATATTCCTGGTCAGTTGCGTATTTATGTTTAAAATCGAGGACAATAGAAACAAAGCCCAAGTCGCAGGCTGACTCGGTAGCGTGTAAGTCATTGATTGTGCTGACACTCGACAATATAGGATCTCTGCAAACTAAGTAATGCCTTCGTTTTGTACTTTCATTAAGTGTTTCAAAGACATACCCAATATTTTGTCGCCTTTGCAATTGTGGTTTTATAAACAGTCTCCTTTCTCATCACTGAATTTAGGAACAAGGACTTCCACTATTAGAGATTCAAACCACAACCACTGATAACACAATTTGAGTAGCCTAGATCTATGCATGAATTTGGCGCATTATGGTGGCTTGTAGAGAAATTACTTCTACTGTAACATGTGGTGTATACGTACTCATAGTAGATTTAAGATTGTATTTTTTTGACGCAAGTTGCCATGTAAATAATTAAAATTTTAAAATTAGAAGTATCATGGTAATCACATTGCAGAATTAGATCTGTATTTGTTTATTATCTTTCATTGATGGTATTGGAATGCATATGGGTCTATGTTGTGTTCTGTTCATTTTGACGGTCAGTCTACGTGCAAAATGTTAACTATATCTTAAGCATTGTTACCATGATCGCAATAAATATATATAAGGTACTAACAATCATTTTTGTCTATGAAGGCATGGGTTCTCACGAGGATGACGGCTTTGTTGTAAGGCTTCGCGGTTTGCCATGGGCAGCTACACCTGAGGAAGTAGTCCGATTTTTTGCAGGTTTGTACTGTAAACATTGGTCTTTAGTGATAGCCAAATAAAATATGTAGCATCATCTTATTTTGATGTCACTGGAAATGAATCTTGCTGATTGCTACTTTTCACACAATATTCACCAGTGTTCAAGTTGTCTTTATTTCAAACTTTTTTGAGTGTTCCTCGGTTTCATCAAATGTCCATAATTCATAGAAAGGTAGGGATCATTTGGCCCCAGTTTTCCAGTTTCTCGACTGAACACTGATTCAGAAATTTGCTGACAGCAGAATGAAATCGTGTAGCTGAAGTTGAAACTAATGAAGTCAGATAAAATCTTCTTTACCAACACATGTTCTTATTGAAATGTTCTATTATTATATCTATTGATTATACATGTTTTCATTTTGATTTGTAGGAGAAGAAAACTCGGACATTAAAGTTGGTAAGTGAAGAAAAATGTCTATACATTTGCAACTGGAAAACATGTCAGGTACCCTGCCTTGGCTGCCCTTACTGATAGTGTTACATTATACTGTGATAGAAAAAAGGAAACTACACTCGTTCATATTTCCCGGTTCAAACGTTTTGGCAGAATTCCTTTTCAGTTAGGAATATTTGGTGTACTTAAACGGTAAATGGTTGGGATCTAGATCTAGGAGTAAAATGTCAACTCTATTCTTTAATGTTAACTTTTGAACTTGTGAAGGCTGGTTCAAAATCATCTTAAGTTTCTTTATCTGGCCTGGAGGAAGGATTTGTATCTATGTATCAATGACTAGTAGATGTTAGATATGAAAAGGGGAGCAGTATACTACTAGAATTATGCAGCTATCTATTGAGCATGTTTTTTAAGTATAGGTTGAGAATGTTTTTCCTTCAATTGAAGATCCTGAGAGCTGTGGAATACGCAATGTCCACTTTACATTTTCTCGTGAGGGACGTCCTAGTGGAGAAGCATTTGTAGAGTTTATGAATGATGAGGATGTAGAGCAGGCAGTCAAGAAGAATAATGAACATATGGGACAGAGATATATCGAAGGTGAGATAAGGGTGATAACCACTAAAATATTTTTCTTATATTCGGTGTTTGAAACTTAATCCCTTGAGTATTTTTTGTTTTAGTATTTAAATCTAGAGACTCTAAAACTTTCATTACATACATTAGCATTACGGTTATGACAAGACCTTTTTTACTTTCATCCTTCACTTGGAACACTGATAGTATTTTATGGTATGAATCTGTAGTGTATGGAAAGTATCACATCAGCGTTTATTTTCAGTATTCCGGTCCAAAAAGAGTGAGATGGACTGGGTGATCAAACGTGCAGGGCCCAACCAGCAGGCGCCAACCGAGGCCGTAGTCAGGCTTCGGGGCCTCCCATTTGGCTGCTCCAAAGAAGAAATTGCTCAATTTTTCACAGGTATGTCTCTTACTTTTCTGTACATAACATACACATATTTTGTAAAATGAATAAATAAACTTTGCAAATTTTAATAAAGTATTCATTCAAACATAAACTGTAATTTATAAAGTGTGTAATGGTTGATGAAATGGGATTATGATAAATGCTTAATTGTCTGCTTGTGTAATAAACAACTGTGTATGTTAAATGGTGATAAGATCGATTCAGTGATGTAAAGGTGCTAAATAAAGGGTAGCATTTCTGATTTGAGATGGATAAAGAGGATCCATCTATTATACCATTACAACTGAGTTCTTGGTCAATGGATTGAAGAATGAACCAGTGTGTAGTGTGAACTGTAAAGGATTGCAAAGGAATGGTTTTGAGAAATGACTTTTTGGTAATGGTTTTGTTTTGGGGACTGTTTGAAAACTACTGGCAATCGTTGTCTATTGACCACCATGTCAGATACATTGTTTGGGCTTGTTTGTGACTGCCTTCGTATAGTCAGTGTTCCACCTGAACTTGTCCTGGCACTGCTGGCTGCTGTAGATGGTTCAAGGGAGATAATTGGAAACATCACATCAAACACCATTGAAGACAACCTGCTTTGTAAACATTTGTCCTTTCTTAAATCGATCTTATCACAACAATACTAGAAATTGTTATCTTAAATGGTTTAAGACTGTGGATAACAGAATTTAAAATTTGTTGTAGGTATTGTCAGCTTTTAATCGCATTGGATTTGACAGACATGATACAATTGACAATAATTCAGCACATCAAAGGACATTACAATTTTAGGTTATAGATTTCAGGAAATTATAATGAGTGTTTATTATTTTATTAATTCAAGAATCAGACATTTGCATGGATTTTGGAATTGAAATATGAAATATTAGTCTGGTCAGTGACGTTTTTGACAGAAGTTGTAATGTGAATTGAAACTATTTAAAAGAATTTCCAAATCACTGGGTATCATATTCCTAAATATAACAGAAACTTTAAACACTGTAACAGTTAGGAAAATAATTCTACTCATTGGTACTCGTGAGATATTTTGATTGGTGCAGCCAAATGAAAAGTACCTGCAGGTAACAGGTACATACTGCGGACAGTTGACACACAGCTACATACATGCTACTCTGATGACTACTTCATGTTCTATGTTGCACTACCATCGGACTGAGATTGCTATGCTCTGTTTTTGTTGGGTGGGTCTGTAGGGTTGGAGATTGTACCCAATGGGATTATGCTACCTGAGGATCGACAGGGGCGCAGCACGGGGGAGGCGTATGTCCAGTTTGCATCCCAAGACATAGCAGAAAAAGCCCTGGGTAAACACAAGGAAAGGATAGGGCACAGGTGGGAGGCTGGGCTGATGACAGCAGCGGGAGGGACAGTCGCGTTCCACCGCCTGCAACATCGCTAACTTTACTTCTTTCTCTTGGATGCTACTGGGCAGAGTGGGTATGGATGGTTGGGGTCCCATTGGGCCGGGTGGATGGTGGATACAAGGAATCTTCTGTTGATGTTTGGAGTGATGGCAATAAATTATAGACACTTGTGTTACTGTAGCCATTTATAACTATTACCGTTCTGTATGATTGATGTGCTGGTGTGATGTTTCAGAAATATTAGGTTTGTAATGTAAACGTACAGAAAAAAGTAAATATTGAAACTTCAATACATGTACTGATGAGAAGTGGTGAGAAAGTTGTGTGAATGTTTTCAGTCTTTTTGTTTTATTGTATTAGGGATTTACATTGAATTCCAGTGATAAAGAATTAATTATCCTTTGATGACAATGTGTAACTTAAAATTTAGCTATGCTATTTGATTAAACTGAATGTGTTAAGTTGTGTGATAAAGAAAGATTCATGTTTTTTAATGTATGACATTATGTAACCAAGGTTATTGAAACTAATTGGGGAAAGACAATGAAAGGAATCGGAACAAGAAGTCCCTGAGTAATATACAATTGCTAATGCTCTTATGTTAGGATGTACATATATGTATTGTACACAGACTGCAGCATGTTGATTGGCACCTTTCAGGTACATAGAGATCTTCAAAAGCAGTATGGGCGAGGCCTACAATGCCATGGGCCAGCAACGGATGAGGCCTATGATGGGTGGGTCCATGGGACGCCCAGGGCCCTATGATCGAAATGACCGCTTCGGTGGGATGGGCATGGGCAACATGGGAGGAGGAGGAGGTGGTGGTGGAGGAGGAGGAGGCGGCGGCGGCGGTGGCGGCGGCATGGGAATGGGAGGATACGGCCGTGGGCGTGGTGGCAGAAATGTGAAAGGTAAATTAGTTTGATATATTTTTGTATTAGCTCACAGTAGCTCAAAACTTTCACATTTTTTGTTGTTTAGTATTATGAGTTCTTAGCATTGTTTGTTATTATTTTTTTGCTTTTGTTTTCAGGTTACTTTGAAGATGACTTTGATGATTACAGTGGAGGGTATGGAGGTGGTATGGGATTTGGGGGTGGCAACCGTCGAGGTGGTGGAGGAGGTGGCGGCGGCGGAGCTGGTGTTGGCGGTGGAATGAGAGGCAACAATCAGCGTGGCCGGATGAACATGGACCGGCCCCGCGGAGCCACTCCTGGCAGTCATTACATTAGCGACACAGGACATTCTGTACACATGCGAGGCCTTCCATTCCAGGCCATTGAACAGGATGTGTATGATGTGAGTTGATATTACTTCCAGCTACTGCACTGAACCACTCAAAAGCTTAGAACATGTTAAAGTTCTTTATTACCACAAGACATTTCCTTGATGTATGTGTCTCCTATTAGATGTTCGATTTTCTGCTTATTCATAAATTGTAAAACAATTGTTTTGAATTTCAGTTCTTCAGCCCAATACGCCCTGTGAAAGTTGAATTTGAATATGCCCCAAATGGTCGACCAACTGGCGAGGCAAATGTTGACTTTGGCTCTCATCAAGAAGCTGTTGAGGCTATGAAGAAACACAAGTCAAATATGCGTAAGTGGTAATGGGTAAAGGAAGTTGATTGGAATAATCTTATCTTTTTGTATAGGATAGATTAAAGTAGTAAATTTGAACTTCATAAGAAGTCATGAGATTGGGATGTTTTAGAATACTATGAAAGTTTGATTCATTAAAATGATCTTAAACAAGTGATCAAGGAACATAGTGGATACAGGATTGTGAAGAGTTGAATAATGTATCAGATAGTTCTTTTATTGACAAGTACTAATTATGATCATCCATCATTGATTACAGAGCACCGCTACATTGAACTGTTCCTCAACTCAGCTCCAGCTGAACGCGGCGGAGGTGGAGGTGGATTTGGCTCAGGGCAGATGGGTGGAAGTGGTTTTGGTGGGGGTGGCAGCATGGGCAGTGGCTTTGGCAACTCCGGAGGATATGGTGGGGGTGGTGGTAACTACGGAAGCAATGGTAACAACTTCGGAGGAGGAGGAGGCGGCGGCGGCGGCGGCGGAGGTGGTTATCAAGGTAGGTCAAACAAAGGTTCTCAAGTACAAAAAATATGCTGATTGAAATTAATTGGGTTCTGTAGAGTCCTTGTATTTTATGACGATAGTATTTGAATCTTGATACCCTCTGAACCTTAACTCCAAACATCAGGGTTATGACAAGGACCTTCTTACTTCTTACTGCATCCTGTATTGACAATGGGTTGTATAAGGTTTGCCATGATTTACTTCATTTCGATAATACTCAAAATATATATTTGTTTTGAATTTTTTCTTTTTATATGTATGAAAATATTTAGAGATAGTCACTAATTGGCAGAAACATTGACACATGAACACTTAATTTGGACAAGCTCTAATGTAAGCGTTTTTGTTGCAGGCAACATGAATAATTACATGGGAGGTGGCGGCGGGGGAGGAGGCAGCGGTGGTGGCTATGGCAACAACATGGGCGGCATGAACAATAATGTAATGGGAGGAAATCCAAACTACACAGCATTCTGAAGTGAACAGCTGCTTATTGTGAAAAGTTTTAATTGTGACATGGACACAACCTTAGCATAAACACCGCAAGCAGATTTACAACACTTGACTCGGTCAAGTAATAGATGCATTGCCTCTGATCATGGATCCAGCTTCCCCCTGGCATCAGTCAATGCTTATTCCATGTCTGTGGGAAGAATGATGGGAACATTGTCTTCACTAAGTGTTTGTCATGACATCACCTTTTCTACATTATACTTTTATGGGACACTTCCATGGCTTCATATGGTATTTCAGCCCTGTAACCGACTGGCTTGACATCGTTTATGAATTTCATACATGGTTTACTTTTATGTGTACATATTATAAGGAAGCTTTCTTAAATTGTACGGAATATGAAAACATTTTAGGCCAGTCAACTTGAGAGTATGATCATGTGTTGGGGAAACTACTATGTTGCAGGAATTCTAAGTGTTTTATCTACTTAAAGTATTGCTTGCACACATTAACTTGTGTATTTTGTATTATGGACTCTCGACCATGAAGAACTAACGCATCAGTGTATATTGACCATGTCGCATCACTTGCTGTACATCAGATAAACTGTATCTCAGTAAAAACCTCTTTATGTAACAGTCTTTGTTGTTGTGTCTGTTTTGTGGCAATCTCTATGGTGTAGTGGATAGAGAATCTGCCTGGAGAGTGGAAGGTTTGTGGTTCAGTCCCCTGGCTGGGTCAGTTCGGAGTCGGTATGCTTTATCTGAGTAGGGTTAAAACTGCAGCATGATATCTCACTGATCTAACACCATAAACTGGACATTAGGCCAGACTAGTGCAAGCAAACACAAGTGACATCCATGTTGAGCTATGGCATGTTATTTCAGTCGTCTAGCCGTATTTATTATCTTCTGTAAATCCTGGCTAGTACAAGCAGACACACACACACACTCACGCATTTAAGTGAAATACTCTGAATGAAATGTTGACCCCCATTTCACCTTGCCTTATGTGGATCCTGGTCGGTTCACTCTCTGATGCAATTTGGAAGCAGATCCTTAATTGATGTATGATAAAACCTATAGGGAATTGAGTTTGTTCTTCACTGAACTGGTCATATTGCCCCAGTGGATTCTGGGAGAGAATGTCCCAGTACCACTGTAAGAGCCAGGTGGACAGGCTGTTTGTGCATATCTTGTCCTGATGGTTAGGTACATTGACGTTGCCACCTACCACTGAATGGCCTGACCTTGAATTTATTATTTACAGGCTGCCATCACTAGCACAATGCTGACTGGAATGAAATAAGCCCCCATGGTTCAAACATAGGTCAAGGACAAATGTGCCACATCTGGCTGTGCTCAGTATCTTGAGTTGTGGATTTTAATAATAATTTTCACAATAATGTCGACATGCCTTATTATACCTTGTCACAACACAGTTGCACCTGTTCGGCCTGCATTGCTATGTGTGAAATCGTGCAAATATCCGGGTTAGAATTGATCTTCAGCAACCAATGCTTGTAAGAGGCAAGTAACAGGATCGGGTTGTCAGACTTTGTTGATTCATCCCAATTGTGTAGATTGATGCTCATGCTGTCATGGATTGTTTTGTCCAAATTAATATATTCAGAGACGTACTATAGCTGAAATATTGCTGAGTACAATGTTAAACAAAGCATTGAGGTGACAATGTTTGCATATGGAAGAGAATTGCACTTGAAAATTTGACACATTCAGTTTTCCAGCCACAGAAACAACCTTTTGATTGAAAAACAAATCTTTAAGAGTTTTGAACCTAAGAAATGGGCTTGGTTTCTCAATTCTACCACAATAAACATGAACCCTTTTCGTGATTACGTGGCATTAACCTAGTCTGATAAAGTCACTGTTAAACTGTCCGTCAAGTACCAATAGTGATGTTCTCTGATGGTAAATGGTTCAATGCATGCATCACTTGTATACCAATCCAAATGCATCATTTCCTAAAATGACCTGATAGAATTAATGCTTGCTTATAAAGAGGCTGTGTCAGAACATGCAGGAAGTATTTTTATATACTATCAAAAGAAACACACATCCCATATTATGGACGTTGAGATTTGCAGCCAACACTCTGTGGTCAGTTCCAAGCATCTGCTGCTGATGCTAGTATGGATGGAAACTCTGTCATGATGTATGTGTGGGCGGCTTTCACGTCCTAGGCGATCCAGTGCACCGTTTGCAACAATAAGATGGTTGGTCATAGTGGGCTACCCTGTAGATCAATTGCCTCTTGTGTTCCCGCCACACCAGCTCTCCCATCATGCCCGATCATCGATCAATTCTGCCTGAACTGGGCATGGCGCATTCTGTGTCACTCAAAGAAACTGAAGAACATTTGTTGCTGTAGATATCTTCCAACAGTCCATGTTTCCTATTAAAACAATGCATGTTGTTATCACATGCTTGGAAAGACACCATTCTGGACAGTTGTCTCATGAATATGAAGGTTCTCTTCAGGGATAGATTCATTGTAGAGAGATTGAAGCTTAAACAATGTAGAGAAGTTTCTAGACAACATAAGATGTCTTTTGTTTCTTTTGGAACCGAGTATATGACTAAAAAAACAACACATTAAACTGGCAATTCGTCCTGTGAAGATTCCGGGTTGGAATTAGTCACAGTTTACGACAAACATTGGTTGCTGAAGATGTGGGATTAGGTGTTTTTCTGGCTGGCTGGCTGGCTGGCTTGGTTGGTTGATACATGTCATCATATCCCAATTGCGGAGATCGATGCTCATGAATATGGTTGATTATCAACCACTGTTATAAAGCTGGAATATTGCTGAGAGCTGCTTAACAACAAACAAACAATACTGTCATTTTCTGTAATGAAAGCCAGAACCTACTGAAAACATTTGACATACCCACTTATACCTCTCATCAAAATGTTCACATTTAATTCTCTCATGATAGAATGGAAAATAAGTTTTCAGTTCCCAAATCAATACAGCCTCAACAAATCTACCAACATCATAGCTCCACATGCAGTATGTAAAGCTATTTGACAATACTTGTGAAGTCTATTCAGCAATAGTAAGTTTGTATATTCTAGTATATCACAACACAAGAGTATTTTTGGGTAACAATTTTATTATCGATAGGTATATCACAGTAGATAGATCAAAAGTATACTTGTTTGAATCTGTGGTGCCTGATAATAGCAACAGCGGAATACTCTCTCAATATAAACTCTTCTCTACTTCGTTACGGAGTGTCTCACATCTAGAAACATGATAAGGATTCGAAACCGAAGGAAGAAGAAATATCCCATAAACCTTCCCCTGTATCTTGCTACGATCAGATGCTCCACACAGGAACACTGAACAGGATTTTACTCTCTAAGTCCTCTGTCTACAGGTGTATAGGAGGGGTATCCTGGATGCTAACCCTTCAACCAAACATCTTCTAACTTCCTCCTTCATTCCGTCTCAGACACACGTTCAGGGGATACATCTCCATACAAACGTCAGTAGCTGATGCTGCACTAAGCAATCATAACTCTCAAAGGTGTCAGTAGACTGGCGGAGTTGTGGTTAACACACTAGACAAATCTACTACACTGATTGGCAACCCGAAGTTCATACCAATTGAATAAAGGTGAGATCAAAAAGTAACAAGTGAAAGATGTGCAGTAAGGTCAAGAGAGTCAAATATCACTGTCTGGCATTTCACCACGTTCCATACCAATGCTGACCTTGGTAGCAGACGCCAAGGTAAGGGCGTGTGGAGGAGCACCCTCTGGTGCTGGGGGGATAATGCCGACATTGGTTGCCAAGGAAACAAGATGGATAAGCAGCCCCTTCAGTCGATGAACGTCTGGGTCTGTGATTTGCCACACTTCCACATGGCATTAAGTAGTTTGATGAGGCCGGTGTCTTTCGGCTTCTCCAGGCCTCGCATCACGCGCTGCTTCATCACCGACACAAACTCCTTGTTACTCAGCTGGCCGTCATCTGGGGGGAGAGAGGGGGTGAGAGTCAGTATGGTTGTGTGGTAATTTTAGCAATATTCTATCAAAATCACAGCGGGGGCGTGAGAAACAGGCTTCACACATTGTACCCATGTGAGGAATCTAACCGGGGCCTGAGGTATTCCATGGCAATATGAAACACGGCTACCATACTAGTACCAGACTTATTGATAAAGGTACATGAAGTAGTAATAATATATCAGTACATCACTGCCCTAAATCCAGTATTTTGGCTTCCATCACACTATCATTTTTGCAGATTTTCAACAGTTTATGGACAGGTGACAGTGAAGTGAACTTCTGTTCAAAATCTTTAAATCCAATCTTATATTATGACGACAGCAAAAAAACATGATTTATGGCAGTGATGTACTGATATATTATTACTACTTCAAGCACCTTTATCAATTAGTCTATGTTTTAAAAAATAATCTCATGTAAGTATATAAATGTCCACTCATTTTATAAGCTTACAATGAGAATGAGACCACTTTTTTCAATCATAAGTAGGGCGATTTAAGGAAATAGATTTAATTTGCACCAGATGCATGTTGACATGAAAACCTAGTTGCGCCAAACAAAACCAGGTTGCACCCTGGTCCCGTAAAGTTATTCTGTAAAACGTGATAGGAACCTGTGCACACAATCTTGAAGTTTGATGACATTAAGCCTAAGAAACTGAAAGCATCACAAACTACATCTAAACGATGTAATATGGTGAACAAACTTGAGAGGTAATGAGTGTCCTCAAAATTCGATTTTGTGTGGAAGGTACGTAAGGGTTAGTCACACACAAAATTCAATTCTTTGGACATGCATTTGGTGCATGTAGACACAGATATTAGGTTGTATATTTCAAGAATAGCTTGCACGTGTGCATGTTTTGTTTAGCTACATCAAGCTCTGATAAGCTTTCTTGTACAGGTTGTCATTGCTATACACTGACCATATTCAACAACCTAGGTCAGGAATATAATGGACTTGTATGTCTTACTGTTTTCATCAAAAAGTGTGAAGACAACATCGATGACGTGATCGCTCAGCTCTACATGCGCCACCGTGCGGGCCACATGGCGAAATGTCTCTGAAAACAACAACATACATCTCATTCATTACACAGATGTTTGTTTCTTAATGTGGCACTCAGCAATATTCCAGTTTATTACGGCAGTCTGTTAATTTTGGATCATACAATACAGTGATTGTTATCATAAGCAACAATTAACACAGTTAAGGCACCATGACATGCAATCAATCAAGTCACAAAACCTTATCTCCAAATCTATTAAATTGCATCTTATGACCAGCAACGTTGACCGGTTCTTAACCTGAATCCCTACAGGCCATAGAGGGAAATTGTGAAAATATTGATAGAAAAAACAAGTTAGATGTGTTTCAGCTCGATCATCAACACACAACATACAGAACACTGGATCGGTCACTCTAACCCTTGCTTTGTATGTGTGTACACAGGCTTTTTCAATTTCGAGGTTTCAAACAGATTTGACACATGTAAATTTATTACAAACCAATCACATCAGCAAAATTTTGGTTTAAAGTACTCGACTTGATACAAGATACTAAGAGTTTATGGCAGACTGGAAGCTATGTAGTATTACCCATGTCAATAGAGACGCCGGCAAGGTGGTAGAAGCTGAGGGCCGTGTCCACGTCGTTGATGCTCTTCAGAAACAGCCAGAACGCTGTGTACTCACTAAACCCGATACCCTGAAACAGCCAGAACATTGGTCAAGGTCTACTTGAGTATATCCATGTGGCAGACCATACCACCACGCTCCTTGTGTATATCAACATAACAGCCTCTATCACCAGGGTGTCCTTGTGTATATCAACATAACAGCCTCTATAACCACGCTCCTTGTGTTTATCAACATAACAGCCTCTATCACCAGGGTGTCCTTGTGTATATCAACATAACAGCCTCTATCACCACGCTCCTTGTTTTCATCAACATAACAGCCTCTATCACCACGGTGCCCTTGTGTATATCAACATAACAGCCTCTATCACCACGCTCCTTGTGTATATCAACATAACAGCCTCTACCACCACGCTCCTTGTGTATATCAACAAAAAAAACTCTGCCACCATGCTCCTTGTGTATATCAACATAACAGCCTCTATCACCACGCTCCTTGTGTATATCAATATATACAGCCTCTACCACCAGGGTGTCCTTGTGTATATCAACATAACAGCCTCTATCACCAGGGTGTCCTTGTGTATATCAACATAACAGCCTCTATCACCACGCTCCTTGTGTATATCAACATAACATCCTCTATCACCAGGGTGTCCTTGTGTATATCAACATAACAGCCTCTATCACCAGGGTGTCCTTGTGTATATCAACCTAACAGCCTCTATCATCAGGCTCCTAGTGTATATCAATATAACAGCCTCTACCACCACGCTCCTTGTGTATATCAATATATACAGCCTCTACCACCAGGGTGTCCTTGTGTATATCAACATAACAGCCTCTATCATCAGGCTCCTAGTGTATATCAATATAACAGCCTCTACCACCATGCTCCTTGTGTATATCAATATATACAGCCTCTACCACCAGGGTGTCCTTGTGTATATCAACATAACAGCCTCTACCACCACGCTCCTTGTGTATATCAATATATACAGCCTCTACCACCAGGGTGTCCTTGTGTATATCAACATAACAGCCTCTACCACCACGCTCCTTGTGTATATCAATATATACAGCCTCTACCACCAGGGTGTCCTTGTGTATATCAACATAACAGCCTCTATCATCAGGCTCCTAGTGTATATCAATATAACAGCCTCTACCACCACGCTCCTTGTGTATATCAATATATACAGCCTCTACCACCAGGATTCCCTTAACTCACCCTTGGATTTTCCTTGAACTTCTTCTTCACTCTCTTCAACATGCGTAATTTTTTCTTCTCTGGCATTCCAGCATATGTGATCAGGACATTGCCAAAGTCTTTCTCGGATATCGTGTCATCATCCTGCTTGTAGCGATTGAACTGTAAAAGTCATGTAAATAACCTCATGATAAAGAAATTAGAAGTACATGGAGTGAGGGATGGAGTGAGTGAGTATGGTTTACGCCGCTTTTAGCAACCAACATCATGGAGGACGACACTGGAGAAGTACATGGAACTAAATTGCCTAGCCTTCAAATGTATCATTGCCATTTAATGCATTCTCCTGAAGTTATCCGCCATTATTTAAATCTTAAATCCAAAACAAGTGCAGGGGAGACAACCTACCTCTATCTTGAGGATCTCCGTCTGGAGTTGTCTCTGGAAGTCGAGGAAGCCCTGTACAGTCAGCTTCTTCTTGCTGTCCACACCAAAGAAGTAGGTGAGGAGTGAGGAACTCATGCCCTTGTTGACGCTGCCGGTGTTGGCGTGGTCGCGGTGCCGCATCCCGATCGATGTCTGACTCTGTACCACGTCGTGTACCTGCACACACAGAGTATTGACGATGCAATGCAGTGTATTTCTCTCTACTCAAAACATGTGGTCATCTCCTGTCCCCTTAAAACCTTCAGAGGTGAGCTGAAACTAGGGATCCTCCCCATTTTGTTATGTTTCTTCAGCTGGTGAATACTGTAGCAGTTAGCAATGGTAGTGCCAACACTACCATAACCAAACCAGTCCTCACCCTTTTTACTGTACAGTCAACTTGTGTGCCATTATGGGAGGGTTGCAACTTACGTTGCTAAGTAGCCTATCCACAAATTCACTTTTGCTTCTTAATTTACGTTAAGGAGTATAAACTAAAGTTTGCGATGGAGGTGGCAGTAACATGGCTGTCTGATCATCTTACCTTCTGGAACTCTGTGTATTCAACCTCCCCATCACCATTTAGGTCAAACATTCGGAACCCAATCTCAAAGTTGCGAGGAGGTGCTATAAATAAATGTACTAAATTAAAATATTGTATACCTTTTCCCAAGCAAGGGCTGACTAACAAGGCATGGATACTCAGATGCATTTGTCATCCCTACAGTGTAGAATATCAGGATGGTCACCTCAAGATGGTAGACAGTAGACAGGATGATTGGCTTAGAGACAAGATCATTGACTAACAGACAAGGTGATTGATTTACAAAAAAGATGGTTCACGAACAGATGAGCTTGGGTAGGGTGTGTGTGCATGCCTGCGTGCATGCGTGCACTTGTCCGGACTAATGCCGATTTTATAATGCTAGCTTACTGAGATGCCATGTTGCAGTTTAACATGAATACCCTCAGACACAGTAAACTGACTCCAAGCCAGGCAGTCCTTTTTTTGGCCAATTAATGCCGAGCGCTAGACAGGTAACAGCAACATCTTTTGGTATGACATGGCCGGGTGAACCCTTGACCTTCTGATCTCTTGGCAGACGCTCTACCACTTGACTAGATACGGTAAGATGGATGACACATACACAAGATGGTTAACATACAGACAAGATGGTGGACATACAGACAAGATAGTGGACGTACAGACAAGATGGATGACATACAGACTAGATGGACATACAGACAAGATGGTGGATGTACAGACAAGGTGGATGACATACAGATGAGACGGTGGATGTACAGACAAGATGGTGGACATACTGACAAGATGGATGACATACAGATGAGATGGTGGACATACAGACAAGATGGATGACATACAGACGAGATGGTGGACATACAAGCAAGGTGGGTGACATACAGACAAGACTGGACATACAGACAAGATGGTGGACATAGACATGATGGATGATGTACAGACGAGATGGTGGATGTACAGACAAGATGGATGACATACAGACTAGATGGACATACAGACAAGATGGTGGATGTACAGACAAGATGGATGACATAGACGAGATGGTGGACGTACAGACAAGATAGATGACATACAGACAAAATGGTGGATGTACAGACAAGATGGATGACATACAGACAAGATGGTAGACATACAGACAAGATGATGGGCATACAGACAAAATAGATGACATACAGACAAAATGGTGGATGTACAGACAAGATGGATGACATACAGACAAAATGGATGACATACAGACAAGATGGTGGATGTACAGACAAGATGGTGGATGTACAGACAAGATGGTGGACATACAGACAAGATAGATGACATACAGAGAAGATGGATGACATACAGAGAAGATGGATGACATACTGACAAGATGGTGGATGTACAGACAAGATGGTGGACATACAGACAAGATAGATGACATACAGAGAAGATGGTGGACATACAGACAAGATGGTGGACGTACGGACAGGATGGTTGACTTACTCGACAGTACAGTGAGGAGGAAGATGTAGTCGGAGAAGGAGATGAGGCCTGTCTGGCCCAGCTTGTAGAAGATGCTGTCACGACTCACTTCGCACATGTCGTCTAGCTTCTCCCGCTGAAACATGTGACCCTCCCATCAGGTTTTCATGTAACATGCGCCTGCTGCCTACACTACGCGGGAGTTGACTATACCAGGACATGCATGTGACAGTATCTGCCTGGACACTACCAGTGAAGGAACACAAAAAGAACAATGGCTTCTATATATTCAATGTCTTGTTCAACAAATGCTTCTAAATGTTATTGATGATTTCTTTATGCAGTGATAATGATCTGAAAACTGTTCTATGCTAAACATGCTAATATGGTTAAATGTTGTCTTTAAAGCACTTAAAGTATGATGGTGTTAAGCTGTTTTCTGACATTATTACAACATAAAAGATTACAATTGTTTTAAAAAAAAATCTAACCTACATCCTAGTGACAAATAATTCATCATTGAGCATGAACAATAGTGTTATACAATTAAAGGTGTCAGTCAAATGTAAAATGGACAGCAGGGATCAAGAATCAGGCTTGTCTTGTGTCTACCAAACCACACCATCTACTGCGACAAAATACAAGCCTCCACTACACATCAGTAGACAAGGCTGACTCGAGTCCCTGCTTCAGCATTTTAGGATCAGTTTTTCTCATTACGCTCAGCATATATACTCAACAAAAATGTGTGGGATTATGAATACTTTGGGGGGATATTTTTTTTAGTGAAGACTGAGCATACAATTTCATAAAAATATCCCCCCAAAATATTCATGATCCATACCTTTCTTTTGTTCAGTATATATGACAATTAATTTGAATATAGGATCTCAGATCAACAGTTGTGTGGATTAAAGGTAGAAAACTGTTTCTGTGTCATCAATAACGCAAATTCACACAGTGTAAACATCAAAATGGAAAGTTATTAGTTTTAGAACAAGCAAAAAATAAAATTTAAAAAAAACAATTTCACATCTAAACTGAATAATTACAGTCAAAATAAATAGATCAGAAAAAGAATAACCCACACTAAATAAGCACAAGAAATAGTTGTAACTGTTCCAACGACAGAAATGAAAACACGTAGATTGTAAGGAGACTAGACAGGGATGAGTCGGCCATTTTGAATACCCTCTAAATGGTGTGGTTCCCACTTCTGAAGAGTTGCACCAAACACTTCTACCAAATTCCGTAAATCTTCACAGAGAACTAGGACCAAACTACACACTTTATTACTTAAGTAAGAAAGGTACAGGAAGCTAAGCTTTATCTGTGAAATAGCTGGATTAAACATATAATTCCATGCATAATTTTTATAGCCATGGGAACCACCTGTTTTTCCAGCAAAATGATGTATTGAGAATTTACAGTATCAAGATGGCTGCTGCTCATCCCCAGCTTCCGCAACACAACAGGACAGGAACATGTTTAGAAGCCCTGCTCCGGCTCGGGAGGAATATTGTACCAGATAATGAATTCATTTGTGAAGCTCACTGACAGCTGTGACTGTCACCAATCATCAAGATAGGTACTCTGTGCTGTAAACCTGGCCAACTAACTTTGCAAATATTATGATACACGATTTCTCAGAAAGTGGACAGAATCTCTTAATTAAACCCAAGACTTGAAATTACAGCTCATAGTCTTTGCTAGTCCACAAGCAGGATAACAATCTGACCAGGTATGTTTCAATACCAGGCCTACACTTTGCTGCTATCAAATTCATAATGTTAGAATCAAAACACCAGGGTTTTTATGAAATGTGATTTCTGGTACATATATAAAATTACCATCTGTTTCAAACTTTCAGTGAGATCGACATATAAACTATGTCAGAAAGACTGAATTTGCCTTACTCTTGAATATATCAAAATCTACAGTAAGCTGGTTCAACTCTTTAATTATGTGGCACAATCCAGTGTTACTATCACATCTATTGGCTAATGGTGCACTGGAAGGATTCAGATGGACGTGCCTAGCGTATATAACTGATATCGCACCAGGCAGGGAATATGCAGTGGTGAGGGGTGAAAGATATGGTCATATATTTGCAGCAAGTTGTGAAGCTGTATGATTGTGATCAAATCAGTCAACAGTGTCGTTAGGGTTGATAAATAACAGGTATATAGATGCTACCTACTGGATCAAATATGGCATACAAACTAGCACAACTACCTCCAAAGCTGGATGCATTCTTACAAATATATCCAAGCATCTACTGTATGTATCATATATAAGAAGTCAAAAGGTGCATTTCAAATACATGTATCACACTGGGTAACAAAGAGTTTCTGTACAACACAGCAGAAGTGGTTAAAGATGGTGAATGTGCCACATGTAAAGATGGCAGATGACAGAGCCATGCGGCAATCACGCCTCAGAGACAGGTTGCTGTAAACCATGCCATAGATAGTCTCATAAATACGCAGTCTGACAGATAGGCAGTCTGACAGATAGGCAGTCTAAGAGATAGGCAGTGTCATAGATAGACTGACAGAAAGGCAGTGTCATAGATATGCAGTCTGACAGATAGACAGTCTAAGAGATAGGCAGTCTCATAGATAGACTGACAGAAAGGCAGTGTCATAGATATGCAGTCTGACAGATAGGCAGTCTCATAGATAGGCAGTCTGACAGATAGACAGGCAGACTGATGTTAGGCAGGCAAACAGACAGCAGAAGATGAATGATCAGCAATGTTAAAGATTGAAGACGATAATAAATAGTAAAAATGGTAAATAGACCTGCTTTCCTGGGCCAGATTCCCACAGACAAAGACAACATATTTACACATCAGAATGGTGATTAAATGTATGACAGCATGAAAACAGACAGAGTGAAGAATGAGCAAGTAATACTGTCTCATGATGGAACATCAGTTGATAAACAGTGATCCATTACGATGGTGATGTCAGCACAGCTGTTGAGGTAGGTAGGTGCACACCCCAGGAAACAGCATATGGCCACCTGTAACTATGGCAACCTGATGCAGTGCATATCATGGAAACATGCATCTAAATTGTACTTCAGGCCCTGTCGTCAAGATGAGCAAATGTGAATGGTTTTATGCCTCCATATTCTGGCATTCTCCCTGCAGGGGAGGCCATCACAAAGTTCACCACTATCTATATGGGGAATTGAACCCATGGTATCGGTGGAGCGAGGCAAGTTTACACAAACTTCATGGGACCAGATGTCAATATTCTCAGTCAGGGGCTATACCACTTTCAACAAGAAGAGGTAGACAAGACCAAGATGGGTTTGACCATATGAGTGACAAACAGTCCTACAGGACAAAACATAGCAGTGGTTTGAGTGAGTGTGTGGGACTCATTCTCGGGTCAGAAACACAGGGTGGTGACTCAGACCCTGGATAAATGCTGCATGTGCACATATTGAATATCGACGTGAAGTTGACACTTTAAGCTACTGAAATGACCTGGGTGTGATATAGACAACATGATATCACAACACAAGAAATTAGTCAGCTCACCGCAGACTTTGTCAAACTGGGAAGTTATCCCTCAACGGCTATCACATTCAGCTGCCATTGTGTCCATCCAATCTCCATGAGTCACCACTGCACGTGACAGCGGCACTTCTGGACTCGGCAGTTGGACAAAGGGAGAGGTTAGGTGAAATGGGATTTAACGTCGCGTTCAAGATTATTGTACTTTTATAGACACGTGCATGTACAAGTGTTTGTATGGCTGCTTGTACGAGTCCATATAGTGCTAGACAACTGAGATACCATGCCACATTTTAACATGATTCCTCACTCAGACACCGAATACTTCAAATGTCTTTGGCATGACGCAGCCAGGGGACTGAACAACCAACCTTCCCATACAAGTGTTCTATCCACTAAAGCATGGAGGCGGTCCCAGTTGGACAAAGGGATCTAGGGGCCTACTCAAGCCCCAAATGACACACACGCACACACACACACATCTGAAGTGGTGAAAGAGATACAAGTAGCATAAAGTCAGAACATTAAAAGGGACAATACATTGGGGAGAAGTAACATGAGCAAGAGAAAAAAACACTAATTGAAAATAGAGGCAAAAACACGGACATAAATATCAAATATCTCAACTAACATGAGAAAATGGAAAGATAAACAAGAAACACGATTTTCCAAGTTGAAAAGTGAAAACATGCATAAACACATTTCAATAAACTTTTGTACAGTTATTGAAGGTAATGCCATTCAAAGGAAGAATCAGAAATAGAGCCAACTGCAACAACTAGCCATTCCCTACACACAGTCCTCGAGGTCAGATGGCTTCATTTGATGCTGAACGTGAGGATGTGAGTAGGATTACCCTGCATATTACTTTTGGTACAAATGTACCTGTGAGTCACTACATATTCACTCAGTAGCTAGCGTTTAGAAGCTTACCATACACAAGCAAATTGTCTTCTTCTAACATGCATGACTGGTTCTAGATAGAGCTGATCCACAGCCAGCTGGGTGTTTTGGACATGTGGTCAGTGACACAGATCAATTGTTACAACGATCGTATCATTTGTCAGTGCTCGCCCTCCTGGCGTTTGATAGTTTTACTGCCATACTTAATTTACTTAAAGGGTCATGGCAAATCTGATCCCTTCCTACAGATAACAGCTGCTTGATCTGCTAGTTAAGATTTTATGATGTATACTATGTAAGCATTTAATAATAACCCCTAACTGCAGAGGGACAATATCTTTCAGTAATGCTATTTAGAATGTCGAAGTTGAGGTCGAATACGGGCACCATGTTGTCGCTCTGTACTAAGTGCTGATTCCAGTCCCTACATGTGTAGTGACTGCAGGAGTCATGAAGCTCAGACTCTGCACCTACCGTCAGTAAAAAGCCGTGTCAGACTGAACTGCCAGCCCCCTTGCCCGTGGCTGGTAAGTTTTCTGTCGGCTGCATGAAATTTTCCTTCACCTGCCCGACTGTTTGGCAGATAACTTTAAGACACAGTCTTTGTTTGCATCATTTCAACTGATTAAAGACACAACTTGTCTCAATTTTTTCACAATATTTCAGTATTTATGTTTACAATGCGGGCAGGTAACTTTGAAGATGGGCAGGCAACATTTATGGACTGTCTTGTTGGGTTTCAAAATGATTTCAAACACTGGTGAAAAGTATTGCAGTCATGCTCACACCACAGAATATGTACGTCTGACTCATGACTGCCTTATCTATAGTATGTCATCAGTTTTTTTCCTTGTTTTTGTACCTAGCAATATTCCAGCTCTCTGACAGGACCAGACAAACCAGTGATTATATTTATGAGCAACATCCGATGCCTGCACCCCCGATCCATGGAGTCGCTTCATACGACAAGCAGAGGTTGCTGGGGAACAATTCTAAACTCCTATCACCAGGTCACTATAAAGATAAGACTGTGTAGCGGTGAAGCAACTGCGCTGTCTCTACTTGAGTAGCCCTGTCACCTCATCACTATAGATGCATGTACTACAATGGGCCTAAGTTACCTACACAAGTCCCAAAAGTTCACTGGAAGAATATTTTGTATTTGAGGTACCTCTTATGTAAATACTTCTCAATCAAAAATTACACTGGTACCTGTTGTGAACAATCTAAATGTTGAACCCTAGAATTTAATAGGGGAATTATTTTCCTATTTAAGAAATGCCCTTGAAATAGTACTGATAGATGGAAGTAGATTATTCTTTCATCAATTATAATTACTTCACTTCAATAACAAGATTGACTCACTCAATAATACCATCTGAATAAAATTTGAAAACTAGTACTCAACTCAACTTAAAACTAAAACACAGGAATGGGGCATAACAGACCGTATCAACCTAAAATGGAGAAATATGGAGAAATTGTTCTAAAGAAATGCACTGCCATGCAGAAAGAAGGAGACACTCTAGAACTGTTAGTAGGGCAGCAGCAGCAGAGGAGAGGAAGAGGCGCACTCACCATCTCAAACAGGTTATCCTTCTACGTTCAATACAAAAACAGCCATACGTTAGATGCGCATCTTATACCACACAAATACATGTCACCAGTTAGGGGGTAGAGCTGCTTTCAACAGTATTTCAGTTACAAGCTGTCAGTTTCATGTGGGAGCCCAAGTGATGCAGATCCTAGATATTTACCACGTTGGCACATCTCACAGGCATGGTCCTCACAGACCCAATCTCAATAAAATCAGATCTTAGTTCTCGCTATCGCTGAACAAAGATCTGAGGACATCCCATTACGGGTCATGTCAGCACGACCTTTCATCCAACCAATCAGAGCGTCTCTTACCAGTGACAGTCGAAATGTGTTTTCTAATCATGCTACCACAATATATTTAACACAGGGTATTCCAAACGACAGTTACAGGTTTTATGATTATATCCATACAATCTAGGCCATCTATAAGCCATTCCAGCATGTTCCTCTTATCAGTTTTAAACTTTTTAATCGAGAATACATTAAAATATGTTTTGAAGCGTAGTCGCCAGTTTGAAACCAATGTCGTAAAGCTCGAGAAGGCTGCCATCTGATTGGCCAATGTCGATTTCTTGTCAGTCATTTCATTGGTCGGTCAAAATTCGCGAAAGGTCATTCTGACGTGACCTGTAATGGGATGTCCTCAGATCTTTGTTTAGCGGTAGCGAAAACAAAGATCTGATTTTAATGAGATTGTCACAGACCAAGGATCTAGCCCGGTAGCTAAGGGAACTAACTCTGTACAATCAGTGACGCTATAGGTCACTGACATCACCTTTGTAAACACGAACTTGTACATAAGAGGATACCTACTCCATTGCCATAGGCATGTTATGTTTTTGTAGAAAATGTCTTTTTTATCGCAACTCTTGTAAAGGCTCATAGCGTGTTTGTTTAGCAAATCAAACTTGACTGCCACTTCTAAACAGATTCCCTAAGCTACTAAAACTGTTCATTTCAGGACACGGAAACAATGGGTGTGACACAGCAGGTGAATTGACAATGAAAACATAGCATACATTTCCTTCTCTACTGGTGGTCTGGCTCTGGAACAAAAACATTACATTTATCGTGCTCGTCACCATCGTCGCCATGTTTACAGTGTACATGTAGGCCTTGTGTGCTGCTTGCCTCACCACTGATGTGGCTCATCTAGCTACTGGAGGCTCCGATATGAAAGTGTGATGGACATGACATTCTAAATTATTTACTCTCTACCACATTTCAATGCATTTTTGATCATCCAGTGTGTTATATCTCCATTCCAGTTGCTATAATTACTTTTATTTGGAGCCAGATTCAAATGACAAGATGCTAAACATAAATTACAGATTTATGCAAGAGAATTCTGACCTCAGTTGGTGATAAGAGAATTGTGAATGTGGCTTCCAAAAGTTCTGAGGCGAATGGGTCCAGGGTAGTTATACTAGAATGGAGATATAATACACTTGTTAATCAAGGACAATGTAATGTTTTATCTTCCCCATTCATCGGGTGAATGACCAGAAGACGCTATGCTGAACAGAACCATTATTATACATCGATAATATTTGACAGAGCAAGAAGGTTGTAATTCCTCTGGATAGACAACCCTGAAGCCTCCCTGTAGCTGAGATGATGCACATTCCCCTCTAACATTACGCCATTAGTTCTACATTGACACCTCTAAGGTTAGATCCACGACTAATGAACGTTTCACACCGTATGTAGGAGGCCGTTTTTCATTACTTGGTTTACAGAAAAAAATCAATCCATCAGGTCGGTGGTTGCAATAAAATCAAACATTAAAATATATTTTGAGGCTGCTCAGGGTGTTTCTTTGAAAGGACCATATTAAACTTGGGATAGTTCCTTTTTATTACCAGTGGTGAAATCTGAACAGCGGGCAAAAAAAGAATAATTTTAATTTATAAAGAAATCGAATCATATTTAAAATTTGTTGGATTTGTGTGGATCCATAAACCAAGCATCAAGGTAACTTGCCTCCTCACTTCTAATACTTTAAGTAGAGACTGGTATTAATTACAATATGCAACTACGGTCTTCTTCCACGAAGCATATCAGTGTATTGCACACACACAGCATACTGTAACTGACATACATTCTCATCCAGTGCAAGCTTCACAACCGATAAAAGAGGCAGTTATTCATCAATTGGGATACTTCATGTCTTTAGTTTGTGAACAAGTAAAAAAAGAAATAGTTTTACCTGTTACTTTGTTCCAGTCATATTATGAAACTAGACATTTTGTGAAATGGCTGAAATCATCTCGTTCCAACAGTTCATAAAACCTCAGCTAAACCTTGTCACTGCGAGACATGACATGACATGACATGACATGAAAAATCCTATTCAGACTTCTGTTTGTTCACCTCAGGCCCGATCCATTAAGTATTCATAGTTGTTTGTTTGTTTGATTGTTTGTTGTTGTTGTTTAACTCAACACTCAGCAATATACCAAAATACCAGAAATACCAAAAACATTCCCACCCATGGGCAGTAAACTTCCAACAATGATTTGTTTGGGTTTGGGTGGTTTTTTTAGCTCTAAGACAATGGCCTGTAAATAACCAACTCTGGACAAGACAATCCAGTGATTGAGATGTGCAATGACCCACATTGGGGTACGCTGCCATACAATCAACTAGTTCCATCTAAAGCAGCAGAGAGTGCAGCCACTTAACCTCACATATTGTTTTCTAAGTTAAAAGCCACTGCAGTCACACATAATACATCTTACATACCTGCATTTGCAATTTCACAAAACCGCCCAAATGGTATTTTTTTGGAATGGAGACCACATTGTGTCATTCAAGTCAGGACATCACGAGACTTAATGTTTTCAAGAAATACCTTGCCCGTGAAATAATTCAGTTAAAGAAATGACAAGTTTCATAACATGACTGTACAAAAGACATACCCAATTTCCTGATAAAGGAAATATTTCATGTGAAAAACTTCACTCTATTGCCCATAGTGACAGAAATATCAGTTATATGAGTATTACATGAATGTGTGAGAAATAATTGTGATTATGTTTGGACTGAGGTTTGATACGAGATATACTACAGTTGGTTATCAAGCATGTTTACTATTCTACAGGAGCCAAACTCGTCTAGTATGTCTAGATTCTAAGTTGTGCAAACTCTTTCACGCAATTATCAAAATTGACTTTTATTTCATGTACTTCTAAATCTATGATTTCAGTTACCTCAATTAAAAAGTTACTGAATGTCAACTGTTAACATCCAATTCAGTTAAATAAAATGTTTGTTTAAATTTTCACATAATTACTGAATCATGGTAATTGATTATCTTGTGATAGAAGTAGTACAGCCACAGCCTCCACCTACCTTCGGGTCGAACTTTCTAAACTGGTCAAGTCCAAGGCCTGTAAACACCAGACACACAATTACAATGCCGCAAGGAGGGAATACAGCGCCGGTATCACTACATACAGCGCCAATTTCTAGGGTAGGGTAGGGTAGGTAGGGTAGGGGAGACAAAGAGACCTATTCTGCCCACCAAAATCCCTGAAAGAGACAAGCATGAGGCACAGGGGACCTATTCTGCCCTGGAATCCCTGAAAGAGACAAGCGTGAGGCACAGGGGACCTATTCTGCCCTGGAATCCCTGAAAGAGACAAGCATGAGGAACAGGGGACCTATTCTGCCCTGGAATCCCTGAAAGAGACAAGCATGAGGAACAGGGGACCTTTTCTGCCCTGGAATCCCTGAAAGAGACAAGCATGAGGAACAGGGGACCTATTCTGCCCTGGAATCCCTGAAAGAGACAAGCGTGAGGCACAGGGGACCTATTCTGCCCTGGAATCCCTGAAAGAGACAAGCATGAGGAACAGGGGACCTATTCTGCCCTGGAATCCCTGAAAGAGACAAGCATGAGGAACAGGGGACCTATTCTGCCCTGGAATCCCTGAAAGAGACAAGCATGAGGAACAGGGGACCTATTCTGCCCTGGAATCCCTGAAAGAGACAAGCATGAGGCACAGGGGACCTATTCTGCCCCGAATGAAAATTTCAGTTATTTACCAACTGACATATTGTAGACATTGACCAACAGATTCATGAAGCTGTAAATTAAATATTGTTGTGCATGGAGTCGAGTATTACAGTGATGCAGCCGGCTACCTACCTTCCGGCTGTTTGATCCCAGGGGTGATGGAGCGCACAAAATCCTCAGGGGTCATGAACACCTCCCACACCCCAGAGTTTATCTGCACCTTCAGGGTGGCGAAGTACCGGAAAATCTTGTCAGGGGTTGAGTAGGCTCTGATTCTGTCTTCATACCCAATGATCTGATCAACAAGAGATTACATCTAATGTCAGGTAAATTGGCCCACAAGTACATTGTGTTCTCTTGACTGAAAGACAATAATACAGAGTATGATGTGAACAAGAAACTGACTAGACTTTGCTGTCTAACTCAGTTTAGATACGTATGACAATACATGAGTCATGATATGACACCTGGCATGAGACATGTGAAGATCTTGGTAGAGAATATGTCTTCAGCAACCCATGCTTGCCGTAAAAAGCGACTGCTTGTCGTAAGAAGCAACTAACAGGAACGGGTGGTCAGGCTCTGACTTGGTTGATGCATGTCATTGATCCCAATTGGGTGGGTTTATGCCAATGATGTCAATCACTGGATTGTCTGGTCGAGACTCAATTATTTACAGACCATCATATAGCTGGAATATTGCTGAGTGCGGTGTTAAACAACAAACAAACAAACAACAATGAATACTTCATGTATTGGGCCAGAGGTGAACAAACAGAAATCTGAAAAGGATTTTCTGTCATGTCAAGTTCCGCAGTTACAAGGTTTAGCTGATGATTT
Organism: Haliotis rufescens; assembly: GCF_023055435.1. Lineage (NCBI taxonomy): Eukaryota > Metazoa > Mollusca > Gastropoda > Lepetellida > Haliotidae > Haliotis > Haliotis rufescens. The sequence goes on along the minus strand of NW_025963891.1, from coordinate 5,788,939 downwards.
CAGCCATTTCCAAAAAAATGCTTAGTTTCATAATATGACTGAAACAAAGTAACAGGTAAAACTATTTCTTTTTTAACTTGTTCACAACAGGATCAGGTGGTCAGGCTCGCTGACTTGGTTGATGCATGTCATCGTATCCCAATTCCATAGATTGACGCTCATGATGTCAATCACTGGATTGTCTGGTGAGTGCAGTGTTAAACAACAAACACACAAACACATAGCATGACTCTAAATGTGAGTCAGTTCCTCATGTTCATTGTGGCCCAGCTGAAATGAAGTTATGCCCAACCAGACTGTGATTAACTTGCATGATTGATTAATCTAGGCACATTAGTCAACTCCAATCTGACATTTTGTAAAGTTGTTTTGAACCAATGAGATACTTGGCCCACCTTCCGGTCTCTAAAGCCGATCTTCTTCTTCTTGGTCTTCTTGCCTTCGTCATCATGCTCGACGGCCTCACTGGACTGCCCCTCTACAGCAGCAGCATCCACCTTCAACCACTTTGCCAACATCGTCATTCTGAAACAATGCCACAGCAACTGTTACAAATGTATCACATAACATTTCCGAAAATTTAAATTGATGGATGGAAATATTTACTTTTTCAATACTAATTTTCACTACCAATTAGTGTTCGGTGTAACTGCCATTAAAGTAAACACTTAAGGAATGAATCAATATTTGTTACTTAGTGAGCGACTGTGATCGATACTTAGTATTGGGAAGAAAAATATCGCGATCCACCGATGCATCGGTGTATTGTCCGACCACTAATAGTAAGTGACCATAACATCAGGAGTGAGTATGGTTTTACGCCGCTTTTAGCAATATTCCAGCAATATCAAGGCGGGGGACACCAGAAATGGGCTTCACACAATGTACCCATTAATCGAACCCGGGTCTTCGGCGTGACAAGCGAACGCTTGAACCACTAGGCTACCCGACCGCCCCCCATAACATCAGGAGGCACCTATGAGATCAATTCAAAATTCCATGTGAACTTACCCATCAAATCCCAAAAACAAAAGCAAGGCTCCGCCTAAGAGAGCAAAATAAAACTTTGTGTAGCCACTGGATGGACGTGTCTTGTGACCGAAATTGGAATACGGAGTCTGTTTGGCAGTCAGGCTGGCGAGTGTGTGAAGAGAGTTGAGAGGCAGTGATCCAGCTGATGGAGATCTATATAAAGGCAGACACACAACATGAACTGGCGGCAGTGATGACAAAGATGATGGATGCTTGTGTGTGTGAGAGGCACGACTGAAAACTCTGGGAGCCATGCACACAGTCCTCAGGGCTGACCCTCTCTGTTGTAGTAACTTTGCAAATTCCATGGCAAGCATCGTGCCCTCTCTTTTGACCTTAAATGAGCCCAATTTCCACATGATTGACCTGAAAAAGACATATTTGCCACATTATCCATCATACATAAGAAAGGAATAACAAGTTACATCCAACATGAAATATTACCGCTGGTCGTAAGAAGCGACTGGATGGATCGAGTGGTTGAGCTCAGAGACTTTGTTCATTGTGTGTCATCATACCCAGGTGGCGTGGATCGATTAGGACTGAAGACAAGGATCTACGGTACCCTACATATGTGAAGCAGAGAGTGCAATTTAGGTAAACATTAGTTGCTACTACAAGATCAACTTTTGAGTTGGTACACTAAATGTGCTTTCAGTGACTTTAATCATGTTAATGAAACTTTCTAGTAATATCTATTAACCCAAGCCCAGCATCACCAAAGGACCATAATACATGCTGTTTGCCTGAATCCCTCACCCAGCTGGTCTCTCTGTTTATGTAACATGCACATACTGAACAGCTGATAACAAATGTCAGAATGGATGCGGGGATATGGTCAGCACCATGCTAATGACGTATGATGACACAATCACTCAAATCTCACAACTTAACCACCAAATCACCATAACATTCAGTCCCAAGGACAATCTAGGCTGGTATAGACAAGGGTCTTGTCACTGTAACAGATTGACATTAATATACCTATAATAATATATGATCCATAATTATCCGTCAGGATACTAGCATCCTAGACTATTGGCATTGTACATCTATACGCATGTGCGGCGTGAGTCCCAGGAAGCCGTCAGCCTGTACAGACGTCTCTTAATATATCAGTAAACAGTGATTAACCAAACCCAGCATTCGTTATGCAGTTCTCAGCTGATACGACAACCTGAGAATAATACAGTGACCATAAAATTGCTTCCTGGTGAGGCAAATCAGACAATTCAGTGTAGAGCATTTATCCTTCTGGGTATTGGGCAGTAACTGTGGTGACTGTATCTCTGTGTATTAAGGATTTTGATTTTGACTTGCAGCTACACGAGTTTTCCTAATAGATCCCCAATCCAAATTTGCATTGCACTTTATATTTATGTCCTAAGACACCTGCCGTTCAGATTTCCGAATCGAAAATCTATCAGGAAAACACATGGAACAGCCTGTAACTCTGTGTGGCGACAAGTCTATCAAAATCGCCTAATTGGTAGCAGCACAGAGACTCGGTTACTGCAGCTATGACAGATGATCTTACCCAGAAATAACCACGGGGTATTTCGCAATTGGACATTTTTCATCTAGACATAGGGAGACATAGCTATTTATCATGTGTTTAAACGCTGTCTATATATAGAGATGGTGTCCTTAGGACCTGACTTGACATTTAGATATTATCAAAACATTCTCGTACAACCCGTCAAAGGGGACTGACATTTTGCCATGACTGACATACGAATCACGATCCTGTGCAAACGTTTACTTCGTTGGACAAGACTATTTCTTACCAAGGGCATAACATACAGCAATAACACTGAGACCTACTGGTAACATATACCAGTTTAATACACAAGGGCCAATGGGGTAAGATGCAAGGGTGACTAACCTTCGTGCACTATTAATTAAACACTGGACAGGAGTTCAAGTTCTTTTCGTCAGCATAGCCACTAAGTGGCATCCATGTTCCTCCAGTCGACAAATGTTTGGTGTGTTATTCCTTCTGTACCGAATGATAAAGCTACTCTGTGATTGGCTGCCGCGTGAAAATGTCTTCCAAAAGCCAATCATTTACACGTATATTGAAACCGGTTGCAAATAGCGGGTGCATTTTTTGTTTGCGTTCGGGCGACTATTCGGAATGGAAATGTTCACGAACAGTTCACAACGTATCATCAGCAAGAAAGGTAATCTACGACAAATTTACATTCAGTCTGGCTATTCAACTCTGTATCATTGATTCATAGTGCGTCTTTTCTGAATGTCATAGGAAAAATAAAAAATATCCACATGGCCGTGAATTTCCAAATCTGTCAAAGAAAATTGGAAAAAGACACGATAAATCTATCGATACACACTTCAAGTATTAATCAAATTATAGAGAATGAAACAGTTTACTTTACCTGAAACGGTTAAATACGTTCAGTCAAGCACAACTGTTCATTTAGCCTATAGACACACATCAAATAGCCCCAGTTAATTGGCTACTGAAATATTCAGTCAATCAATTACAACATTCACATCATGCATTAAAATGGTTTAAAGATTATATATGTAATCAGTTATCAGTTAATATCTACATTTCCAAATTCAATGTTAGCGTCTTATAACAAAAGAAAGAGAGAATAGACATAAATTTAAACTTTGAATATTTTTTCATGTATAAAAGTGACATTACCATATAAAAGGGTATCTTAATTCACCAGCATCATTCTTTTTAAATATTTAAACATGATATTTACAACAGTGTAAATTTTGTGTATACTATAAATTGGCGTTCGATGTATTTGATAGGCATTTAGAAGTTGGAAGAACATGAATACATGACACGTTTTATTGATAGAAAAGCTACGTCTTGCTCCTTCATCAGGCGAATACTGAGTAAGCGCATAAGAGTTAATATATACATGATGCAATGATTACACAAGATAGGGTTAATGTACAAAGATAACAATATAATATTTACACAAAGGCGGCATTAGTTTACAAAGATAACAATATAATGACGAAGCCAATGAGCAGGGGTTAATGTACAAAGACAACGACATAAAAATGAATGAGATTAACAGGACAGAAGCATCGAAGGTGTAGTGATACAGACCACAAACCGATACATGGTATCTGTGTCATATACGAAAGCCTATTGGGGTCAAAATTGAAATATGGAAAAGACACGTAAAGAAATTCGTTATAAAGGTAAAAAGATTCGATATTACGGAAATAATTTCATAGGGAAGAGAATAAATGGACGTCAACTTCTTTATTATGAGGAACACAACGTTTTCACTTGTAAGCATATACTCCGAAACGTTGTGTTCCTCATAATAAAGAAGGTGACATCCACATATTTTTTCCTTATGTGAATCACTTCTAAATGCCTTTCAAAGACCGTAAATAAATAATTTCGTTATTACGGAATACGGCAAAAGATTCGTTATTACGAAAATATATTCGTTATAACGGAAAAAGATTCGTTATTATGGAAATAATTTAGTTATACCGAATATTTTTTCGTAATAACAAATCTTTTTCCGTATTCCGTAATAACGAAATTATTTAAGTAATAACGAATCTTTTTGTCCGTACGACGAATTTCTTTTCGTAATAACGAATCTTTTTCCGAATTTCTTTTCGTGTCTTATCCATATTTCAATTTTGACCCCAATAGGCTTTCGAAGTGATATCACAAATTGGTGTTCTTCCGCAAATTAACTATTTTATTTTAGCAAAATTTCCAGGGCTTTATTTTGGAGTTTACTACATATTTCAGGGATCCTAATAGTAAAAATGTCTCGGTGGGGTACATTGGACAAAACAACCACACCAGAACAGTTTTCTAAATCTAATCACACACAAAACAATCTCTCAAATACTCTCAGTAGTTCGTATGTTTCCGTTACATTTCCGAAAGTTAACGAATGAACAGTAATGAAATACCGGAAGCTATGTTTTGATAGCCAATCACGTTTACTGTGTCGTATGATTTGGCGCCTTTTGGACGTAATTGGCGGGAGTCTTCATTCGTGTTAAGGAGACAGGTCGAGTGAGACAGTGAAACCGAAATCTGCACCCATCTCAGCTAAAGTTATCTCTTCGTGTCTGGTTTTCACCAAATATTCGTGACTTGGAGCTGCTTCCTTTTGGTTGTACATTTATTTACAGAGTTACCATTTTCGCCTTGTCAAAATGTTTGAGGCACGACTCAATCAAGGATCTTTGCTCAAAAAGATCATGGAAGCTATAAAGGAACTTCTTAATGAAGCAATCTTTGATTGCCAGAGTACGGGTGTCACACTTCAAGCCATGGACAGTTCCCACGTCAGTCTTGTGTCCCTAAATTTACGAAGTGAAGGATTTGAATCGTACAGATGTGACAGAAACCTATCGATGGGAATCAACCTGCAGACGTAAGTTTCTATGTTTAGAAATAATGCTCACTCATCAAAACAAGTTCTCCGAAATAACTTATATAACTACTGATTTCATTTACAACACTCGTACAAAGATAGTGTCGATGTAATGATCTTCGCACATCATTTGTTTGGCTGTGATTTTGCCCAACAAATGAGCGGGCTCTACGGTATCTCATGTATTCATGTTTGTTGACGATGTTGCAGAATGTCGAAGATGTTGCGGTGTGCGGCCAATGACGACATTGTAACAATAAAGGCTGACGACGCAGGCGACAAAGTCAAACTTGTTTTTGAAAGTCCAAGTAGGTTGTGTTTGCACTCATGAAATATGATCATATCGAACAAAGGTTGACGGACTTGATTTTACCGCCATTTATATTCTTAGCCCCAGGACGGAAGTAATGACGAAATAAATCGATTTCTTAGGGTATTTGAAAGTTACTTTAAAGTAAGTAGTTTCTCATAAGTGTGGAACAATGTCTTCATGTTTTCTTCAGAAATGACATTTCAATATTCTCTGAAATGCTGTTTGATTTGTCCATCATATATTACTTGGGTTGATATATTTTCATTTTGATATATCTATGCACACTGGAGTGTATTTATGAAGTGCTTTTTTATAAAAAGATCGGCCCTAAAATGAAATTTAATTTTACTTTACTTTACTTTCAGATAATGAGAAGGTATCGGATTATGAAATGAAGCTGTTAGACTTGGACACAGAACACCTTGGAATTCCTGTAAGTATCTTGGTTCCATGTTGGTGTTGTCTTGACTGTGATGCTTCAGTTACATATGTATCTAAAGCTGGAGATGCCAATATTTTTACTCCTTACATTCTAATTTTTGTATATTTTATGTAGCACGTAATCGGTTGTATCTTGTACATGCAAGATGGAAGGCAAGTCGCTTGTTCTTTTTGTGTGACTAAGACTGAATGTAACTGAAGATATTTGTTGTTGTTTTGTTTTTACATCCACTGCAGGGTATGAAAGTGTATCTGCTCGTTCCTGTACTGTAGATTCCTACTTTAATGGTTTATTTTTTCTGTGCAGGATACAGAATACAGCTGTGTTGTCAAGCTACCAGCAGCCGAGTTCCAGAGAATCTGCAGAGATCTGAGTCAGATTGGTGATTCAGTTGTCATTTCATGTGCAAAAGAGGGGGTTTCCTTCTCTGCAAGTGGGGATCTAGGAACAGGTATGTTTATAATATGAGTGCATGTCTGTTGTTTTGTCCTGCATTAACCAGTGTTTGAAATCTCATAAAAAGCAGATTTCCTTTCCATGTAGCCTATCTAAAATATTTGAGGTGTATTTGACTCTTAATTTTGTTAAAACTGCATGAGTCATTCAGTTTCTGCTTGGTAAATTTCTGATTAGGGGGAGTTTCAATCTGAACAAAACAAGTTCTCAGTTTCCTATTTTGGAACTGACAGATTGTTGAGTTTAAAGATGCCAATATCAAATCTGCTGCTCGGAAATGTTCGCTCATTTGTACTGTGAAGCCTCCACCCTGATTGGCTTAGAAATGTCAACTGACATGACCTCCACGGGTGAAATGTTTGTCGGATAGGTGTCAAATCTGAGCAAATGCATATGCTGTGTAGGATGCAGTGTGCTAACATGTTAGTTATGCATTGTGAAGTTTTCAATAGATCATTCATTGACTTGCATTTTTGTTTTGGATGGCTTTCTTGAACTATTTCCTTTGACATGTGTTGCTGGTTTTCTTAATCATATTGTCCTCCCACCCACATTTCTCCTCCACCTGCCCCACAGGGATATTAGGTTCAGAGTAGGACTGACATGTATGAGTAAGGCTGTTGCAATTATGCAGATAAATCATGACTTTGATCCGTCCAGGCAACATCAAGCTGGCCCAGAAGGCATCGGCCGACAAAGAAGAGGAAGCCGTCATCGTGGACATGAACCAGAGTGTGTGTTTGACATTCGCCTGCCGGTACCTGAACTTCTTCACCAAGGCCACGCCCCTCTCACCTCAAGTTACCCTCTCCATGTCACAGGACGTTCCTCTGGGTAAGTGCTGGCCTACTGTGTAACACACCATACAGTGTGTAGTCCTTTAGTTGTCGGGTTCAGTCATGGGTTTGGATACCAGATCCTGGCTTTCAACATGCAGCCTGTCATTGCATTCAACAGTTCAGTCTGTTAATGATTTGGGGATTAAAGCAGGGTAGTTCCCATTAGTGTTCGATAAAATTGTGACGGTCTGTCGAAACTAGCTGTGCAGTTACGTTCCTTGGGCATGCAAGAAACCTACTGTCATGAGCCTGAATCCTGGACACCTTGAAAATGTTCCTAGGTTTGTCAGCACTTCAGGCTGAGACAGTGATGTTATTGAAATTCTGTTCAAAGTGGCTGTAAATGTAACTTGTAATTTTTTGCATGATATAAGTGTGTGAACCGTTGATATTGTCTTGTCATTGATTTGCCCTGGACAAAGACAATATGTCAAGACTTGATGAATTTGTGCATGCCTACATGGTATCATTTGCTGTTTCAGTTGTGGAGTACAAGATTGAAGACATGGGCTACCTCCGTTACTACCTGGCTCCTAAGATAGAAGATAATGAAGAAAGTTAAAGAAATGTGAACAACCGACAATAGAACATTGTTAGACATTTGTGGGAGTTCCGGGGATATGTACAGTTTTTCATCTCCGGACTTTGTGCTGCTATATGGACAGAATTTTACTACAAATCAATATGAGCATTTGCACATTTATGTACTGAAGCTATCTGTGAATAAATATTATAACAAACTGACTTGTCTTGAATGGTGTCTAGCTATCTAGTCTAAGTATCTAGCTATTTCTCCATGTTGGCATATGGTGATTCTGTGTTAGAAATTTAGACTAGATCCCAGCAATCTTTGCTGGTTGTAAGGGCAACCAAATAGATGGGGTGGTCAGACTTTGCAACTTGTTCGACTGTGTCATCAGATTTGTGGATTGCTGCTCACAGTATTGGCGTCTGGTCCCATCTTCCCGAGGCAAGTGAGTTAACTGACTATAAAAGGTCAGTTTCCACCCTTGCCGAACTAGGCTTGAATTCCTGGGCTCGATCGGAGCGCCACCAGTGGCTATAACACGTTATGTGGCTTCTATGCCTCTCCTATGGACCAATCAGATTCCACCTCTTGTATCACTTGCATTTATTTCAAATAAAACGGCGGCGCCCAGTCAAGAAGATCTGATCGATAATCAAGATCTATATTGTGATAAAACGTGTCTTACATCGCAAAATGCATCAAATCACGTGAGCACCTTGATTAAAAACTTGAAAAGATCTAGAAAATATCTGTTGACAAGTTAGCGGTGCACATGTTTTGCAAATCCCGCAATCGACCGAAATCTGCTTGACAGTTTACGAACCGGATTTCAATTTCGGTGTGCGATTTTGATAGGACTCTGCATAGACTCGTTAGTCCAGCTAAAATGTAACTCCATAATACCAGCATAGTTCGGCAAGGGTGGAAACTGGACTTTTAAGGTCAGTCTCTTGCCTCAGGAAGATGTCTGGTCAAGACTATGTCATATTGCTGTGTGCAGCGTTTATCCATCTTCTCGAGGCAAATGTGGCCACTAGCCTATATCAAAGCCTAGTTTCGACCCTAGCGCCACCTTGCATAGATCACGAGTGGTGCCCCATGTAATAAAAATGCGATATCCAATCAGATCGCTGTTATCTCATAGCTTCAAAAAGATGGCAATGGCTCAGATAACAAAAACATTCACTTTTTCATCCCTGACAAAGATGATGGTAAAAAGACATAAAAAGATGGTAAAAGTGAACACTCTTGCCTCAGGAAGATGGCATTTATCAAACATATCAACACAATCCTTCAAATGAATAATTCACGCACACATAAGTCTAGATTTAGGATATTGACCAAATGTCCTTGAACTGATAAGTGGTTGGTTTGATTTGTTTGTTGTTTTACACCGCACTCAGCAATATTCCAGCTATGTGACAGCAGTCTGTAAATAATCTAGTCTGGACCAGACAATCCAGTGATTGATTTGAGCATCGATCCACGCAATTGGGATCGATGACATGCATCAACCAAGTCAGCGAGTTTGACCACCTGATCCTGTTAGTCACCTCTTACGACAAGCATAGTCGCCTTTTAGGGCAAGAATGGGTTGCTGAAGACCTATTCTTCCCCGGATCTTCACGGGTCTGATAAGTGGTTGAAACAAACCAGGTAACAGTAATAGCAGTTGCTGTACATGAAACAGCTAAGCCACACCATAAATATCTGTTGGTAGATGAAAAATAGAGCTATTATCTTGAGCTGAGTTTTCTCCTCAACTGGTAGGCTGGTGTAAATTAAGAACTTTGTTTCCATTATGACTCCCTAACTGTAATACAGGGAGTCTTGTCTTTTGAAGGGGGTCATTTTAAGAAAACACTAATTGATATTAGATTTCGTAATGAATTATATTTTTTATTAAAAACATACATAAAAACATCTTGATTCTCTAATACGCAGGTTTTCTTTGTCAGGGCAAACCCTGTGTTTATTGAACATCGGCATAGAATTTAGCAGTGGGTCCTTGTTTAGAAAACGTTTTTCGTGAAATATGCCATCAGGTTTTTGTTGCGGGATTAATAAATGTGGCAAATTCAGATGTCTTTACATATAATAATGACCAGTCCCTAAATTATGATCAAAGTTTATGATTTTTTGTTAATTTGAGAAAATAGAACTCTCCCCAAATACCAGTAAATGTGATCAATTTTGGCAACTTCCACTTCCTTGTCGCCATCTTTCCATGACAGCCATCCCTTAATATCGTTGCCCCACGAGAATACATCCCTAAACACAATTATTAAGTTTGAATTGAACCATTATTCAGACTAAAGCTCCTACGCAATTAGATTTTTAATGAAATTTTTCAAGGTTATAATTAAAGTTTAGTATTTAACAGTTTAAGTACCGAGAAGAAAAGCTGCACAGTAACCATGGTGCCTGGCATTCTTTACATGGTGTCCACTGTCACTGGCTACGCCATGCAGATATTAATGGCTTGTAGACTAGACAATGGTCACTTCGAACTGCTTGCTATACTAGCCAAAAATTATGATGCAATGACTTTTGGCAGTTCAAACTAACCTGAAACTTGAGCCTGCATAGTTGAAACCTTTAAGGACGCCTTTTCACATGCAAAACATGAACTTCTTCTATACACCTTTGAACATACTCCTTCCCGTTAGTCGCCTTTTACGGCAAGCATGGGTTGGAAGACCTATTCTACCCCAAATCTTCACGGGTCGATCAACTCTGAAATATGTGCATGATGGTGACATACTGCTATGCTGTATGTTCTGAATAGTTTGGGATGTCCAGTTGTCCAAGGAGGGTTCTGCCTGGTCAAAGGGATGGGGTTTTGACAGCAATCTTGCATCAGAGCCATCTTGGCCCACTGTGAGGAGGAGCGTCTGTGTATGCTGTTGTGTTTAATCAGCTCCTATTTGTTGCTCTGGTGACAACATGAACATGGTTCAAAGCTCTCACACTCGCTTTTGTTAAGCAGGACATAATCAGTAATACAAAATCTAATTTCCAAGGAATAAATCTAAAGATGACCTTTGGTTCCTTGCTTGAATGTACTTTTAAACTTTCAGGCTATGGGACTTCATTCCTGATGCTAGGGATTTACAAAAAGAACACTGTCTGTGACAGCGAGTCCGTGCTGTTATTGTCTGTAGTTTATTATTGAAAATATGTCGGCAAATTGATAACATGCTTAAACAATGATGAAGGACACAAAATCAACATTGTGAACAGGGTTGCTGGTAGTGTCTGATACACCACCTGTTGTGGACGAGGAATATTCCTGAGTGGAGAATTCACAAGTATTTGATTGTTGAGGAACCTGTGTGACTACAAGTTTGATACTGATATAACATCCACTCTTGTATACTACTGAAAACAAATTAAACAACATCCACAATTGGTTTCAATACCCACCAGCCATTACAGATAAAACTAGTCATACGAAAATAATTGGGTGTTCTGTAATGTCTTTCGATTCTGGTAGTATATACTGACTGGTCCTAGGTACATGCTACCACTTGCTTTTCTTTCCACTGTAAGTTACCAGCAACTGGGTCCTGTCTTATGATGCACTGGCTGCTTCTGTCACTATTATTGAGTTATTTTGCTGAAAATTACTTGTTTAATGCCAAGTGCTATCTGTTCATAAATAACAATATTGATGTTTTAGGTTATTTTGAAGTCAAAACTCAAATCTGAGTTTCAAGACAATTGACAATATAATGAATGTTACAGGGACAGTGCTGCCATATTAATTGTGGCATTCAAGAAATGTCAGAATTCAGGACAGCTAGAGACTTATTATTTGTATCAATCCATATTCTTTAGTTGCTCCGGTTCAGTGGTGCTTCACAGAGATCAACTTTTATCAGAACCCACATCAGATATGAAGAGGACAGGAAATGCATCAGGTGATGGTCGCGAAAATCTCTGTCTGCAAAATCACTGATGCAGCATGCAACATCCTATCAAACATTCACTTGTTACATGATCATGCTGCCTCCAGAATAAGACCCAGTATTCAGAAGGCGATAATTCTACCACGGTCCATCACCATAATATGTTTGACCATCATTAACATGAATGTTCTTTAATACAAGACACAGAGTCTTCCACTGCAGAATGCACAGCAACATTACCAGTACTTGAAATGCTCAGCTGGTGAAGCAATGACAGATAAAGTAGGTCATAAATCTTGAAGTTGATGATTTATTAATGTTGATGCATCGATACAAATTTATGAATATCGATACTAAATTATTAAGTCACTTCCACAGAAAAATTCACATTATAAGATTGCCGTAAGAGGCGACTAACAGGTGGTCAGGCTTGCTGACTTGGTTGATGCATGTCATCGTATCCCAATTGCATGGATCTATGCTTGTGATGTCACTGGATAATCTAGTCCAGACTCGATTACTTACAGACTGCCATCATATATCTGGAATATTGCGGATTGTGGCGTTAAACAATAAACAAACATATAAGATTGCCATGGTGAAGAGGGACAGTTAGAATTTTAAACATTTTGATGGATCAGCTTAGTTCATATTTTGCATTAATTTTAGGTCTACATTCGTAATTTTGATCTCAACAAATGCATCATAATTAATTTTATTCTTAATCAATATATTGTGATTTCTTTTTAAGTACCTAAATTTCCCATCAATAACACCCGTACTCAAGGGCATTCATCTCTTCACAATCAGTTGATATTTAGCAGGGAGAAGTGTTTCTCCATTGTGAACACATGATACCAGCTTATGTATTTTGTGGACAAGTACCATACAAAACAACATGCCCAGTGACATACAATTCAATTCTGGGGCTGCAAGTACTAACCCCTGCAATCAGGATCTAAGGAGCCATAGCGAGTGAACATGGGTATGGTGCTGACAAACAATTTTTAAAGAAATATGACCAGAGCTAATCAGGGATTCAAACCCGCGATACATTTCTGGCACAGCGCATTGCTGAACACAAAATGAAGCATGAACTAGATCCAGTCAAGAGTTCGATTTATTCATTTGTCCAAAACCTTTCCATTTGAAAGGACATGTCACATCTCAATTTCCTAAATGTGGAGGCTGAACAATTTACCATCTTATTTACACAGGTCAATGTGTTAACATATTTCTCTGGTCTGAATCAGGTTCAGGCCTGGTCAACATCACTTTCGTCATCACTGTCATTATTTGTAATATTTTCCTCATCAACTTTGTCTATATCACTTGTGTGGATTTTCTTCAGCTTGAAATTCTGAACATATTTTGTTTCACCGCCCCACAGTTTAAACTCACTGAAGGTTGATTTGTTCATTAAATCGGGAACATCAAGTCCAACACTCTCCAACTCATTCTTGTCACTGTCCTGGGTCAGCTTTATTGCCGCTAGCCTGGAGGCGTGCTGATTGCCTTGTCGGTTTCCAATCCGAGACACAATATCAATCTGCTCAATCTCGTCATCAAACCTGTGTAAGTAGCGATTACTGAGTTCACAAAGCTCTTCCCTCGTATACACAGATTTGTCGGAGTCAATGTTTTCCCTGAACCAGTCACATTTTTCCGCTAGAACATCCAGCTTACTTCTTGCCGATTTATCTTTAGAAATTCGCACATCCCGAAACGCTTTCCTTGACAACGCAGCTGCCTTCCTGCTGTTAGGATGAATGGGTTTTTTGTTTTGACCAACCTTGGCTTTAGGTGCCTTTGGCATTTTCCGGCTGGAAGATGACAACGGGCGTGCACTAGTTCCAGTTATTATTCCCAGTATGTACAATTCTGTCGGTTATTTAAGTTACAGTAACAGTTGTTTCTAGACAGCCCTTGCACCGTAACACGAACACGTGTTTTCGACGGAAACGGAAGTACAGTGTTAGGTAAGTACTTTTATCCAATCACAGCCTTTGAAAGCATTCATCTCGTGTTTGACATCTTCGTGCATGTGGGGTGAAATGCTTGCTTCAAGATCTTTAGTCATGGCATCGAGGCTGTCAAACTACTGCAGAAGGTAAGTGGCAGACAATGAGACACTGTTTCGGTATGAATACGAATAAACCAAGTTACATCTTAATATGCTGAAATTGGTAGGAACCCAACTATGATAAACTTTCTTTGACCTTACTGTCCGTCGTTCTATTTTCGATCAGGTAGGTTACTTATACTGTGATGTATTCTCTAAAATATGTCCCTTGTGATTTCCAAATTGAAACACATTGAACAATGAAATTAGTAAATGACCACAAAAGATCAATAAATAATCAACAAGTTATCTACAAATACTTTTTCAGGTTTACCAAAAAAATGCAATACAATCAGTCAAATGAGTGGCTGCAGTTACAGCTATGTAACAGGCCCTAGAATTAACGGGCACTCACGAATGTTCAGAGTTGTCAGCGTCCAGTGTTCTCATATAGGTATCCAAAGGGCATTTGGCAAGTAGACAAGTCACAAATCAGGTTGAAAAAGATCTTAAATCGCCCTTGTGTCACTCTTGTATAGGTACAGCCAACCATCAGGAAGCTGTCCCATCTTGAAACTTCTCGATTAATGAAGCTTGTCTTGTTTGTAAACAACCAGAGGTGGTAACTCTGAATTCCACTCACGCCACTGATAATCACTACAAATGAACTTACAACTTTCTCTACTGTCATCTATACCTTTGTGGTCTAGTGGATAGAGCGTCTGCCCGGAGTGTCATACCAAAAGATGTTACTTGTTGTTACCATGCCTAGCAGTTGGCATTACAGGGATAAAAGACTGGTCGGCTCAGTCAGTGTACTGTGTATGAGTGGGGTATTCATGTTAAACTGCATTATGGTATCTCAGTGTGCTAGCACTAAAAATCGGCATAGTCCTGAATAGTAGAAGCAGACACACTGCGTGAACGCATGCACTGATGTCGCTATATAAGTGCAATAATCTTGACTGTAATGTTAAGAAACATTTACCCTTACCTCAACTCTACTTCTACATAACTCTTGTACAAGTTGTACACGTACATAATTTGATATGGTAATTTCAGTGAGTAGTCATTTTTATCCCATTTCTGTTATGATTATTACTGTAGGCCTAAAAAACTATTAGCCAAAAATATTGTAAGGGACCCAAGGGCTTGTGAAGATGTAAAATTCTAAACTGATCACACTGAGATAGGAAAGAGATTTAAGTGAGATCTGTGATGGTCAGTGAGACAACAGGCAGCTATACATAACTGAACACAGTATTTTGGGTAAACCTCTCTTCACACATTGTAACCCAAGTTATGAAACGTATGTCCAATACCCATACACGTACAGTGGTTGGTAGATATACATTGACATGTACCCAGCACACATGAGATATATGGTAGCAGTGTTGGAAGTGTTTCATTCTGTTTGTTTCTTCAAATGGTTTTGCTTTGCAGCGAGCGTATGTTTGAATCCCAGATTCTGACAGACAATGATTCTCATGATAATGTACATGATTCATGCGCTTCACCAAAATGGTGAATACCCTACCATGTCTGCAAGCCTTGCACTCTCTTCCCACGTGATGCTGAAAATACTGCTACAAGTGATGTTAAAAGCAAATCGCTCACTCACAATCAGGAAAGATAATGTGTCATATATATATAGGCTCCAGAGGCTTGTAAGGAAAATTAAGATGTATTTCTGGTGACTCTTCAAGCTGTTTTGTTTCTGTAACATGGCAGAAATACATGTAGTTCATACCACAAACAATTCACAGAGACTCTTCACTTCAGGCTGGTGTGTCGCCAGCAAGCTGCCCTCCAGGCCCTGCCCAGGACTGCCTCAGTACGGGCGTGCAGTGCAGGAGTTATCCCCCCTCCACAGGCCGAAGGCACAGACAAACAGTACCCTCCAAAAATACAGAAGATTGTGGAGGAGATAAGTGGCCTCACATTGTTTGAAGTGGCAGACTTAAATGAGCTTCTCAAGGTAAGTGCTGTCATGATAATTTTGTACTGTTTACTTGTCTGAATACACTGAACAATGAAGATGTCGTTGACACAACAGACAAGATGTAGGCGTGTTGCCAGTTTTCGAACACTTATCTGAAGCCGGACTCTGAACCTTTTTCTCATTTTTCATGATTGGAACCATAGCTTCTACCACCCTCCCAGTGCCACTACATGTGTTCCACTTCCGTTATTATCTTTGTGAGCAGGCTTTTACTGTCGGTGAATATTATTGTTTTTCAGAGAAACGAAAAAGTTTAAAAAATCCTTATCCTGCCCAGATCCAGGTTAGAATTGATGTTCAGCCACCTGTGGTTGTCTTAGGAGGCGACTTTGCTTGTCGTAAGAGTTGACTAACAGGATCAGATGGTCAGTTTTGCTGACTTGGTTGATGCATGTCATTGTTTCCCAAGATCAATGCTCATGATGTCATGATGTCAATCACTGGTTTTCCTGTCCAGACTTGAGTATTTACAGACTCTCATCATATAGCTGGAATATTGCTGAGTGTGGCTTTAAGTAACCTTACAAATAAACCTTAGCCTACTCTATCTTTAGATGGGTTGTAATCAAAAAACACATTATTCTTTTTGGGCTTCAGTGAAACATGCATTGTAGAGTCTCCTCTAGTATTCATGGCAACTGTCTCCATGGTGTAGTAGATAGAACGTCTGCCCCGGAGAGTGGAAGGTCTGTGTTTCAATCCCCTGACTGTGTTATTCTTAAAGACATTTACGCATGGTACTTGTTGTTACCCTGCTTGGCGTGTCCTGAGTCAATACACCGTGTCTGAGTGGTGTATTCATGTTAAACTGTGACATGGTATCTCAGTTAGCTAGCACTGTAAACCAGCATAATTCTAGCCTGGTAGACGCAGTCACATGCATGTTTCTATATAAGTGCGATAATATTGAACTTAAACATACAACTCCATGTTACCTCACATGTAGAATTCCTTTCAGTGTTACTCTATTATTGAACTAGTTTTTGTTTTCCAGAAAAACCTGAACATCTCCGACACGCCCATGATGGCAATGGGAGCCTCGGCAGCACCAGCAGCTCGGGTAAGACTGGACGTAATCAGGTTGATCAGTGATCAAGTTATGTTTATCTCATCAAAGTGTCGGAGAGTTCTTGTATGCACTATTGAGCAGTGATGTCCAGTAGCTGCTTCTTGGACTAGTTGACTACCTCCGTGGTCTAGTGGTAGAGAGTCTTCCCGGAGAGCGGAAGGTTGGGTCTCGATCCCTGACCGCGTCATACCAAAAGGTGTTAAAAGATGGTACTTGTTGTTACCATGTCTGGCGCTTGGCAGTAAGGGGCTAAAACAAGGACTGGTCGGCTCAGAGTCAGTATACTGTGTTTGAGTGGGGTATTCATGTTAAACTGCGGCATGGTATCTCAGTGTGCTAGCACTATAAATCAGCATCAGTCCGGACTAGTACAAGCAGTACCAAACAGACCCGTGAAGAGGTCTTCAGCAACCCATGCTTGCCATAAAAGGCGACTATGCTTGTCGGAAGAGGCAACTAACGGGACCGGGTGGTCAGGCTCGCTGACTTGGTTGATGATGCATGTCATTGTCTCCCAGTTGCATGGATCGATGCTCATGATGTGAATCACTGGAATGTCTGGTCCAGCCTCGATTATTTACAAACCTCTGTCGTATAGCTGGAATATTGCGGGGTGCGGCGTTAAACAACAAACAAACAAACAAAACACTACCAAACAGAATTTGTCATAGTTTGGAGAAATTGAAAATAAATTTTGGAATAAAATTATTGCTTATTGAGGGGTGCAGGTGGCAAGTTTCGCAATATGCCGTGTTCTGGCTGTTGCTTTGATAGTGGACTTCAATAGTGTTTAAATGAGATAAAGTCTGGAATAATTTCTTTTGTTGGTTGTGTATTTTCTGTTCCCATCTCTATTTGTTGGTTGAGGTACTTTTCATGAAGGCTTAGCTCTAGATCCCAAGCCAGTGATGATCTGAGTAAGACAGGTTGTCTATAATCCTCCAGTCAAATCTGACCTAGATGAGCCCCTACTGACCAGATAGTCTACATTGTTTCAGTGTGTTTCTTTTTCCAGGAGGAGGAAGAGGAAGAAGTGGCACCTAAAAGAGAGAAGATGGCTTTTGCCGTGAAACTTGTCAAGATTGATATGAGCAAAAAAATTCAAGTCATCAAAGAAATTAAAAATCTTATATCAGGGATGAATTTGGTACAGGTGAGAGGAAATTGAAAAAGGCAAATATGTTTTTGGAAAAGAAATCAGTTGTTAGCTCACCTGGGTATGCTGTGTGAGTACTTAACAATGGTAGCTCGTTAGCTCACCTGGATATGCTGTACGAGTACTGAACAAAGGTAACTTGTTAGCTCACCTGGGTATGCTGTGCAAGTACTAAACAATGGTAACTCATTAGCTCACCTGGATATGCTGTACAAGTACTAAACAATGGTAACTTGTTAGCTCACCTGGGTATGCTGTACAAGTATTAAACAGTGGTAACTTTGGTTTACCTGGTCCATTGTTATTTATGCTGTATTTATAGGCTGCTGTATTAAGCTGGAATTCAACTGACTGCATTCACTTTTACTTTACTATATGTGACCTTTTTTACAAGGACGTTATTTTTTGCAGGCCAAGAAGTTTGTTGATTCCCTACCCCAGGTAGTTAAGGCTGATATTCCTAAGGACGAGGCGGAGAAACTGAAGGAGACGCTCATTGCAGTTGGAGGAGAGGTAGAGATCGACTGATTGGCCAGTTTGGGGATGATTTCATTGGCCAATCGACTGACATGTGACTGCATTTACATACATCTGATGTACATGGCGTTACTGTGAATGAGGAAGATGAATCGAACACTGCGACATCTATGAACACAAGTTGGATACCTTGTATTATGTATTTGAACACAGACGATCTTGACCTATGGAGTAAACTGACAATGTATTCACGAGACTTTGACAAGTGGCTCATGGCACAGACTTGTTTTTTTGTTACTTTTGCATTGAATGTGCTGGTAGTCAAATGACCATGGTTTAAGGTCATATCTGAAATGCAGAGTGTGTAGCTCCGTTTCCAAGATTACAGTAGTAATTGGCCAGGTGGCATTTTAATTCCTATTGATTTGGTCAATATATGACAGAAGAAGATCATAAAAATTTTAAGTTGATAAATTTTGCTACTTGTGGCAACCATCTAACACTTCGACAGGCATGTTAGCATTTCATTATTCAAGTATTCATGGATATGTTTAGTTGTTATCATCGTCCATTCAGTGTTTGACCACATTGTACAGCAAAGACAGTAGGATCGTCGACACAGTTCCCCCAATGGTGCATTGACCTTGGAGCAGAAGGCACCTTTATTGGTTGCCAGGCATTTAGAGAGACATGGATTGGCGTTGTATATACCGATATTTCATCTTGTTATTTGTGTGAATGTGTGATAGATTAGAGTTGCAGAGAGTAATTCCTAGTGCCATGAAGAGCCTGGCTGATACCAGGTATAGTTGTGCTGCTGTACAAGATAGTATGCTCGGGCTGTCATCGACGTAGTCACTCTACTGGAGTATCTCCAGGTTCACAAATTGGTACACATAGAATTGTTTAACTTGGGTCAACTGTCATTACAGAACACTACTTGGAAATATATTCCACAATTGATATATACTTGTAATACCCGGTGGGGTCTGAATGTGCTGGAAGATGTCATCGGAATAGTATTCAGTATTGCTTTGGCCCCAATTCTTTCCTGTTTTCACAAGTCCTTATCTACTACCGAGTTGTAATCCACCAGGTAATGTCACTAGTTCTTTCTGAATGTTACTTCTCGAGGACTGGATGACTTGGGAATATTTTCTAACCCGATTTTCAATTCGAATCGGATAGTTGTTAAATAGTTCTCCAAATTCTACTATAGTAAGAAATGTCTTGTATAAGTTCAACAAAGATATTACCAGTCGGGGACAGCCCTAGTCTAGGTGTCTGTAGGTTGGGGAAGCGATGATGTATGAATGATGCGCCTTGACCTTGAAATAAACATGTACTCCTTGAATCTGTCTTGTAATGAATCAGTCATCTGTGATCCTTGGCGACTCTGTAATTTGTGCATGCTGCCATGTTGGAATCTGCTGATCATGGGTTAAAAATCCCATTTTTTGGACCTGATTATGAACCTTGATCCTGTCCCCGAAGTGTTAAACATCTACAATCTGAATACCTTCCACTTCAACATGAAACACTCACCGCTTCAGTCACGAAGTGGTGTATTCGAGTGACCTTGTTCCAAATGGAAGGACCATTCCTAAAGGTTTTGTACTGTATGAATGTCGGAGCTTGCAACATACAATGTTTGGCCCTCACCCTATGAAGGTTCATACTCCAATGATCTCACACAAAGTGAAAGTCAATTCTTATAATTGTTTTTGTCACAATTTCTTACCTCAAAGGATGTAGGCCATGATCTAAACACTTTTTTCATGTGACTTCCTGTTTACACTGACAGCCATACAACAACCAGCTATATAACACGGAGTAAAATAGTTCCTCAAAAAGAGGTGACATGGGCGTATGGATGCACAACTTGCTCTTCAGAAACATCTTACGCATCATATCCTTATTAGATGAGTAAGGTCTGTAAAGAACTACCTCACTAAGTCAGCCACAATGACAGTGCCTCGTAATATACTGAACACCAAAAGAAACGCGAAATCTTCAAGTTCCTATTTAATATGGGAAAATTGTTGTGAAAATGGTTGGCTGCTATGGTTCCATTGTAATGGGCTTTAATTGTTTCAAAATGACCCTAACCAGAGTTAAGGGCAGTAGACTCTTAATCCACAGCACTCAAACGCACCGACGTTATGTCAGTGTGGGATTGATACGCACGAAATGCACGTGCTGCTTATGCCGCAAAAACTGTCCGTGAAGATGTTGTCTTTAAAAGCCACAAAAGTGTCACTGTGGCCAAGGACAGCTGCACAGCTCGAGATTACCATCCTGCAGGTGTGGCGTCACATCCCCATGAACACTACCAACCGTCTTATTCACACCGTCCATGCACAGACGGTGTGTCGCGCTTGTGAATTCAAATGGGGGCCATACCAGGTATTGAGGTGTACCCATACTTCAGTTGACTTCAGCATGGCCACATGGTGTTGTGTTGATGGCTACAGAAGATGTCTGATGTCCAGAGAACTGACTCTTTCTTATTGCTATTGAATTGTGTTGTATCCATCATTATTATGTTTATACCAGCTGAAACAAAATACATCATGTTTCCTATACCTTCTTGATTCGCGTTTCTTTTGGTGTTCAGTATACATTTAGATCAAGTACAAGACGTCAAAATGGCCGACACGATAAACATGACGGGAGAGATTTACGAAGTTGTTAATGAACCTGTAGCAGTTACATGTGTTAGTCATCATTGATCAACTGGCCGATCATTGAAAGTAAAGATTAGGACACCAAGGCAAGTTCACAGATTGCTGGAGACGGTCAATGTCAGCCTAGGCACGGATCGAGTTGATACTACGATAGTTTAGATGTGCATTTCTTCGTTTGTTCATTAGGATAGGCCGTAGCGAGGATATTCGTGAACA
Organism: Haliotis rufescens; assembly: GCF_023055435.1. Taxonomy (NCBI): domain Eukaryota; kingdom Metazoa; phylum Mollusca; class Gastropoda; order Lepetellida; family Haliotidae; genus Haliotis; species Haliotis rufescens. Next base: position 5,767,345 of record NW_025963891.1, on the reverse strand, counting down.
ATCATGCAGTCATGCTCTCTGACATGTCTCAATGTAAACTGAAACGCTGAGACCAAGAATAAAGGTTCTAAATTATCAGAAAGAACGCTTATGTATGTTTTCGTGCAAGGGAATTCCCAGGAATGTGGAAGTAGTCCGTCAGTGTTTATGTCATTTTAAGAACATGGTCTCGTGAAAAACGTATGAACATCAAATTGTGTCGTTCAATTAGTGGTATTCTCAGACCTATTCTTTTTAGTGGCATTAAGTCCTTTCTAAAGAACACAGCCAAAGTTCCTTGTATCAGATAACAGATCACCAGTATTCAATTAAGACCCAGCTGTCTGTAAATGTTGGCAGTCAAGCAGTGATGATAGACTGAAGACAGGTGGCAAGTATTCGTCCTTGAGGAAACTGCAGCACAGGGCCTGCTTGTTCCTAGATAGTATTTGAAAAACTCAACACAAAATATGAATATTTTTTTATTTTATTCATAACAATAATTGTAATACTCAACACATTCAAGTAGTGTAAGCACATGTATCCCACAGTGACATCATACTTAAAATGGGATACGTAGCATCCACGTCTGCCAGTGTGCCACAGCTGATACATCCATCTGTGGCAGATACAAGTTGCTGTAGCGACTCCCGAGACATCACTACAGTGCACATTTCCCAACAACTTTATACACAACACCAGCCAGGCTCCACTGTAAGGCACCAAGTGGGGCTCTGAGGTTCTACACAACACCAGCCAGGCTCCACTGTAAGGCACCAAGTGGGGCTCTGAGGTTCTACACAACACCAGTCAGGCTCCACTTAAAGGCACCAAGTGGGGCTCTGAGGTTCTACACATATGGCTCCTGGGTTCATACACACAAAGTAGTTTTCAAGATCCCCCCCCCCCAACACCCTGTGAGCAATCACTGGCATATACGTTTGTTGCTATCTTTTCTGTTAACCATGTTGACTGAATTTCTGTAAGGTACACTTTTCTTGATATTCATGTGCCCACAATCTATCATTCTTTGCTGTCAAAACACTTCAAATATGTATGAACCCAGTGTTAAACTTCATGGATTTCTAGAATGTTGTTAATGTTTAGTTCAATACTTTGCTTTAGTTATAGTATGAAACTAATATAAACACATCTGGATGGGTCAGGGAGTACATTTCTCTCTCCCCCCCCCCCCCCCCAATATTTAGGTAATCGGCTGTTAATGATGATGATGTGAAAAAACCATTACAAATGAACTGAATATGAAAAAATACCAGTCATAAAAAAAGTTTCATCTTATAGGAGAGTCCTACAACCACCATAAACCAGTGAATCTATGAATACAAAAGGATGAATCAACAACATTCTCTCTCGACTGGCAGAAAATCATTCACACAGCACTGCACTAAACAATCAGAGCATGTTTCAATAGGAGATACAGACTTAGTCAGTACTGCCAATTTCTAATTGTAGAAATGTTTCAAATTCTTTGAGTCTTAGTAACTCCAAATACCAAACTTTAGGCCACACCTAAATTTGCTTTTTTCATTCCTCCAATAAGTTGATAGCCAATTGCAGCCAAAACATATTTCAAAACAAGGACCTATTGAAGTTGACATTATACACGGGAGTCAAAATAGTTTTTATGCTTTTCCTGAAATTGATAGGACGCAGACGCACAACAGCTTCCCACTTGAATCATCAGGTTGGCATTGCCTAAAGCAACAGCTGTGTTGCAGGTCCTCCCACATATAACCATTTTTATTTTTCTATACCTGTCCACCTTAATAGTGGAGAAGAAAACTATAAAAAAACCTGAACTGCTTGCCAAGATAGGTATATATTCCTGTTAAAAAAATCAGTGAAGCAATTATAACAAAAAGTGTGTCGTTATGGTAGTACATGAAAGCATCAGTTGATGGCAGATGACGATGTCCATACACTGATCCAAAGCACAAGGAAAGAGAGACCGATGAAGAGCACAGCATGCTGATTGAGATATCCATGGTCAGGGCAGGTCGTTATCAATGATTTTTATCCCGTTTCGGGCCATGTATTCCCATCTACCAGTCCTCAAAGCCGGGCAGAGAGAACTTGACTGCAAACTCCTCCACATTGCTCTTCAGGGCCTTGACCTTGCTGGTCACTTCTGGGTCGGTAGCCAGCTTTGTCTTGAACTCGCGTAATGTTGGTCCGCTCGAGCTCACGACTTCTTGAGTGAGGAGGATGGCTGAAAGAAGAGGTCTGGTGTAAGTAGGGTAACAATAGGGGGAACCAGTGTCGGGCACAAGGCATATTCTCAATAAGTGGAAACAGTGTCGGGTACACAGCATCTTCTCAATAGGGGGAATCAGTGTCGAGTACACGGCATATTCTCAATAGGGGGAATCAGTGTCGGGTACACAGCATATTCTCAATAGGGGGAATCAGTGTCAGGTACACAGCATATTCTCAATAGGGGGAATCAGTGTCAGGTACACAGCATATCTCAATAGGGGGAATCAGTGTCAGACACAGCATATTCTCAACAAAGGGAATCAGTGTCGGGTACACGGCATATTCTCAATAGGGGGAATCAGTGTCGGGTACACAGCATATTCTCAATAGGGGGAATCAGTGTCGGGTACACGGCATATTCTCAATAGGGGGAATCAGTGTCGGGTACACAGCATATTCTCTATAAGGGGAATCAGTGTCGGGACACAGCATATTCTCGATAAGGGGAATCAGTGTCGGGTACACAGCATAAATGTTTACGTACGACAGATATATTTTTCAAGAATTTAATTGCCCATAATTAAGGGTGCATATCACACACGAGTGCGTATTATACGCAAGTAAATAAGTCTTGTGTACATTGATCAATCAGAAGAGGTGCTAATAGGGATTGTTCACTAGCCAATAAATGAGCAAATACTGCCGTGGGCGCTATAAGAGTGGGGCACTTATTACATTGAATGCGGTATATGTATGTATGTATATGGACCATTGAGGACACTGTGCTCCCACCTTGATGAATGAATTCAACAACTCGGTCAAAGTCTCCCTCTTTCATTCCACGTGAGGTGAGAGCTGGGGTGCCGATGCGCAGTCCGCTCGGCTTCAGGGCACTCTTGTCGCCAGGGCAGGTGTTTTTGTTCACGGCAATACCGATGTCCTCCAGCACCTTCTCTGCACGCGCTCCATCTAACTTGTTAGGTCGGAGATCAACCAACACTAAATGTGTGTCGGTCCCACCTGAAAGCATGGCATCTTAGTGTTAGCTCAGATCAGGTTATAGAGCATCTCAGAAATGATTCAATTTCATGTCACAAGATTTTTATTTGAATTAGAAAGGATTTGAAAGATGAGAAACTAACAAGGTAGTGCCAGATATTAGCCATATATTAGTGTGTGTTGTTTTTTATTTAACAACGCACTCAGCAATACTGAAGCTATATGAAGGCGGGCAGTAAATAGGACTGGACTAGATTATCCAGTGATTGTATGAGCAACAGTCCAGGCCATCAGGTTGTGATGTCACACAAGCCTTGCCACAAGTGCCCTAAGTACTCTCTAATCATAAGCGTAGATTGCAAGGGACCAATTTTTACATGGAATCCCCACGGGCACAAAGAATTTCTGTGCTGATTTTCTTCAATTCTTCCATGCTGTTATTTGTGACACACAAATACCTGATACGATGACGACACACACACGACAGTGGGCACACGCATCTGATACGATGGCGACACACACACACGACAGTGAAACTACGGTTGGCACACGTACCTGATACGATGGCGACACACACACGACAGTGGGCACACGCACCTGATACGATGGCGACACACACACGACAGTGGGCACACGCACCTGATACGATGGCGACACACACACACGACAGTGAAACTACGGTGGGCACACTTACCCGACACGATGGTGTATCCCTTGTTCTGCAGTCCAGTGCACAATGCCTTGGCGTTGACCATCACCTGCTTCTGGTATGCCTTAAACTCCGGCGTCGCGGCCTGCTTCAAGGCTACAGCTACAGCTGTATAGGGAGGAGGACATGTATGATAACAATGTGCAAATGTAGAGGCTGTCAGAATATTCTTAAATACCATAATTTGGATTACAATGAATCGCAAGAGTTAATTTTCTAATTTCTTTTGTGCCTACAATATTCAGAATGTAACAAGCCTACAGACAATCCATCCCACTGTAACCAGCCTACAAATAATCCACCCCACTGTAACCAGCCTACAAATAATCCAACCCACTGTACCAAGCCTACAAATAATCCAACCTACAAATAATCCACCCAACTATAACCACAATCTACAAATAATCCACCCCACTGTACCAAGCCTACAAATAACAGTGTTTACGTGCTGTCTGATATCTGTAAGGCAGGCAGACTAGTGTTTACGTGTGGTCTGATATCTGTAAGGCAGGCAGACTAGTGTTTACGTGCTGTCTGATATCTGTAAGGCAGGCAGACAAGTGTTTACGTGTGGTCTGATATCTGTAAGCCAGGCAGACAAGTGTTTACGTGCTGTCTGATATCTGTAAGCCAGGCAGACTAGTGTTTACGTGTGGTCTGATATCTGTAAGCCAGGCAGACTAGTGTTTACGTGCTGTCTGATATCTGTAAGGCAGGCAGACTAGTGTTTACGTGCTGTCTGATATCTGTAAGCCAGGCAGACTAGTGTTTACGTGCTGTCTGATATCTGTAAGGCAGGCAGACTAGTGTTTACGTGTGGTCTGATATCTGTAAGCCAGGCAGACTAGTGTTTACGTGCTGTCTGATATCTGTAAGGCAGGCAGACTAGTGTTTACGTGTGGTCTGATATCTGTAAGCCAGGCAGACTAGTGTTTACGTGCTGTCTGATATCTGTAAGCCAGGCAGACAAGTGTTTACGTGTGGTCTGATATCTGTAAGCCAGGCAGACTAGTGTTTACGTGCTGTCTGATATCTGTAAAGCAGGCAGACTAGTGTTTACGTGTGGTCTGATATCTGTAAGCCAGGCAGACAAGTGTTTACGTGTGGTCTGATATCTGTAAGGCAGGCAGACTAGTGTTTACGTGTGGTCTGATATCTGTAAGGCAGGCAGACAAGTGTTTACGTGTGGTCTGATATCTGTAAGCCAGGCAGACAAGTGTTTACGTGTGGTCTGATATCTGTAAGGCAGGCAGACAAGTGTTTACGTGTGGTCTGATATCTGTAAGGCAGGCAGACTAGTGTTTACGTGTGGTCTGATATCTGTAAGGCAGGCAGACAAGTGTTTACGTGTGGTCTGATATCTGTAAGGCAGGCAGACTAGTGTTTACGTGTGGTCTGATATCTGTAAGGCAGGCAGACAAGTGTTTACGTGCTGTCTGATATCTGTAAGCCAGGCAGACAAGTGTTTACGTGCTGTCTGATATCTGTAAGGCAGGCAGACAAGTGTGTACCTGCTATCTGGTGGTTGTGAGGTCCCCCCTGCAAGCCAGGGAACACAGCCTCGTTGATCTTCTTCTCCAGCTCATACATCACATTCTCCCCGCTTTTCAGCACCTTCCGCACACCTGCAAAACAACCAACCTCAGTCAGGGATACGTCAGGCAACACTTGAACATGTTACACGCATCATCACTTTTCCAACGATTGGGGATCACAACTGCAACTGCATGACTGTATTTTAATGAGAACAAGAGCGCACAAACAGAATTTGTCATCAGCAACCAATGCTTGTCATAAACGACTAACGTTACGCTTTTCTCAAACCTGCTAACTGCTATATTGAAGCCAACTCATCAGATGAAACTACCAAATATTATTCTCATCTTTACTGACTACCTTTTCTATAGAAGATCATCCCCGAGCGAGGACCACGCAGGGTCTTGTGTGTCGTGGTGGTGACGATGTCACAGTAGTCGAAGGGACTGGGAACCTCGCCGGCAGCCACCAATCCGCTCACATGGGCCATGTCCGCCAGTAGCAGCGCACCCACCTCGTCAGCGATCTCGCGGAAACGCTTGTAGTCCAAGTTCCTCGAGTAGCAACTCACACCTACAATAACAGACCTTAGTGTTTCATACGCTAGATCAAATGAATCTTGCACTTATTTCTGTAACTCCAAATCAAACATGCTAAAAGAGATCTCAACAGACTAGGCTTCACAGCTATCCAGAAAATGCAAGCTTCATTAGTCATAGAATGAACAGCAAAATGCTCTAGTCTTGCTAAATTATGCAACTTATTTTTAATAACATTTAGTAATAATAAGTCAAATAAGGAGTCTTCATATTAGGGCTGGGACGGGTAGCTCGGGTACTTGGGTAGGGTGCTTACCGAGTAGGACCCAGGTACCAACAGGACTACCTTGACCCGCGGTTAGTCACGTGATATATTGTTAAATGAGAAAAAAAAATCACTACTATAACTCCTTGGTTATCTACAAATCGTTAAAAATGTTCGGATATCTTCCTGACTTGAGGCACATTCCTTCTGACTTGTAAACGTTTTGAGTAATGATACAGCTTCAGTCAAGTTTAGTGTATGCATCGTTTTATAGGTGTATCAAATTACTTTTTACAAGGGGTATTTCCAAACAATTCCTAATCGGACATTTTGTACCCAACTCTTGGGACCTACAGTAGGTATCCAGGTAGGGTCGGGTAATAGGGGGTCGGGCACCCGGGTGGTAATTTGGACTTGTCCCAGCCCTACTTCATAGCTGCATGGCATAATGTCCTCACCAGCAACAATCATTTTCGGCAGGAACATGAGAGCATTTTCCCGCAGTTTGTCATAGTCGATCAGACCCGTAGCAGGGTCAACTTTGTACGGGAAGGACTCAAAAAACAGTGAAGTAGCTGACACTCGTTTGTTCTGGGTCATGAAGCCATGACTAAGATGGCCGCCGTCAGGCAGGTAGAGGCCCATTATCCTCCCATGGGGCTCGACAAGGGCTGTGTACACTGCAAAGTTGGCGGGGGAGCCCGAGAGAGGCTGGACGTTCACTCCCCACCGGTCAGCGTCGAGACTGAATGCCTCCCTTGCCCTCTTCTGGCACAGCAACTCCACCTTGTCGATGATCTCGTTGCCACCGTAGTATCTGTGTAAGAAAAGAGTAGGATATGGAACGCAAACTCTTATTCCCAGTAGCAGATGAATTGTTTTAATAACAGACAACTTTTCAAGAACATTTTTTAGTGCATCGAAATGTGATATAACTGAGAACAAATTACACATTATACGTTTTCTCAGACACCACATCACTCTAGATTTATATTTACAGGACCTGTGATCATCTGAGGTCTTCAGCAACCCATGCTTGCCATAACAGGCAACTATGCCTGTTGTAAGCAGCTCAGGCTCGCTGACTTGGTTGATGCATGTCATTGTATCCCAAATTGGTGAATCAATGCTAATGATATCAACCACTGGATTTTCTGGTCCAGATTTGATTATTTACAGACTGCCATCACATAGCTGGAATATTTTCCGACATTTTGCATACCAGGAACAACTAAAGTTTGAACAGTTAAATTATATTTTGACTAGTTTTAAAGATTTAAAGTTGAGTTACACTGCAGTCAGCAATACTGCAGCTACACCATCTAGCCTGACAACAACCATGTCTGGACCAGGCAAGTCAGTGATGACCAGTAGGTGGTACCAGGACCTGGAATCTACCTTTGTCCGGGCTGACCCTCGGAGTACTTGTTGGTAAGACAGGAACCCAAGGCTTGCAGTACAGAGCGACTGGCAAAGTTCTCCGATGCTATCATCTCAAGTCCCTTGCGTTGACGGTCTTTCTCCTGGCAGATGAGTTCGTACATCTCAGGATCATCCGTCTTAATATCCTCTTGCAGATTCATAATGGCGGCTGACTGGTCACTAAGTCACTGGACAGACAATGCAACACTTGTACACAAGTTATCATTAGGGTGAAAGCATACATGTCATCACCATCATAGAGAGAATAGTGAAAAATCAGATTTTGTAATGTTTAAATGTTTTTTTAACAAAGCAAACATTGACAATTATTTTCTTTCCCCGTGCAAACATACCAGTTGTAAAAATTGGAATATCCCTACATCATGTACATGAAGAATCTAAAACTAGATTTATCAGAATTTACTCAAAAATGCAGTTGTCTCTATATACTGGGATGTATACAGAGGCTGATATTCAACCCCAAATCTACAGCAAAAGGCAGTAAAAATTCCCAATTTAAAAATAAATTTTCCTCAGAATGTACAAAAATAAAAAGATTAAGAATCCAACTTTTTCCTAAGTTATCTGCCAAGGGAATCCTAGATAAATCACCGATACATCTGTTGCCAAACTTCGATATAAGAGTGTCTCAGTGAATAAAATTTGTGATTTAATGCTTAACAAACTTTGCAGTCACAAAATAATCTGAAACAATTTGAAATCATAAAAGACAAAATATATCTCTATCAAATTTATCAGGGCTTGCACACTGTAACAATAGCATTGTGAAAACTATTTCACTCCAACGCGCACAGAGAACAGACTTGACATACCGTATTCGACGTAATAAGCGCCCACGGCGATATTTGCTAATATTTTGGCTCTTGAACAATCCCAATTAGCACCCTTTCCGATTGATCAATGTACACAATACTTATGTATTCGCGTATAATACGCACTCGTGTGTTATATGCACCCTTAACTATGGGCAATTAAATTCTGGAAAAATATATCTCATATATAAACATTTCAGACTGTCAGCATAAACCATGAAATTTATCTTTCATCTGTTTTTTTCCCCAAAATAATATTCTAATAAGTGCCCCCTATTTCTAATTTTGAGAGCGCTGTGGGCGCTTATTACGTCGAATACGGTATTTCAAATATCAATTAGCAAGTTTGGAGCAGTGGTTATGAATTCATCTAGTGTTGTTATCAACACATCTCATCTCATCTCACAATAACATCTCATGATTTATAACTCGAACACAGGTGCTTGTAACACAAAGCAGCTACAAGGTGTATGGCAACTGCCAATGTCAATGTTATCATTTTCTAAGCCACTGGTTGTGACCACATATCTTGTAGTTACTTTCTGCGGTACAAGCCGGAGTGATCTTGAACACCGTATCTACATACATGTGCCCTACATAATTCATCAAGTTCACGACAAAGCAATCTCAGCAGGTCGGGGTGACTAACCTATTTATAGACGGAACATGTAGTAAACATGCATATGAAACATGTCCTTAGCTTACCTGGAATAATACACACTGCCTGTTTATTTCTAAATCTAAACTGACATGTACATAATTATGTTTTGACGGGTACACCCCAAACATGTTTAGACCTTGAACCCCAAGTTCCAGGCCATAAGGCCTAGCCTAATGAACTGGACTTTTTGTTCACCTTTAAAAGTTAAAATAATTACGTTAAGCTGCATTAACATTCAATATCTTTATTCCAAGGCGAGGACTGGACGTTATGTAATAAACAATTGGTCATCATAATTAATTTGACCAAGTATTACATTCGCCTGATTAGGCCATTGGATGTACGAATATATAAAACTAAATATCTATGAATAGGCCCTACACAATTGAAACATTTAAATATAATTTTGAGGATAAATATTCGTCTATCAAGAAAATCTGTGACCCTGAACAAATATTTACAAAAGAAAGTCCATCTTTACAGGATTCCCTCGCTCTCAGTGTAAGCAGAGACCATATAATTAGGAGATAAACCGCGCTAAATTGAACATTTGAAACCTCACGCTGCGCGTTCGGTTCCAAATTCAATTTAGCGGGGTTAAATCTACAGGTAACCTAGCTCTACATTGAAAACACAGTATGTTTATCTCCATTCTACCATGACTAAATAAAACGCGAACTCTTTGGTAATAGCAAATATACTGAATGAAGCGGCATGGGTTGAGTTCAGTGTTTTGAGTGGGTTATCGATCTGAACTACAGAATCACCGAACAAAATATGGTGCTGTATATACTCAAGCAGTTTGTTTACACCGTAATACTTCACTCGAACATATGACAGACATTGAAAGCATATAAGCACGGCAACTTGGTAAGCTAACGTGAGGTGGGCAAAGAAAACAAAGCAAGCTTTGCAAGGCTTTCGCTCTACATCGCACGTCACCATTATGACGTCATATTATGACGTTTATTGTGATTTAATAGACTCTGATTGACCAATCAGAATCGAGTAATTTCCAAATTCATGGTAGAATATCTATTATAATTATGGTCTCTGTTTTTCGTGTCAATCTACGCATGAACAATCACTGCTTGAAGTGAGTTGTTCAAAATATACCAGGCTACTTATTCTGATAAACAGCGATAAAACATGTCACATTTCGTTCTTAGCAAATTGAAATTTGTAAAATCATTATATCCTTGATTCCTATCACATCTACAACAAAGTATACAAAGAGAGCACATGGCTGTGCAGCGACCGTAACGTCATAACAAACCACCTCAAATGGCGCCAAATCTAGTCAAGAAATCGTGCGATAAAAACAAGTTTCATAATTAAACTCATATGACAACAACATGCTTGGGTACTGTTATGTATCATGAACACTCACAAACACGATGACAGCTTGTCAAACAGAGGAAACAGGTCACCCTTAACCGTGACTATACACAACCCTCGAGTACGGTTCTCAGTGAGTGGAGGTCGACGAATGGTCGCAGCCGTTTATATAGATACCAGTAACCAATGAACGTTACTGTTGTATTTTCTTTCGGAACCATCTCCAATAAAAAAAGACGACACAAACGGGCATCTTGCATAAGTTGCAAGGGTAGTAACTCTTCATTTTTGGCGGGAAATGCGATGTTTTGTTTGATATAAACATGGACTAATATGGGATTTTAAAACATTTTTCCTTGTGAAAGTTAACTTGAATAAGAAATAAATAATCTATCCCTGAACATAGCGGGCTCGATCTATCCCTGAACGTAGCGGGCTTGTATACATCTTTGGAGTATAATAGAAAAATAATTATTTTTCTTCAAGTAGAGTCGGGTATGGGTATCTATACAAGGGAATACTAAGATTCCTTCTTGGCAGGCAACATGCGTTACATCGGATCCGTCGATCCGTTGACCGACTGATCCCGCCTCACATAAGCTGTACAATCATTAATTGGCTAAATAATAACCTTTTACATTGATTTTCCCCAAGACATTTGATGTTTTGTTATTATAACACATTTTTTGGATATCCGTAACAACAACACCTATTAAATAAATGATTTTGTTATCAAAATCATCAATTATCACCAGAAAAAAACATTGATTAATTGTAAAAAAGCTGATACGGTTGTTTTAGTCCCTTATTGTTCTTGAGTAGACGAAACTCTCCGCCCGTAATCATGAAAACAGCGACCAGCTTGTACTATCTGGACGGCAATCAAGGCCATATTAGACCAATATGGTGTCAGTTACTGGTGTATGTAAACTTCACGCATGATCCAGTTCTAGTGGGGTACTGAGCAGTGCAGTAATATAGACAGTGTCCCTGGAACATACAAGTAATCTGGCTTTGATGGGTTTTTTTTATGGATCTTGATGGTGGCACGTACGGACGTGGGGAGGTTGTGGGTGTAAAGCGGAAAGTTTGTAGTACTGCTGGGTAATGAGCTTAAAGGTGTCTCAGGGTGGACTTGTGTTGGCGATCTAGTCTGCCAGTTGGGTCTTTCTTGAGCTTCAGGTAGGCAGTAGCGTGAGACAGCATCTTGTTGACCAGGGAGTGGAACGTAGACTTAAACAGGATGTCAGTGGCTCTACCCTTGTCGGCTGGGGCAATGGTGATGTCTGGGTCTTCCTTGAGGTCTTTGATGGGTTTTTTTCTGGGCTCGAGTGTGGATTGGTGTTTGATTTTGGGGCCTTTTGAAGAAAGTGGCTGATCTGATGGCGCAATTTGTCACTCTTTCCACCTGGGGCGAGTTGCTGGAGGCCTTTCTCGATGTTGCTGATGAAGTCATGGTAATGTCGGCGGGGCAAGGTTGGAGAACATGCGAGTCCTTTGGCTTAAGACAAAAGGACTTAGGACGTTGGTTAACATGCTTGTCATAGAAGGCAACTATGCTTGTGGTAAAAGGCGACTAACGGGATCGGGTGGTCAGACTCGCTGACTTGGTTGATGCATGTCATCATATTGCAATTGCATTGATCAATGCTCATGATGTCAATCACAGGATTGTCTGGTCCAGACTCGATTATTTACAGACTGCTGTCATATAGCTGGAATATTGCTGAGTGTGGTGTTAAACAACAAACAAACGAATCAGTGAGTGAGTGAGTTGGGTTAAACGCCGCTTTTAACAGTATTCTAGTTATATCGCTGCTGTCAGCTTAATGTGGGAGGAAAGCCCGAAGTGATGCAGGTCTTAGACGTTGACCACTTCGGTGAAACCCACGAGCACAGGTATGGTGCTGACAAACCTAGAAACAATCGAGGCGAACCGGGATTTGAACCCACAATCATAGGTTTCTGGCGTGCCCAAGGGACGCAACTCTGCAAAGCGAATCGCGGCGCCTTAGACGACTGGGCCACCCGTGCCCCCCAAAAAACAAAACAAACTGTAACTGTATGCTACTTGTTACCTATTACCTGTTGTTGTCAATGTCAATCTGCTGATTATCACAATATATCATGCATAAATATCACTTGGTTGTTGTCACAACAGCTTGATAAGGGTGCAAGAATCTACACCAAAACGCGTCCCTACATGCAATAAACCAGAAGCTAACAGTTAAGACTTTAGCCAGAATCCTCAAATCATGTTTTACCATATGAGCTTCCATGGTGCCATCAACACTAGTGTCCTTAATGTCTGTTTTGTAGGTGCCTATAACCTGTCTAAACTAACTAACAATGAATCCAGATTGTGAAGCACCCATGCAGAAACATACAGGAATATCCTCTGTATATTGTCTCTGGTCTTTGATGTTGAGAGGAAACACTTGACAACATAAAACCTATCTCTATCATACTGATATGACCCATGAAGCTCCGAGTTGGAATTGATCCTCAGCAACCCATGCTTGTTGTAAGAGGTGCCTAACGGGATTAGGTGGTCAGGTGCGCTGACTCAGTTGATGCATGTCATCATATCCCAATTGTACAGATCGATGCTCATGATGTTAATCACTGAACTGTCTGGCCCAGACACGAATATTTAAAGGCCGCCATCATGTATCCAGAATAGTGCCGAGTACGGCCTTAAAACAGCAAACAAACATAGAGATATGAACAACACAGCAAACTTTTCAGGGTATTTAATATCACAGATATATTTACAAATATTGCTGAATCAGCACTTTCTGTGACTGTGACCATGAATTCTGTGACAATACGCTCCTCTATTTCAACAACAGTGACCATGAAGTAATGGTTAACAACAGTTTCATCCTTACTGTTAGATTTGCATGTTATTGCTTCTGCAAGTCATGATCAACAATGATTCAGATATAAAACAATCATACTTTTATAACATATGGAAAAACCTTGTCTACATGTTCCACATCTTCTCTGAGTCAGTTATGGGGAAACTATGGTCACTCAAATAGAACTTGGTTCTAAATATAATCTTTGAGTCAAAACTCTTCTTTTCAAACCATAAAACTAAACCATTATGGTTTAACTCAGTACTCAGTGACTACTGCTGTCTCAGTACCAGTTAAACATCTGTCCTTCCCATTTGTTTATTAACAATCACAATTAAAACTCTCAAACCACATTCCCAGAAAAGTGAAAGTTCTTACTGTTTCTTAAATCCCTTCAGGAGGAATAAGAAGAATAAGTGAGCTGTTGGCTAATGTACAGAGACCTGTGATTAGTCAAAACAGCTGGTTCTACTTTCTCAGAATCTACTGTAATGAGACCTGTGATTGGTCAAAACAGTTGGTACTACTTTCTCTGAATCTACTGAAATGAGACCTGTGATTGGTCAAAACAGCTGGTTCAACTTTCTCTGAATCTACTGTACAGAGACCTGTGATTGGTCAAAACAGCTGGTTCAACTTTCTCTGAATCTACTGTACAGAGACCTGTGATTGGTCAAAACAGCTGGTACAACTTTCTACGAAGCTATCCAAAGTTAGCGGCAGTAGCTGTCCATGGGTAGGTGTGGAACATGTGGGCGGGTTTTCCATAATGAACCATACACAAATATGATGATACACATTGTGAGACAAATAAATCATTTGAGATTCCCGAAGAAAGCTTCAATCAAGGATGATTCTGAACTACACCAATAGGTGTTGAACACATGACACACTGGTTTCGCTGTAACCAATACTATTGACCTTACGGCAATAATGACACAGGGTCACTTTAGTACAAATATGATCAACATGTAAGTAAAGTTTGCAAGTCTCTCTGAGAATCAAAAGGCACACAACAGAGATTCATTTGGACGGAGTTTATATCAGTATAACATGATGCATCAATTTCCAGACAATTTCTGCTGACATCTCGGGAGTGAACCAGTTTTACAAGAGAGTCATCATCACAGAGCATAAGAAACTATTTTGTGCAAGGTGAAAAACTGACTGCTGTGATCACATGTATGTTGGTTGTAACAAATGTTTGAAAATAGGGTCCGGTATCTTACTTGATAAACAGTACGGTGTTCAAGTTCTCAGTTTAAACTTAGAGGTTAAGTTGAGTCCCAGCGTTAGAAACTAACAGTTTTCGTCCACTAGTCCTTATAATGATAACATATAGCAAAACCCTTAAAAATGGCAATTTTCTACTAGTCCTTATGATACCTTTACCATTGGACAGTTTGGCAAGGACTATAGGACTAGTGCCAATTTCTAACCCTGGGTTAACCAATGTCCCACCATATAGATGTTAACACTGTGGCTATGACATGTCCCTTCACAACGAGTGAGTATAGTTTTATGCTGCTTTTAGCAATATTCCAGCAATATCACGGCAGGGAACACCAGAAATGAGCTTCACACATTGTATGCATGTGGGGAATCGAACCTGGGCCTTCAGCATGATGAGAGACTGGTTTAACCACCAGGCCACCCCTTCACAATGTACTTGTTTAAAACTACCAGATAACCATGTCATTGTACGGCTACATAAGGAGAATGTGGGAAAGGCTTTCGAGACACAATGGTTTCTGACTTCTAAGACATCTGGGTCCATGTGAACAAAGGTTATAAAGTCAAGTATTAGGAAAGTATTGATATGTCAAATATTTGCTGCAAAATATCAGTTTCTTTTCTGAAAATGACTACAAGCTTGAGATTCCGCTGTCACTGCACAAAGGTAGTCAGGCCATGTGGAATGTGGAGAGACATGCTTCATGTCTTGTAGGGTACAGAGATTAGAAGTCATTGTCACTATCATCAAGTCCTGGCTGTGGTTGTTGGGCCCGCCTCCTCGGCGGCCCTGGCCCCATCTCCACCTCCTCACCGCTGTCATCCTCTTCATCATCATCATCGTCGTCATCGTCCAGGTCGATCTCAGAGTCTCCTGACCCTTCTGACCCACTTTCCTGAAGTCAAGACATTGCATACATCAGTACTAGTGACTAGCATTAGGAATTCTACAGCAGTTTCATCACTCTTATTTTGTCTTGATAGATCATTCTTTTATATCACTATCAGCTTTGAATGGACATTCTGGATAACTTTCAGTCAATGTCCAAGAATAGGAGCCAAGTCTGTATACAGGCTTGAGAAACTGCACACGATGACAAGATGACAGTTTCAGTAAAATGGGTATAAATTAGGAGATAAGCATACTGTGTTTTCAATGTAGAGCTATTCATAAATATTTGATTAGTTTAGCCCACACTGAGAGCAGGCCTGTAATTGCGTAGGTTGGCAGATCAACTGATAGACTAACACTTAGTCTCTGAAAATACATTTTTAGACACAAAGAAACAACATTTAAATTGAAAACGAGCCCCACTGAATTGGAATATTCAGAACCTGTGGAAAATCTAGACCTCATTTAGAGCTACATCATTACAGTAAGAGCTGTGCTGAAGAGGAAAATACTATGATTCAGTGACTATGAGACGGACTAATAATCCAGCTACATTGGCCTAAAACACATTAGGGTTTTGAAGCTGAAATTGTGTGTTTACTAGTATGTCCCAACAGTTCCTAAAACCTGCTCACATATTTTAAGCCGTATTGAGAGACTAACGAACTGACCTCACTGATGTCTGGGTTCATGCCTCCCCGCACCATCTGGTTCCCTATTGTCCTGGCCCCTGTAGCAGCTGAAACACAACACAGTTCACATCAGTTGATATGTACATAGACAATGTAACAAAGCAGCTCTAGCAAACCCAATATGATTACAAATGCTTATGGTCTAGGGGAGATAACTCACCTTCTGGTCGTGTGCGATGGTGGACTGGCCTCTGTTTCTTCTCAACATGATCATCCTCGGATTCATTATCATCATCATCATCTGGGCCTGGAAGAAATGCATATAAATATCACCAAGACCGAACTTCACATCCTACATTGACTTTGCTTCCTACAGGATCAGGTTCATGTGCGATATTCTACCCCGCAGACTTTCTGTTCCACTCATCTTGGATATTACACACTTGAAAATTCCATCAATTCAAATTTTTTCCTACAACCAAACAGCTATAACTTTCTAGATTTCATCTAGTTGTAATAGCATTGACGAATAATATCAGTTATTTCATTTTAGATTGATTAGTTAGTGCACCAACACTATCAAAATGATAGCGGCTGTTGACTGACCGAACATGTCGTCGTCCTGTTCATCTTCAGGGGTTATCTGCTGCTGTTTCCTCTCTTCGGTGCGGATCTTCTCCGCCATCACCTTCAACACCGCCTCCGTCTCCTGCAACACCATACCAAGATACAGGGGAGTCACAAGGATCACTACTCCAGCACCACACCCGTAACATTGCAGAAGGCGAACATAGCAAGTGATGTCTTGATTTGACTTGGTACCTCAAGTTTGTCGGCCCCCGTATGTGTGCATGTGCTCTATTTGACCTAGTACCTCGATCTTGTCGGCCCCCGTATGTGTGCATGTGCTCTATTTGACCTAGTACCTCAATCTTGTCAGACCCCGTATGTGTGCATATACTATATTTGACCTAGTACCTCAATCTTGTCAGCCCCCGTATGTGTGCATATACTATATTTGACAAAGTACCTCGATTTTATCGGCCTCGACACGGTGGTACTCCTCCTGCTGCTGCTCTAGGTAGGTGAGGTTGCGGAACTTGATGAGGTAGGCATCATACAACTTCTGCAGATCTTCCTCCAGCTTCTCGTACTCATCCATGTAGGCTGGCCTGCAAGGGCCATCACAGCGTCAACACAGGGGCGCAGTAAAGCAGGGAGCAACACATTTGTACTAAACATCTAGCTCTTTTAACAGACTTCATGCAGTCTTCCTTCAGACCCTATACCTCCATTGTAATGTTTTCAGCACACATCTAGATACACTTTTTCATTATCCAGTTGAGGACACCAGACACAGGCTTCACACATTGTACCCACATGGTTACATGTTCTTTTGGCATGACGACCGGACGCTTGAACAACTGAACATCCCACCACCCTCAATATTAATAATAATAGGCCATTTATATTGTAAATATTTCTACACTACTCAGGGACATGCTCAAACGCTATAATGACCCCAGTCACTGGATCAGTCTCCACTCAAGAATCATTCTCAGCTCCTTGGGGTGTATACAACCCAAGCTGCCTGTTAGGTGCTAGATGGTTAACAACCACCTCATCCTACTGGGTACCCATTCACTGGTGGGTGAACAGAGGCACAATTCGAACAAAGTCACTTGCCCAAGGAGACGCCACATGTTTAACATGTGCTTCAGTGTGGGGCAGGACCGAAGCTCTATTTTGATATTTCTAACAACATTGCTTTCCAACAACTATTTCTTCTTTGCCGAGTTACCTGACACTCTGTAGAGTCTGCAGCCTCTTCTGGTTCCGGTCCAGCTCCGTCTTCTTCTTCTCAATCTTTGCCTCCAGGTTGGCCTCGTCGGACGCCACGTTGTCCAGCATGTTCAGAGTCTTCTTTATTTCATTCTGAGGGTAAAAGGCCAACATCAGTTCTACTGCAGCTGTATCAACATGCTCTCATCAGTCCATCCCAGTGGTCAATACCAGTCCTAGATGTTTTAGTAGGTTCAGATAGCAGGGCTACGTAACCACAACTCTATCACATTGCTATGACCATCAACTTCATAGCTCCCATTCTTTAACACACACTTACATCAGTCACTGTGCTATATCTAGCATAGCTCCCATTCTTTAACACACACTTACATCAGTCACTGTGCTACATCTAGCATAGCTCCCATTCTTTAACACACACTCACATCAGTCACTATGCTACATCTAGCATAGCTCCCATTCTTTAACACACACTTACATCAGTCACTGTGCTACATCTAGCATAGCTCCCATTCTTTAACACATACTTACATCAGTCACTGTGCTATATCTAGCATAGCTCCCATTCTTTAACACACACTTACATCAGTCACTGTGCTACATCTAGCATAGCTCCCATTCTTTAACACACACTTACATCAGTCACTGTGCTATATCTAGCATAGCTCCAATTCTTTAAACACACACTTACATCAGTCACTGTGCTATATCTAGCATAGCTCCCATTCTTTAACACACACTTACATCAGTCACTGTGCTACATCTAGCATAGCTCCCATTCTTTAACACACACTTACATCAGTCACTGTGCTACATCTAGCATAGCTCCCATTCTTTAACACACACTTACATCAGTCACTGTGCTACATCTAGCATAGCTCCCATTCTTTAACACACACTTACATCAGTCACTGTGCTATATCTAGCATAGCTCCCATTCTTTAACATACACTTACATCAGTCACTGTGCTACATCTAGCATAGCTCCCATTCACCATATATGGTTCTAGCCCAGAGTGATCTGGCACTCACCTCAACAGCCCTGATAGAGGCTTGTAGTCCGCCCTCCACTTCATTTATCTCTAGCGTCCGACCAACCACCATCACACGCATTTCCTGCGAACAATACAAACACCATAGGTAAAATGTATTTTGGTTGATCCAACTATTTAGCATTACAAATTTTGGTATTAATGCATATTTTGTGAACTGTAAAGCACTTAACTCACAATGGGATTATGAAGCTGTAGTCAGTCCGAGAACTGTTATTTCCAAGATGTTTACTTTCAGTGATGTAAAAGTCAGTGACTATAACTCATCTACTGAGCCCAACTTACCCTCAGGTCGACCTCCTTCCCCAGAAGGTCGTACAGGCTAGCACCCTTCGATGTGATCTCTGATGCCAGTCGGCGTGCTTCCTTCAGGTCACTTATCTGTAGCAGACAGATGGAGAAATACATCATATTGCAAAAACAAAAATCTAATAGATTTCAAGAATTTGTGACAAATATAAAAGCTAAAGAAGCAAGGTTAAAAGTTCTTTTTAATCCATAATAGAGAAGGCTTTTCCAGTAAGTTCATGTCGAACAGATACACTTCCCCCACCAGTGTCCAGCAAATGTTGCAATGGTGAAACAAGTGAATTTAGTAAACCAGTTTTACATTTGTATACTTATCCTGCATTACTCCTAAATGCATTTACTGCTTTCTTTTGACAGAAAAATGAAGCTGGGTTAGGTCCAGCTGAAGAAAGGTTGTTCCAACCAGTTGTGAGGCAGACCCTATTGCACAGCTCCCGCATAACCACGGAAGTGATGAAGTCACTGAAACTTCACATTACTACTTGAATTGTGGGGAGGCAGCTCTGCGACAGGTGGGCCCTTAGACGTAGTAATGCAGGATAAGTATACTTATGTAAAAAATATTTTGATTTTACTAAAATCTTTAACATATCCTGCATTACTCCTTGATGCATCTGAATCAGCCGGTACAGCAGTGGGCATACCTTCAGATGTGGTCCCCCAAAATACCCCTAGATAATGTCTAGGCAGCCATCCAGCGTATTACTTGCGAAGTTTGACAGCCACTCAACAAATCATGTCCATGGAATGAACAACGTATGAGGAGGTCCGGCTAAAATGCAGCAATAGAAAATAGTGTGCGCTAGAGTCTAAAAACTGACTTACCGAGCCAATGCTAGCAGCATAGAGACACCCCTATCAGGTGTGTGAACACTACACAAGTCGGGTAAGGCGGCTCTGGACAGGTTGAGATGTTATTGGCATCCAGGATTGGTCACCTGCTGGGCGATGACCAGAGGGCCAAAACTATGTACATCTTCAATGTTTTCAAAGGCCAGGCTTCTCAGGTAGTGGCTTGCAAAGACTGTGTTGGATCTCCAACAGCAACCTTCCATGATGGCGCTAATGGAGCAGTTGCTGTGGATAGCCATCGTAGAGGCGACCACCTGGATCTCATGAGGATTGTTGGTTCTAGGAGGATCAAAGTTAGTGGCCTTGCATGCCTGAAGAGTGTTGGTCATAACCATAGGGATATGGTTTTGCAGCTGACTTCAGTCATGGAAGTCTTGGAGATGGGACTGAAAAGTCGTTTCCGAGCACCACACAGAGTCTTAGAGCGACGCATGAAAACTCTCAGTGCACGCACCGGGTACAGAAGGAGTTCCTCCTCATCTTCAGTGCCCACAATCGATGAGAGAGGAGGGATGGTGAATGACCTGTCAGGCTGTCCTGGGAGTTGATTCTTGGCTATGAAGTCCAAGCAAAGTGAACTGCTTCCTGCGCTCAAACCGGACTAGGGTAATGTCATATTTGTGATGCTTACTGAGGCTTGCTGCCGTAGCCAACACCAAGAGGAAAATCGTCTTCTTGGTAAGGTTACAGAAGGAGAGACTCAAACGGATGTCCATGCAGAAACCAGAGTACCATGTTCAAATCCCATGTGGGAGGAAGAAACCTGTCCTTCTAGTCTTCAAGGCGTAAAGAGCACAGGACGACATGTAGTCCGGAACCTTGGTCATTTTTCGATCCCCCGGATCTGCCTCCAGGTAGGTCATGATGGTGCTTCCCTTAATGTGACGCTTACTTTGCAGATACAACAGGTTTTCGGCCAAGAATTGAGGGGACGCTGCAGTGAGGTCTTGATGTTTTTCCTTGCAAAAGGATAAAAAAAACCCCGCCACTTATCATCATAAAGGCCCTGGGTCGAGGGTCTGTGTTCCATGGTAATGGCTTTCTCTGCCCACTACGAATAACCATTTCCGCCATAAGCCATTTTGAGACGCAACAAAGGTTAAGTACTGGCATATGCCTGGTGTTATGGCAAAAATTCAAATTGGCGGATTGGAACAACAAAGCACATGAGAATTACAGTGACTACAAGTCACCCTCACATTCAAAATATTAATGCTATAGCAAAAATGCATGGTAGATTATGAAACACCAATTGGTTGGATTGGAGATAATTCACATATATTTCATAAACAATGAAAACAAATTTGCTGAACAATTTTATTGAACGCAGCATGTCAGTCTGGTGACAAGCAGTAACGTGAAGTTTCTGTGACTTATTCACTTCCATGGTCACGTGGGGTCTGCCACACAACTGGTTGGAACAACTTTTCTTCAGCTGGACCTCACACAGCTTTGTTTTTCTATCAAAATCAGTAAATGCATTTAGGAGTAATGCAGGATAAGTTAAAAAATTCAACCAACACAGCCAGCAACTTGAGTCCAGTCAAGTGAAAGCTGAGTACACGAAGGTGTTAATAGTCCACATGTTCAGTTTTAATTTACAGAAAATGATTCCACCAAAACAATTTTAGCTATCAAATTCAAAAACATTAGACAGGTCCTACAATTGGCCAAAATGTAATAACAAACTGTAAACCTATTGATCATGTTGATACAGAAAGGTTAGGAATGATTGACTCTAACCCTACAGGCACATATTTAACACATGGGCTGGGTTAATGCAACATAACTGTTACCTTGGATGAGACATCAAATGAAATGTGGGAAGAATCCTCATCTGGATTCTCCAAGGACTGTGCCACGTTAGTCTTCGTGGCATTGTACAGGACCGAGGTTGCTTTGAGGAGTTCCTTTACAGCATAGCCGTCAGCACCATACAGTTTCTTCGTGTTCAGCTTGATGTGGGCCTTGGTTGCCTGCAGACAAACAACATGTAATATCCAGGAGACAGGAAATCCATCCCAAACTGTGAATACGACTGTAGAATCTAACTGATGCAAAGTCTATTCTGGATATTCAAATCTTTATGCAGCTGAACTGGATGCTTTGGAGTCATGTCCAGAATCAAGTCTTTGAAAGGCATTTAGAAGTGATACACATAAGGAAGAGAATTTAAGGATGTCAACTTCTTTATTATGAGGAACACAACATTTCGGAGCATATGCTTACTCCTTCATCAGGTGAATGAAATAAGCATGAGAAGAAGTTTAGCAAACTATTAGTTTTACCATAAACTCTGCTGCTAACTTAATGAATATGACTCTGTCCTGTTCTGTGTCGATATCTGGGTGCACATCAGCATTGGGATCAAACCTGGAGCAGAAACACAGCACATGATTGATGATACATGGAACAAGAATACAACACACCATTCACAGCACATCAGCACGTCTTGTATAGTCCAATCCAATTTTTCCATAACTCTCTTAATAGCTCTAAATGTTTTACACATCACCAGCTCTTTACAGAAAACAAAGCTATAGTTTACAAATGTTTACTTTCAATATTATAGCATAGTCCCCACCTCTAGCAGCTCTCAATCGCAATCCAAAATTGAAACTGGTTGTCAGTTTTAAACTTCTGATGATATGGACAGAGCCACAATCATGCAGTTAATTGTTATAACGTGTATGTATTTATAAGTATCATGGGCATAAGGAACTGTGGACAAAACTAAGACTAAAAGAAAAGGCTTCCTTGTCAGAACCCCAAAGTAACTGTTAGCATGGCTAGAACAGCGTTAGAAATTGGCACAAGTCCTATAGTCCTTGTCAAATTGTCCAATACTTAAGGTTTCATAATAACTAGTAGACATTTGCCCTTTTTAAGGGGTTTGCTATATGTTATCATAATGAGGAAAAGAGGACTAAAACTGTTAAGTTTCTATCCCTGTTAGAGGAAAATAAATGATTAAATCACAAGATTCATATACTATAGCAGCAAACCTCAAGGACCATAGAACCCCCTTAACATTGTGAACAGTGTAAACTCAATAAATGCTCTAGCATATGAACATGGCATGACTTTTGAGCAGTCAGCTGTTTACCTTAATGAGAATGAGAAAATATACAAAGTATTGCACATGTTCTTGAACCCCATAGGTGTGAAATACCATCGGCAATAAAACACACAGGGCTAACCTTTTCACTAGCCATGTGAGGACTTCTGCTACAAGTGGAAAGTTGGGATTGCGAAAATTTTCCATTGAGATGAGACGATGATAGCCAAGGGCCCGCATCATCTCTGTGAAATCTGCAACAGATGAATAAAAGAAGGATACAAACATTATATAAAGTTCTTCTCTGATTTGGCTACATTTTCATACAAATATTCTAACACTGAGTTTAGTATCACTTGAGTTTTAAGGCCACAATCACCTTCAGAGTAGAGCAATAAATCTAGCATACACTGCTGAAATCATGGTCTGCTCACCTTAGCATTTTTTGTGCATGGCTGATAGGGCTGGGACAGGTAACTCGGTAACCCGGGTTGGGTGGGTACTGAGTAGGACCCGGGTACCCACAGGACTACCCGGACCCATGGTTAGTCACGTGAGATATATTGTTTAATGACCAAAATTATCTAGAACTCTATGGTTACACTAAAAGTCACTAATGTTCGCATTTCTTTTTGGTTATGCACCCATTCCTTCTGATTTTTCATATGGTTGAATAAAGATATAACTTAATTCAAGTTCAGTGTATGAATGACCAGATGGCTTAATACATGTATCTAAATACCTTTTGCAAGGGCTATGCTAAAAATGTTCCCAGTCGGACATTTTGAGACATCTCCTGGGACCTACTGCGGGTACCCAGGTAGGGTCGGGTAATAGGGGGTCGGGTACCCAGGTAGTAAATTTGGACTCGTCCCAGCCCTAATGGCTGATCAGTAACAGCACTAAAAACATCAAAAATAACATCTATATCAGAAAGATATCTTGACATATGTATACATGGTACCTAAAAGTAATTTTAATCTAAAATATTTAGTGTCATTTTTGTAAATAGCCTTTTGCTTCCCACCTACCTGACTTCACAGACCTGTGTGGTCACACTTTAGTCTAAACAGTCATTAACGTAATGCTCCTTCCATCAGTTTAATTCACAAAACAAACTTGCCAACTGTAGGATATCTACAATGTTTCAAATGATATACATAATGACCAGGACTCAACAAACATGGTCCTACCATCCTACAGGGACAGTACGTTGACGGTTCTGTGCTTTTAAATCATCCATGAAATAATTGTCACACCTTCAGTTCATGTATGATTCAATTCTCACACCAAAACAATAAAGATCCGCACAGTGAAGCTGACAACCCATGCGCTTGCAGAATATCTCGCTTTTGGGATGTTTTCAATAGGGGCAAACTAAAAGCGTAAAAGTTACAGAATACTAATTATTGGATTAGAAGCCAGTGTTTATTAAAATTATAAATGCCTTGGTCGTATGAAGCCATGGAACCACCACTGAGTTTTGTTGAGGCTAGCCTAGTACCTCTGTCACATCATCACAATCCTACACAGTCCATTCAAGATATTGCATGTTTTTCATCGACACATTGAGATAACTATATGTCATAAAATATTTAACTTTCATTGAAAAAATATCCTGAATTGTGAAAAACTATTTCCAATGTGTTTTTTTCCTTTGTACAGCTCCAAGAGTAATTATTGAAGCCCTGCGGAGAGAGCTTACGATATGGTCACTTTGATGTGTATTGTGATGCATGTCACTGTCACAGTTGTAGTAGATCTACATAATTACACAAAACAATATATACAGCACCTTGAAGGCTTGCATTGGGTCTGTCTTCTTATTTCAGAATAAGTGTGTTTGTTTAAAAACGAGAAAAGTCTGGTCATGTGACCAAGGTGTCACTGGAGCAGAAACTCCTCTCACGGGAAAAAGGCAAGCAGAGCCAAGTTAGCTCGGGGGTTATTGGCTTATGTTGACAAACAAAGCCTCATAACGGTCAACATACTGACTCTTTAAGATGGTGGCTTGAAGCATAACAAACATGACCAGCATGTCATTTACAATGGCTGTGTCACTTGTAGTGAAATACATTTGGAAATAAATTTTGAGTCCTAAATTTATTTACAAATAGGTAGGAATTTATTGTATTAATCAATTGGTACTGCTTATGCATGGTAACTGTATTATTCAGTTGCTCATATAGTTTAAAGATGACTTAACAGAGATTTTGTCATTCTTCTTCATTCAGCGTGCTGACTTGTGACACTGACTAAAATTAGATATGACTGCTACAAAAGACATCATATTTTCCAGACTGTTCTCTCAAATAATTTAAAGTTACTTGTGAATTACATACATACCTCTGTTGCGATGAAGCATAAAATTTGGAGAGTTATTATAGATTAAAACACAGTTATTTGTATGTAAACAATGCTGAACAAGTGTTAACAGAAATGTCTTGTAAACAGCACAGACTTTGGTGAGGTACATCTGTACCCGACATTAAGTCCTGTATGTACTTCATGTATTGGTCCTAGCTTCCAACTTGACACAGACATGAATAAAACTAATTAATGATGAGTACCATCTGTACCACAATCAAGCCCAAAACCAAACTGTCCAGGCCAGAACCGCTCCCATCAGAATCACCCTACATTGGCAAGAATTTTGAAGAGTCCATATTTATAACAAATGAAGAAATGATAAGCCTACCCAATACTGATGATCCTTTCGTTTAGAGACAATAGTCAGTTGTTTGTCCAGAATGGGATATCATTGCAAAGAGGAACTATAAGGTTTAGTATAATATCTACTGTTCCTTTAACTCACAAAACAGATTTACTCGCAACTGCTAAAAATTCATCATGATCATGAAATATTTCGATTGTGATCCTTTACACCTGTTTTAACAAACTATCCTGACGCACAAAACCATCATGCGACCATATCTCTGGATGTTCATTTTCGCATGTATTTTCACTAATGCTTGTAAAAATGAAAATACTGTTACTATGACAATGAGTAAAGTTGAACAACAGTAGACCTACAGAAGTTCTGTCAGATCTTCTGTAGAAAATTAAATATATTGTTACCTTCGCTCAGTATCCAAGCACGTTTAAATAATAGCTCATCGTAAGAAGAATACTCACTTCTTAAATCCCTGTAAGACATTTTGATGATAGCTAAATATTCTTAAATGTTACTTCAGGATCATTCTCATGTTCATCGCTTCTGAAATATTTTGACATGCGTAAACTCGTTTCCTGTACAGCGTCCTCTATAAACAGTTTTGCACCATGGAGAAAGGGGAGGCTACTCCTGTGTCGCAGCGATGAATGTTTTGAAGTGAGATCGAACCGTCAATAAAATCCTCCCCGAAACGACGATAATTCACACAAACAAGCAAAAGCGTGAACGAAGGTTTTCTTGGTGTAGCAGCTGAAGCATGTCCGGCAAATGTCCAGCTGTGTGTAGTTGTGTGACCGATTGTTGTCTGTGTGTAGCTGTGTGGCTGATGGTTGTCTGTGTGTAGCTATGTGGCTGATGGTTGTCTGAGTGTAGCTGTTAGGCTGATGGTTGTCTGTGTGTAGCTGTGTGACTGATGGTTGTCTGTGTGTAGCTGTTAGGCTGATGGTTGTCTGTGTGTAGCTATGTGGCTGATGGTTGTCTGTGTGTAGCTATGTGGGTGATGGTTGTCTGTGTGTAGCTATGTAGCTGATGGTTGTCTGTGTGTAGCAGTGTGGCTGATTGTTATCTGTGTGTAGCTGTGTGGCTGATGGTTGTCTGTGTGTAGCTATGTGACTGATGGTTGTCTGAGTGTAGCTGTTAGGCTGATGGTTGCCTGTGTGTAGCTATATAGCTGATGGTTATCTGTGTGTAGCTGTGTGACTGATGGTTGTCTGTGTGTAGCTATGTAGCTGATGGTTGTCTGAGTGTAGCTGTTAGGCTGATGGTTGCCTGTGTGTAGCTATGTAGCTGATGGCTGTCTGTGCGTAGCTATGTAGCTGATGGTTGCCTGTGTGTAGCTGTGTGGCTGATGGTTATCTGTGTGTAGCTGTGTGGCTGATGGTTACCTGTGTGTAGCTATGTAGCTGATGGCTGTCTGTGCGTAGCTATGTAGCTGATGGTTGCCTGTGTGTAGCTGTGTGGCTGATGGTTATCTGTGTGTAGCTGTGTGGCTGATGGTTGCCTGTGTGTAGCTATGTGGCAGATGGTTATCTGTGTGTAGCCGTGTGGCTGATGGTTGTCTGCGTGTAGCTGTGTGACTGATGGTTGTCTGTGTGTGACTGACGGTTGTCTGTGTGTAGCTGTGTGACTGATGGTTGCCTGTGTGTTGCTGTGTGATTGATGGTTGTCTGTGTGTAGTTGTGTCGCTGGTGGTTTTCTTAGGGTAACTATGTGGGTGATGGCTGTCTGTAGCTGTGTGAGAGTGGTCGATGTGGAGCTGTGTCGCTGATGGTTGTCTGTGTGTAGCTATGTGGGTGATGGCTGTCTGTAGCTGTGTGACAGTGGTCGGTGTGTAGCTGTGTGGCTGATGGTTTTCTGTGTGTAGCTGTGTGTCTGATGGCTCTCTGTGTGTAGCTGTGTTACGGATGGCTGTGTTTCCTATATACTCATAAAAAAAAGTAGGGGATCATGAAAGAAAAATGTTAATGCCACTAGCTACATCCTATATTTTAAACGTGCCTTATTCAGTAGCGCCACACACGTGCCTATCGTGTTATCCAAGAGTCTGGCGACGTCGAAATGAACGTCAAGCCAATGTCAACCTGAGACCTCATGACAGTTTGGATCGGTTATGGAGTGGGGTGGCATCACTATGACTGAGGGAACCCCACCCCATATTGAGCAAGGACGGGTCACTTAGATAGTACTATCGGGACAACATACTGACACCCTTTGTTGTCCCGTTTGCAAGGCGTGTGGGTCGACGTTGTGTCTTTTAGGACGACAACGCCCGTGCTCCCCGTGCAGGAATCGTCAACGCTCACCTCCAGCAGCACAACATCCATTGAATGTCATGGTCAGCGGTGAGCCCACACCTTTCTTTCCCCATTGAACACGTCTGGGACACGACAGGGAGACGTGTGTGACGTTGGCTGAACTTGGCCAGGCGCTGCAAGAGGAGTGGTAAAGCTGGAATATTGCTAAAAGCGGCGTATACTCAAACTCACTCACTCACTCAAGATCGTTGGCGGTCATAGTTTTAATATCTTTCAAGTTATTTCCGATTTCCCGCACGCACACGCGCACGCGCACGCACACGCACGCACGCACGCACACACACACACACACATCGCTATTATAAGTGCAATAATCTTGGACGCGACATTAAACCCCATTTCACCTCACCTCACCTGCGTGTACGGTCAATGTCTGTATACATTACACCCCGCCGCTTCTGTTAGTCAGCTGCAACTTTATCTGGATGAGTGAGTTGGCAATCACATTAATTAGAAACCACTGAGGTGTGACGACTGAATTAGGACGACGTGTAGTGGCCTATAACATGGAGGAAGATCGCCTCAACGACGAAGGGCCGACAACTCTCATCAACAGGCCTGATAATATGTTTACTGCGTCATCAGAAATATGTGTTATGTAAAACCGCTTACAGGTAATAACGACATCAAATGTCATCACGGGCATATTATCGAAGATGCTCCATTTGGTACATACATAACAAGAAACATCAAGCAACCCTGGTATTGGCAAGGGTAATCACGATTGTCATGTTAACATCTAATAGTTTATTGTTCATGATAGAATGCATTTGTCACACTGACGTACATTACATCCAGCGTTAACGTCACGTCAGTGGTAGAGTTTAGTTTGACGCTGCCTTGTGCGGTGTTTTGAGTATGTAGTTTCAGCTTCATGTGGGAGGAGGAACACCCCGAAGCTACCCAAGTCATAATCACGGGAATCTTTGATTCGAACCCACCATCACGAATTTTGGCACACTAACAGAGGTTTCTACCAACAGTCTCACATACGTTTTAGAACTGGTTGAAATACGATTACCATGATCACGGGTATTGCGCTCCCACACAAAGAAACATGATCAGGACTAACCTGGGATTCGAACCCTTGTCCATTGGATTCTGACGAGTGGGACGCCTTAGGGGCACAACTCTGTCTTTATACATGACGGGGCCACCCTTGACCCCAGATGTCCAATAGTGACAAAGATTGTCCCTTGCACAAACCTAATCAAATATAACTTTCGATCCCTTTCCAAGAGGGAATTAAAAAACGAACAATGTAAATATGTCTAGACACGACTGTTTCCTCCCGAAAACAGTTGGCGTCTACTGTAGCGATCACCGTTTCGATTCTCGGCGTCCAAGTTAATGTTAATGACAGGCGCTCACTAATATCCCATCTATATCATGGCGTCTGACAAACCCGAGGTTGATATTGTGAACAACAACTCCCGTCATATGGATGACAAGCAATCTACCAAGTTACGAGCTTGACTACCCGATTCATTTTAGTCTCACCTCACGCCAAGCATGGGTACCCGGGACCAACTCTACTTGAGTATCCCACGTGAGTCGATGTCCCAGGAGCAGGAGTAACACTTACGTACTTCTCGACCAGCGAAGATCTAGGTCAGAATTGGTCTTCAGCAACCCATGCTTTCCGTAACCGACGACTATGCTTGTCGTAAGACGCGACTAACGGCATCGGGTTGTCAGGCTTACTGACTTAACTTGGTTGATGCATGGCATCGTATTCCAATTGCGTGGATAGATGCTCGTGATGGCAATCACTGGATTGTCTGGTCCAGACTCGATTATTTACAGACCGCCGTCATATAACTGTAATATTGCTGAGTGCGACGGTAAACAACAAACAAACAAACAAAACGTATTTGGAATGTCAAAGTGGACATTTAAACAAACAGAGCTTGTATTTAGACTTCCGATTCGAACACCCCAATAAAAAAGTTAATTGTATCCTGTAGATGGTTTATATCCAAATAACCCTTAAAACAGAAAATCCAATTAGTACGCTTGCTCTAATATCGATCCCCTGGTAGGACGTAATAGCTTCCGTACTGTTATTGCAATAAATCCTGTACACAATGTTGTACATATAAGTCATACACGAGCATGTCTTCAACATAGCCACCTGTCCTCGTATCTGTAAGTTCATCTGTGTGGCTATCCACGCCCCCATATAAATTATCACCATAGTAACACCACAGGTGGATTGTGTCAGGTGTTAGTACCCCCAGTCCCGCCCCGCGACAACCTGGCTCAACATTGACGAGCGCGGACTCTCTAGTTGTCATTACTTGTGTATAGCGCGCTACCACAACATCTCGATCACGGACTTCATCATGATTTACGCATTGTGGATTTTAGCTGCTCTACCATTCGTAGGTAGGTGATTGCCAGAAATTAAAATTTTAGAAATACCAAAAATATATTTTAATATTGTATTTTAAGCCGGAATAGGTGATAATTTCCATACTAATGATATACTACGTATGTAGGTATTGTCTTTATTTCTGAGGTGTATTCCAACGTTGATATTTTTTTAATTGTTTTATGGTTTACTACATTTTTGGCAGTGACCAAATTTCACAAGTTGACTTTTTAGTGAGCGTGTAGCATCTGTGAAACTTACATACCGGGACACAGAGTAGACACGTTTATGTAAAATCTCCGTACATGGCGAACAGGCGGCACGTACATTTACGTGTCTGATTTACGGCTATTGTCCTTAAGATAAAATCATATTTTATTTACAATTTACTTAGTTTATTCACAGAAGTCCAGAACAGATACTAGTATATGTTTACCCGATCTTGAACGTGTGTCGGACAACACACACTTTATAGATATACACGCTCATAGGTATTTGATAGACTCCACATCGCCGTATATGAATCCAGACCTTTACATTAACTATACATTATATTATATTTAACTTTCATACATATTTGTCTACACTATATAACCAGTTATTGAAATGTACGAATAAGACTGTTCATTAGTGCGATGCGGACAAGATTTTATTCGATACGTAACCAGGTATATGACCCGAGGTAACGTCGGTAATATATTGAAGCCATTGTTCCTTTTGTGTCCCTTTACTGGTAGTGTCTAGGCAGATACTGCTCACATGCACGTCCTGGTATAGTCAACTCCCAACGTGGTTTGGGCAGCGGGCGCTCTGGGTGAACTGCATGATGAACGGTTTAATCAATTTTACTTACGACATTAAAAACGTTAAAACCGTCCAAATAAGTACTTGTATATTTTGTATATTCAATATACATACTTTACAACAGGTGGATGGGAGCAGAGCAGATCTAAGTCGGTCATTGGTGGCCAGTGACGTGTCATTTGCGCAGTAGAATTCTTCTTCTAGCATTTAAGGGACAACTAACAACTTGACATCTCAATAAATTCACAGACCCGAAACCAAACCTACTGGCTAATCTCTATAAAAAAATACAACACGGTTTGAAGTAGTATTTTAAGAACCGATCTCTATCAAGAGCCGGGTCTAGGGTTAAATCTTGAAATACTCGAAAGAGCCAGACTTCAAACAAGGGCCGGGTCTTACTTGATCTCTGTGGCGTTTGTTACTGGACACTGTCTCTCCTTCCATGGCGGTTGTTACTGGATACTGTCTCTCCTTCCATGGCGGTTATTACTGGACACTGTCTCTCCTTCCATGGCGGTTGTTACTGGACACTGTCTCTCCTTCTATGGCGGTTGTTACTGGACACTGTCTCTCCTTCCATGGCGATTGTTACTGGACACTGTCTCTCCTTCTATGGCGGTTGTTACTGGACACTGTCTCTCCTTCTATGGCGGTTGTTACTGGACACTGTCTCTCCTTCTATGGCGATTGTTACTGGACACTGTCTCTCCTTCTATGGCGATTGTTACTGGACACTGTCTCTCCTTCTATGGCGATTGTTACTGGACACTGTCTCTCCTTCCATGGCGATTGTTACTGGACACTGTCTCTCCTTCTATGGCGATTGTTACTGGTCACTGTCTCTCCTTCTATGGCGATTGTTACTGGACACTGTCTCTCCTTCTATGGCGATTGTTACTGGACACTGTCTCTCCTTCCATGGCGATTGTTACTGGACACTGTCTCTCCTTCTATGGCGATTGTTACTGGACACTGTCTCTCCTTCCATGGCGATTGTTACTGGACACTGTCTCTCCTTCTATGGCGATTGTTACTGGTCACTGTCTCTCCTTCCATGGCGATTGTTACTGGTCACTCTCTCTCCATCCATGGCGATTGTTACTGGTCACTGTCTCTCCTTCTATGGCTATTGCTACTGTTCACTGTCTCTCCTTCCATGGCGATTGTTACTGGTCACTGTCTCTCCTTCCATGGCGATTGTTACTGGTCACTGTCTCTCCTTCCATGGCGATTGTTACTGTTCACTGTCTATCCTTCCATGGCGATTGTTACTGGACACTGTCTCTCCTTCCATGGCGATTGTTACTGGTCACTGTCTCTCCTTCCATGGCGATTGTTACTGGTCACTGTCTCTCCTTCCATGACGATTGTTACTGGTCACTGTCTCTCCTTCCATGGCGACTGTTACTGGTCACTGTCTCTCCTTCCATGGCGATTGTTACTGTTCACTGTCTCTCCTTCCATGGCGATTGTTACTGGTCACTGTCTCTCCTTCCATGGCGATTGTTACTGGTCACTGTCTCTCCTTCCATGGCGATTGTTACTGGTCACTGTCTCTCCTTCCATGGCGATTGTTACTGGTCACTGTCTCTCCTTCCATGGCGATTGTTACTGGTCACTGTCTCTCCTTCCATGGCGATTGTTACTGTTCACTGTCTCTCCTTCCATGACGATTGTTACTGGTCACTGTCTCTCCTTCCATGACGATTGTTACTGGTCACAGGCTCTCCTTCCATGGCGATTGTTACTGGTCACTGTCTCTCCTTCCATGGCGATTGTTACTGGTCACTGTCTCTCCTTCTATGGCGATTGTTACTGGTCACTGTCTCTCCTTCCATGGCGATTGTTACTGGTCACTGTCTCTCCTTCCATGGCGATTGTTACTGGTCACTGTCTCTCCTTCTATGGCTATTGCTACTGTTCACTGTCTCTCCTTCCATGGTGATTGCTACTGTTCATGTCATTACTTAAACATATCCCTACTGCCAAACCAAACGTATTCGGAGGATAAAATGGATTTTTTATCTCAATTTTTAAAATAAACTTGAATTGGCAAGAAATGAGGTTTGGTGATGTACCACGGAATGCACGTGCAAACTGTCCGTATAAGGCCGGGTTCACACAGTGCCGATTATAGCTCCCGTTTGAGATCAGACAGCTCTACGACACGAAAAGTAAAAAAGTCGGATTACTATCCTCAATGATCTGGAATGTCCTATCATTGTCTGAACGCAGTTGTATACATTTGTAACAGAGTCCTAGGGATCAGGAAAGGTACAGAGAGGTCGGCCAAGAACTCCCGACAGTGTGGTGCGTCCCGTAACCTTCGGGAAACTCAGCCGATTGTCGTGAGCAGCTGCTGTATCGGATCAAAATCGTAACATATCCTGTGTGGTCTGGACGGTGTCCCATGGATCTGGACGTACGCCTGATGAACGGGCATGAATTGTTCATAGCCATTTCTTGTAGATTGAGTCCAGATTGCGTCCAGATCTCGCCGAATGCGAACCGTCTTTGCCGATCGCATTCGGGAGATTTGGGACGCTGTCGGGACAGATTTGGTCGATTTTTACCATGCGGAAGATACAAATCGGATCAGAATCGGATTGAGAACGGGAGAATCGGGACGAATTCGGCTGGAAACAGCTGAATCGGGACGCTTCCTGAACAATATATGATTATTTGTGAATTTCCCGCCACGAATCATAGGATCTTGATCAGACTTTTGACAAATTTTAATCGGGAATGGTCCTATCAAGGACAGCAGTAAAAACCCTGAACGTGTGACTGAGCCCTAAAACGGCTTACGCGACTCGTTACGAACAAAATTATGCCCCGTTTATCAAGCATAGAGAGAGAGGGCCATGGGAATGTCTGAACAAGGCGCCTCAAACGTCGTCATTGCCAGAAGACCCCGCTGTTGCCGTGTTACCGTCAGCAATTTAATGCAACGTTTACGACAGACTGCTCGGACATCGGACAGGCCACGAAGCGGTCGACCACCCGTGACAACGCCCGCTGAAGACAGTCACATCTGGGCAACGCATTTGTGACAGGGGTTCACCACAGCGACGTCAACGGCAGCGACGGCATGGGGACACCGGGTCAGTCGACAGGCTGTATCCCGACGATTAAGGACATACAGTATTCGAGCTGGTCGACCGTACCTCAGCGTAATGCCAACGCATCAACATCGAGAAAACCGGCTGATATGGACCCGCCGAGTTCGACGTTGGCAAGTGCGTGACTGGAGTCGAGTGATGTTTTCTGATGAAAGCAGATTTTGTCTGTACAGAAATGATGGTAGGGCTCGTGTATACAGACGACAGGGTGGTTTGATACCGCTACGCCTCATACTGCAAGGCTAACAACCTTTCTGAATAACGTCAACATTCATGTATTACCCTGGTCCGCATGTTCCCCAGACATGAATCCGATTGAACACGTATGGGGCCATCTTGACCGGCAGTTGAGAACACGAATCGTGGCACCAACCACCGTCCAAGGGTTGGAACAATGTCTCATTGACGACTGCCAGAGAATCCCGCCTTTCATCCGACGTCTAACGTCATCAATTCATCGACGTGTTATGGCGTGTATTAATGCCCAACGTGGACACACACGTTGTTAATTAGACATTAGACACGCTTTTATTGCTTTTTAGGCTTTTTCTCACAACTGTCGTAATGTGAAATTTGTAATTTTTGATCCCACGTTTCTTTGAGTCAGACCGGAAGTTTATCATTGAATGAAATGAAATCTTCTGTACCTAATGGTCAATGATTACTCTAATGAATTACATACATATTGATTTTCAACATGCGTTTGTTGTTATTTAGTAACTCTTCAAACATGGTGTAAAGTTTCTTTTGGACATTAGTTTAGAAGAACCTGCATACCACGGACTTAGAAGTAACTATATACCACGGACCTAAAAGAACCTTTATACCAGGGACCTAGAAACACCTAAATTCAACGGACCTAAAAGCACCTATATACCACATACCTAGAAGTGGCTATTTACCACGAACCCAGAAGCAGATATATACCACATACCTAGAAGTGCCTATATACTACGAACCTAGAAGCACATATATTACGAACCTAGAAGCACACATATACCACTACCACGAAGGTAGAAGCACATATATACTACATACCTAGAAGAGCCAATATATCACGAACCTAGGGGCACATATATATCACGAACCCAGAAGCACATATATACCACATACCTAGAAGTGCCTATATACTACGAACCTAGAAGCACACATATACTTCGAACCTAGAAGCACACATATATCACGAACCTAGAAGCACACATATATCACGAACTTAGAAGCACCAAAATACCACATACCTAGAAGCACATATATATCACGAACCTAGAAGCACATACATACCTCATACCTAGAAGTGCCTATATATCACGAACCTAGAAGCACACATATATCACGAACCTAGAAGCACCAAAATACCACATACCTAGAAGCACACATATATCACGAACCTAGAAGCACCAAAATACCACATACCTAGAAGCACATATATATCACGAACCGAGAAGCACATACATACCTCATACCTAGAAGCACTTATATATCACGAACCTAGAAGCACATACATACCTCATACC
Source organism: Haliotis rufescens (assembly GCF_023055435.1). NCBI lineage: Eukaryota > Metazoa > Mollusca > Gastropoda > Lepetellida > Haliotidae > Haliotis > Haliotis rufescens. Next base: position 5,731,349 of record NW_025963891.1, on the reverse strand, counting down.
TAGAAGTGCCTATATATCACGAAGCTAGAAGCACATGTATACCACGGACCTTAAATCACCTAAACACCACGGACCTAGACTCATCTGTATACGACGGACCTAGAATCAATCACCCATACACCACGGATCTACAAACATCTGTATGCCACGGACCACGAAATACATTTTTGCTGCGGACCTAAAGGCACGTGCATACCACGGACATTGAGCATCACGAACTGTGACAAAAGCAAGCAATAAATAGCCTAATGGCTAGCTACAAATGTCACATGAATATTCACTAAGTCACCGTGCATGGGTAAGTGTGCATGTTTGAAACTGCGGCCAGATGGCCCGCGTGTAGGGTGTGCAGTCATTTTCATCTTTATGATATATTTATTTATTATATCAAACGTCTACCTGCAGTGTTATTGTGTACGTCACAGTGTGGTGCCGGACCTCCGCATGCCCTTGTCGTGCTGGGCCCAGGTCGAACTGAAGTACTCCCGTTGTCCAGTGGTTAGTTTATGACCACTTCTGCAAATTTCAACATAATTTCTCACGGTCAGTTGACATGCTGCAATAAATCAAACTCGATTATGGCTAATACATATAAATACGTCACAACGTGCTTCGTCCATCAGAGGACATGGGCATATAACACAAGGACGAGTGAACGGGTATCAGAAAAAGGTCATTACGAGAGTCTGGAGAGAATAGAGAATAGAGCATCAGTATAAGGTCATGGCAAGGGTTGGGGATAGTAGATGGCATCAGTATAAGGTCATGGCAAGGGTTGGGGATAGTAGAGGGCATCAGTATAAGGTCATTGCAAGGGTTGGAGAGAGTAGAGGGCATCAGTATAAGGTCATTGCAAGAGTTGGAGAGAATAGAGGGCATCAGTATAAGGTCATGGCAAGGGTTGGAGAGAGTAGAGGGCATCAGTATAAGGTCATGGCAAGGGTTGGAGAGAGTAGATGGCATCAGTATAAGGTCATGGCAAGGGTTGGAGAGAGTAGATGGCATCAGTATAAGGTCATTGCAAGAGTTGGAGAGAATAGAGGGGATCAGTATGAGGTCATGGCAAGGGTTGGAGAGAGTAGAGGGCATCAGTATAAGCTCATGGCAAGGGTTGGAGAGAGTAGATGGCATCAGTATAAGGTCATGGCAAGGGTTGGAGAGAGTAGATGGCATCAGTATAAGGTCATTGCAAGAGTTGGAGAGAATAGAGGGGATCAGTATGAGGTCATGGCAAGGGTTGGAGAGAGTAGAGGGCATCAGTATAAGGTCATGGCAAGGGTTGGAGAGAGTAGATGGCATCAGTATAAGGTCATGGCAAGGGTTGGAGAGAGTAGATGGCATCAGTATAAGGTCATTGCAAGAGTTGGAGAGAATAGAGGGCATCAGTATGAGGTCATGGCAAGGGTTGGAGAGAGTAGAGGGCATCAGTATAAGGTCATGGCAAGGGTTGGAGAGAGTAGATGGCATCAGTATAAGGTCGTGGCAAGGGTGTGAGAGGGTGTGAGAAAGAGGCAAATGGAAGGGCCTGTCGGGTTTGTAGCACGCGAGAGGACACATTATGATAGGAGAGAGGCCTGGAGGGTGGGTCACAGGGGGGTGGGGGTGGGGTGGGGGGGTGGGGGGGTGATGGATTGCTCACAGGATGGGGTTGGTGTCTGGTGGGTGGGTTACAGGGTGGGGTGCGTGGGTCACAGGGTGGGGTGTATGTCTGGTAGGTGGGTCACAGGGTTGGGTGCGTTGGTCACAGGGTGGGGTGGATGTCTGGTGGGTCGGTCAGAGGGGGGTCAAGTGGGTCATAAGGTGGGATGGGTGTCTGGTTGGTGGGTCACAGGGTGGGGTGGGTGTCTGGTGAGTGATTCAAAGGGTGTCTGTAGGTATACATCGAGTTTAGTTCCAACGAATTTCACCATTCCTACACGAATACTCCAGTATAAATGCAAATAGGAAGTGTTCACAGTGCAAGCAGTCCATGGGCACGTGCATCTCTGAATAACAAGAGTTCCATACAGGGTACTAGGGTACCTTCTGACAAGTGCAAAACGTGTTTGACAAAAGACCGTATAATTTGGGTAAAAATGTGATTGCAGTTTGGCATGCTCGGTAATTTACCGTTATGATATACGTTACATGCAGTTACGGGTTTTATTGTTTTATTGTACTGTATATCGTGATTTGCACATCTATCGGTAATTACTTAAATATTTATTTCAACGTCCTCTTTCTTCAAGCCAACCCTGTCTTCATTGATAGTAAAAAAAGGATCCCATTAAATGACAAACCACTTATGACACGCATACTGAATGACACAGCAAACTGAATGACACAGATACTGTTACGCAGTTGAAGGCGACGATCACGTATCTAAACGTACTAAACTAAATCTAAACATGATTCTGTTGATGATGACATATACGGGGAACTAAACGTGATGGGACAGATGAAAATTAAGAAAGTATGGTAGGTATATTACCACGAATGTAGGACCACGAATATCGGTCCACGTCATGTCTATGAGGACCAAGAATTTTGATCCATGTTATATCTATGAGGACCACGAATATTGGTCCATGTTATATCTATGAGGACCACGAATATTGGTCCTTGTTATATCTACGAGGACCACGAATATTGGTCCACGTCATGTCTATGAGGACCACGAATATTGGTCCATGTTATATCTATGAGGACCAGGAAATATTGGTCCTTGTTATATCTACGAGGACCACGAATATTGGTCCATGTTATATCTATGAGGACCACGAATATTGGTCCATGTTATATCTACGAGGACCACGAATATTGGTCCTTGTTATATCTATGAGAACCACGAATATTGGTCCATGTTACATCTACGAGGACCACGAATATTGGTCCATGTTATATCTATGAGGACTAGGAAATATTGGTCCTTGTTATATCTACGAGGACCACGAATATTGGTCCTTGTTATATCTATGAGGACCACGAATATTGGTCCACGTCATGTCTATGAGGACCACGAATATTGGTCCACGTTATATCTATAAGGTCCAAGAAAGGTAAGTGGGTCTTGTTCCATCGAACGAAAAACCTACACTGACTATTTTAAGGCATTTAGTGTAGAATCCAGTAGCTGCACGTGCAACGAAAGCCCCGATCCGTTTTCAGCGAAGCATGTGGCGTTTATACGAATTGTTCATGTTACGTGAACCGAAACAATGTTTTTTTGTTTGTTTAATTACCCCTCTTCAACAGATATTGAATGACACAGCATACTGAAAAACAGTTAAATACACATTGCTGTTTGACAATTTTAGAAGCAAGCAAAACGGGTAGTGGATGGTGGCATCGATTCCGGCAATTACAGTCAACAACGATGTGGTATTGTACGTTCTCCCATAATCTTTGGATATAGTGCTCAATAAAGATCGATGCACACGGTTTAAAGTTTCGAATAAAATGATGGAATTCTGCACAGGCGAGGCTTCACAATTGCTCAGATATTGTTTTGCGAGGATCTTGCATCATTTAGTAAGTTTATGAAATTTGAACATCACAAATCAGTTGACATCTTGTTCAACTGTTACGTTCTGGTCGTGTACTGGCTGTGTGGTGTGACATACATCAGTATATCACCCCATCAGATCGGTTCTATACCACCTGCGAAACGGTCATAAATCATCGGCATCTGTCGGGTGTTTTCGTTGATCCCAACCACTCCCGGATTAGGCGACACGGGGGATAATGGTAGGCGGCGTCATGACGACTGATTGCACGCTTACCTTGTCTTGTCCATTAAACGCTGAAACTGCGTATACAGTTACCATACCTGTGGAACCCTTCATGAACCACGTGGTCGCCTTTACAAATGTATTCACAATGTACTGTGTCGTTGCCTCCCTACGCAAATAACAACAACTATTTGTTTGTTGTTTAACGCCACACTCAGCAATATTCCAGCTGTATGACGGCCGTCGGTTAATAATCGAGCCTGGACCACACAATCCAGTGATTGATATCATGAGCATCGAGCTACGCAATTGGGATGCGATGACATGCATCAACCAAGTCAGCCAACCAGATCCCGTTAGTCCCCTCTTACGACAAGCATAGTCGCCTGTTACGACAAGCATGGATTGCTGAAGACCTATTCTAACCTGGGTCATCACGGGACTAACAACTTAATTATAAAGGGAGAGGGTAATCTAAGTTGAAAGAACTTGTCCCCAATCCCGTTCACGTCTTGTGAATAAAAACACGTATGTTTAAACCAAACTCAAGAGTATGCATCTACTCATAATCTTCAATTAATTTAATGTTCTGTGAAAACTCGTTGAAGATTTTCTGAGGACAAGGGTGGCATTATAATCATAAGTCTTACTTAGATGTTATATCTTTTTTATAGTTATACAATTATTATCTGAATTATTTTTATAAAAGGGTAATATTTACATGGAGGAGCCCAAAACATGCGGGCGATGTTGTCGTCCAGCAATAAATTCATCGATATTAACGTCAAACCGCTTCGTAAGTCTTAGTTAGATTGTACCAACAAAATACCTAATTACACAACTTGGTCTAATTGCTTTATCCAGTTTTAAGCACGGCACGTGAACCCGCTGAATTATACTCGCACAGTTACCGAGACTGCTGGGATGTGATGGGCGGAGGGGCGAGATGTCAGACATCTTCTGCGTGTTCTGCCCATTTTTGCGATAACTTCTACCAGAATTAAAGCCTCCCACTTGAGATAACAAATTCTGATGCATATGAACACTTGTTGCTCAGTCCCATGGATTTTTTGTTTTTCAGTCAAGACATCAAGTCAGACTAACCAAATGAAATTACTTCGCTCGTCGCTTGTTTGTTTATCGTCGTCATTTCTCGGACGCTGTTTTTTTCCGGAGAAGGCGTTGTCAATTAACAACGATCCGCTTTTGTCAGGTACAGGCGACGTTATTGCCCTGCATTTTACCGAGTTTACCATAGCGCCATTCGTCACCACTCGGCCCTTTCCGTAACCTGCAAGAAGATTCGTTCCCCCTTTCCATGAATGTTATGTGCGAAAATACGACAAACCAATCAGAATGCGCGTATGACTTAAATGTTTTGATTTTACATATGTCTTGCATCTAAAAATATACCCAAGATACAGTTCAATTCGGTTTATTTCGTAAGTGTAGGCCATCGGCCCATAGTTACATTTGTATTACAATGAACGTGATGTACACAGCTGTTATTGTTGTGACAATAATGTACTACGAAGTGACATCGCTTGATAGATATAGATAGCTAGACGTTCAATTAATTTACAATCAGTTGTAGACATAATGATATTAAATTTTTGTATGGTCGGATATTCATAAAATGTCTGTGGTAAGTGATCCATGCGTATCTTGTTATAACCGGAGCAAACTAACAAAAAATGAAACTCGTCCTCCACATACCCAGCATTACAAACACAACATAGTCTTCTGTTACGTGGGATATCAGCATATCTCCCAGTTTCAACACACAGCTGATGCGAAAAACATCTAAACCGAGCTAGCGCCACTCTCAATTTACTGACGGTCATACAGCTAAGATACAACTCTGTACCAAACGATACCTTGAATAGAGAATACGAGAAAGATTTACTACCCTTTACCAGAAGACTATGCCAATCCTGTTCGTAACTACATTTCAGACGCGACATAAATTCTGTCAAAAACGAATGAGGATGACTTATACACTGGTTTTCCCATACAGAGCCAAAACCCAAACGGAACAATAAAGATTTACATTTTGATACCCAATTAATTTTACCATTACTTTCTGCCTGAAGCATCATATAATAACATTTCTTTGGAAAGCGACAATCGGACATACTCAATAACCTTATCCAATAACCAATAACTCTTTTGTATGCATAAATATATAATGGATACCGCCCACATTCACCTCGAGCCATGTTGTTGGGTGTTGACGATTTGACACCTAGAAAGCGCTTGCATGCCAATGTATGTATAGTTTCCATTTCATCATTCTGGTGTAGACCCCAGACTTCGGAACCATAGAGCAAAATTGGGACTATTTTCATATCAAATATTTTAAAATATAAGTCATATCGAAGAGGATGTATTTTTATCAATGACTTTAAAATTCCAAACATTGCTTTTTTCCCCTGTAGACCAGCATTAGAAAAATGACTTGACCAGGACAGGCTTCTCGTAAAAGTAACGCCCAAATATTTATAGGAGGACACACACTCCAACTTTAGACCTTTATAGTACCAAATCTCTTTTCTTGACAACACTCCGCCTTTCTTAAAAACAACCACCTTGGTTTTATCCAAATTAACATCTAGATCATAATCATTACAATATTTTTCTAGAACATCAATACGCTTCTGAAGTCCACCTATAGTATCTGCGATTAAAATAATATCGTCTGCAAATAATAACAGGAATATCTCTGTAATATCAGGATGAAGTTGTATTCCTGGTCCAGAATTCTGTTCAACTTCAGCAGCTAGTTCGTTAATAAACATCGAGAATAAAAGGGGGCTTAACACACAACCCTGACGTACTCCTCTTGGACACTGAAACATTTCAGAAAATGTATGTTTAAATTTAACACTGGCCTTAACAGCTGTATAAATAGACCGTATAGCTTTTATCATTTTGCCAGCGACACCTTTATTAGCTAGTACTGACCATAATTTCATCCGGTTTACACTGTCGAAGGCTTTTGCAAAATCGACAAACAAACCATATACCCTACCCTTACGCTTACTAATATATCTCTGGATAATACACTGTAGTATAAAGATATTATCTATGGTGGAGTAATCATGACGAAAACCAGCTTGAGACTCTGCAATTTTACCATAGACCTCACACCAAGACGTGACCCTTCTGTTCAAAATAGAAACATACAACTTACTCAGTGCACTAAGGACTGATATACCCCTATAGTTGGATGGGGAATGGATGTCTCCTCGCTTATGTATCGGAACAATAATTCCCAAAGACCAAGATTCAGGAAAGTATGCATTATCAAACAAATTATTAAACAACACTGTAAGATAAGGGACAAAAATATCATTCGCATATTTAAAAAATTCTGAAATGAGGTGGTCATTTCCTCCGGATTTATCAATTTTCAAAGAGTTGATAGCACAAAGCACCTCCTCTTGTGAAATGGGGGAGTCCAGAATATAGCAACTCATATCATCATGACTATCATTAATAGTCGTGTCGGTGTTAACCATATCTTCAGCTCTCGGATTGTCAAACACATCTTTAAAATGATCGACCCATTGTTCTAGTGATATGTTAGGTACACGAGTTGCCGTACTCTGAGATAATCCTCTTATGGTAGACCAGAAACATTTACTATTTGGAAGACTAGATAAAACCTTATTACGCATATATTCATTATAACTTTTCTTTTTATCACGTAATAAACTTGTATAAGTATTTCTTGATTTTAAAAAACTAACTAAGGTGCTATCACTTTTAAGATGTCTATATATTCTGAGACACCTCTCTCTCTCCCACCTGTAGTACCGACACACGCTATCAAACCAGGGTTGTGTGTGACTGTCGCGAGACTTACAAGTCCTTTTCATGCACTGAGCAGCTGTACAAATGGCGTCCGTGAATGAGTTAATAGCACCATCTATATTATCTGGTAGTAACAGAGTACATTGTTCAAAACAATCAACCACATGTGGCAGTACAAGATTCAGTTAAATGTGTTCAATCATACAATCATAATACTGCATGTCCCGATGTTTTATATATATATATATAAATATACGTGAATAATTACGCAACGAGTTGACAATTCTTTTAGCTATGCCCCTTTGCACTTAGACGGAACCCGGTCGCAAAAACGGCCACGAGAGGGGCACGAGTCGCAATTTGGTTTGTCCCGGAATAACACCAGTTGGTCACAAATGCCATAGCGGTTGTGCACGTATTCTGCTAAAGACCGCTACCAAATCCGATTGTATTTCTTTTCGTTCGTATAATAAATGCATTCGGTTCCAATACGGAAGCGGCACGGGTGTCCCAGTCGTCTAAGGCGCCGCGATTCGCTGTGCAGAGTTGCGTCCCATGCTCGTGGGTTTCACCGAAGTGGTAAACGTCTGAGACCTGCATCACTTCGGGCTTTCCTCCCACATAAAGCTGACACGCCGCGATATAATTGTAATTCTGTTAAAAGCGGCGTTAAACCCAACTCACTCACTTCGATACGGAAGCTGTGCTACCAATACGCCTTCATTTTAAAACCATTCAACGCTCTACTCAGATAGATAGAAGGACCTAATATTATGTAAATGCATATTCGACCAGCAAGTACGCTGAAGTGTGTTTGTTGTCCCACATCGCATCCATGCTGGTTTATTAGTATTTAAACACATGTATAATTATAGAATAATAAAATAATAAAATGATACAAAACGAGTGATTTATTTACGCCATAGCAATCACTGTACCAAAACCACATTAAACCGACCGAAGTATCGTTGAAACCGACGTAAAGCCTCCAACACGAACACTTGGGCCAGCTGTTGGCCTAGCAGGTGCTGGAACGTTCAACATCACACCATACCAATCTCCAGCATATTGTGTGTATTTTCTGTCTTTTGTAACTGTATTCTACATATGAAATATCACAGAACAGCTTCAGAAACCCAGATAGAATAATAGACCACGTGCCTACACGTATTAACCTCATGATTTCAACTCCAGGAAAGAAATATTTGTCTGTTCAGGATTCTGTTACAACGCTGATCGCTTGAAAAAAATGGATTTGGCCAAAATATTACAAACCTTACCAAAACGCTACTGGGCTGAAAACATTCACTGAAACACTGCAAACTTAAGGTCCAAAACACAGCTATGATACCCGTATCAAATTCATCACCATCAGTACCATTTCTAGTTTGTTTCATATCAAGCCGCCATCAAACATGGATGGTTTCTTTTCCCCGTCAGTTTATGTCATGTCCGAAATCTACCCGTGATGATCCGGGGTAGATTAGGTCTTCAGCAACCCTCGATCCGTGAAGATCCGGGATAGATTAGGTCTTCAGCAACCCGTGCTTGCCAATAAAAGGCGACTATGCTTGTCGTAAGATGCGACTAACGGGATCGGGTGATCAGGCTCGCCGACTTGGTTGATGCATGTCATCGATCCCAATTGTGTTGATCGATGCTCATGATGTCAATCACTGGATTGTCTGGTCCAGGCTCGATTATTTACAGACCGCCGTCATATAGCTGGAATATTGCTGAGTGAGGGGTAAAACAACAAACCAACCAACCAATCTTCTTTCACGGCATTTTATGTAAGCGTCGTTGTGGAGCTTACAGGGGGTATTTGAAAAGACTTACGTACAGCAAGCCTAAACTATTCAATCATGTTCAATCACACAACTATAGACTGAATATCCATTGCTAATGTGGGCCCCGTTCCACAAGGCGATCGTAGCTCTACGTCTGCCGTAAGTCTATGCTAAAGTATGGGAGTTACGATAGCCTTAGCGCTACGATCTCTTTGTGGAAGGGGGGCCTGATTGAAGGGAAATTGAAGGGACATCTTAGAAGGTACGAGACATTGCTGTACTCTACTTTAGGTTTGGTAATGGTGTAGCCGTTAACGTCAGCTGCCGTGACGGTCATCATCCATTCAGCATGGATCAGGTCACGTGACATGGGGGTTGGGACTTTCCCGTCCACGATTTACAAGCAGTGGCAATGACGTACCCTGGACCACCCTGTATACGCGATTCATTGACGGCGCCTTTCCACATAATGTACATGTCGTGCCCTGGACCACCCTGTATACGCGATTCATTGACGGCGCCTTTCCACATAATGTACATGTCGTGCCCTGGACCACCCTGTATACGCGATTCATTGACGGCGCCTTTCCTCATAATGTACATGACGTGCTCTGGACCACCCTGTATACGCGATTCATTGACGGCGCCTTTCCACATAATGTACATGTCGTGCCCTGGACCACCCTGTATACGCGATTCATTGACGGCGCCTTTCCACATAATGTACATGTCGTGCCCTGGACCACCCTGTATACGCGATTCATTGACGGCGCCTTTCAACATAATGTACATGTCGTGCCCTGGACCACCCTGTATACGCGATTCATTGACGGCGCCTTTCCACATAATGTACATGTCGTGCCCTGGACCACCCTGTATACGCGATTCATTGACGGCGCCTTTCCACATAATGTACATGTCGTGCCCTGGACCACCCTGTATACGCGATTCATTGACGGCGCCTTTCCACATAATGTACATGTCGTGCCCTGGACCACCCTGTATACGCGATTCATTGACGGCGCCTTTCCTCATAATGTACATGTCGTGCCCTGGACCACCCTGTATACGCGATTCATTGACGGCGCCTTTCCACATAATGTACATGTCGTGCCCTGGACCACCCTGTATACGCGATTCATTGACGGCGCCTTTCCACATAATGTACATGTCGTGCCCTGGACCACCCTGTATACGCGATTCATTGACGGCGCCTTTCCTCATAATGTACATGTCGTGCCCTGGACCACCCTGTATACGCGATTCATTGACGGCGCCTTTCCACATAATGTACATGTCGTGCCCTGGACCACCCTGTATACGCGATTCATTGACGGGGCCTTTCCACATAATGTACATGTCGTGCCCTGGACCACCCTGTATACGCGATTCATTGACGGCGCCTTTCCACATAATGTACATGTCGTGCCCTGGACCACCCTGTATACGCGATTCATTGACGGCGCCTTTCCACATAATGTACATGTCGTGCCCTGGACCACCCTGTATACGCGATTCATTGACGGCGCCTTTCCTCATAATGTACATGTCGTGCCCTGGACCACCCTGTATACGCGATTCATTGACGGCGCCTTTCCACATAATGTACATGTCGTGCCCTGGACCACCCTGTATACGCGATTCATTGACGGCGCCTTTCCACATAATGTACATGTCGTGCCCTGGACCACCCTGTATACGCGATTCATTGACGGCGCCTTTCCTCATAATGTACATGTCGTGCCCTGGACCACCCTGTATACGCGATTCATTGACGGCGCCTTTCCACATAATGTACATGTCGTGCCCTGGACCACCCTGTATACGCGATTCATTGACGGCGCCTTTCCACATAATGTACATGTCGTGCCCTGGACCACCCTGTATACGCGATTCATTGACGGCGCCTTTCCACATAATGTACATGTCGTGCCCTGGACCACCCTGTATACGCGATTCATTGACGGCGCCTTTCCTCATAATGTACATGTCGTGCCCTGGACCACCCTGTATACGCGATTCATTGACGGCGCCTTTCCACATAATGTACATGTCGTGCCCTGGACCACCCTGTATACGCGATTCATTGACGGCGCCTTTCCACATAATGTACATGTCGTGCCCTGGACCACCCTGTATACGCGATTCATTGACGGCGCCTTTCCTCATAATGTACATGTCGTGCCCTGGACCACCCTGTATACGCGATTCATTGACGGCGCCTTTCCACATAATGTACATGACGTACCCTGGACCACCCTGTATACGCGATTCATTGACGGCGCCTTTCCACATAATGTACATGTCGTGCCCTGGACCACCCTGTATACGCGATTCATTGACGGCGCCTTTCCACATAATGTACATGTCGTGCCCTGGACCACCCTGTATACGCGATTCATTGACGGCGCCTTTCCACATAATGTACATGTCGTGCCCTGGACCACCCTGTATACGCGATTCATTGACGGCGCCTTTCCACATAATGTACATGTCGTGCCCTGGACCACCCTGTATACGCGATTCATTGACGGCGCCTTTCCACATAATGTACATGTCGTGCCCTGGACCACCCTGTATACGCGATTCATTGACGGCGCCTTTCCACATAATGTACATGTCGTGCCCTGGACCACCCTGTATACGCGATTCATTGACGGCGCCTTTCCACATAATGTACATGTCGTGCCCTGGACCACCCTGTATACGCGATTCATAGACGGCGCCTTTCCACATAATGTACATGTCGTGCCCTGGACCACCCTGTATACGCGATTCATTGACGGCGCCTTTCCACATAACGTACATGTCGTGCCCTGGACCACCCTGTATACGCGATTCATTGACGGCGCCTTTCCACATAATGTACATGACGTGCTCTGGACCACCCTGTATACGCGATTCATTGACGGCGCCTTTCCACATAATGTACATGTCGTGCCCTGGACCACCCTGTATACGCGATTCATTGACGGCGCCTTTCCTCATAATGTACATGTCGTGCCCTGGACCACCCTGTATACGCGATTCATTGACGGCGCCTTTCCACATAATGTACATGACGTACCCTGGACCACCCTGTATACGCGATTCATTGACGGCGCCTTTCCACATAATGTACATGTCGTGCCCTGGACCACCCTGTATACGCGATTCATTGACGGCGCCTTTCCACATAATGTACATGTCGTGCCCTGGACCACCCTGTATACGCGATTCATTGACGGCGCCTTTCAACATAATGTACATGACGTACCCTGGACCACCCTGTATACGCGATTCATTGACGGCGCCTTTCCACATAATGTACATGTCGTGCCCTGGACCACCCTGTATACGCGATTCATTGACGGCGCCTTTCCACATAATGTACATGTCGTGCCCTGGACCACCCTGTATACGCGATTCATTGACGGCGCCTTTCCACATAATGTACATGTCGTGCCCTGGACCACCCTGTATACGCGATTCATTGACGGCGCCTTTCCACATAATGTACATGACGTGCCCTGGACCACCCTGTATACGCGATTCATTGACGGCGCCTTTCCACATAATGTACATGTCGTGCCCTGGACCACCCTGTATACGCGATTCATTGACGGCGCCTTTCCACATAATGTACATGTCGTGCCCTGGACCACCCTGTATACGCGATTCATTGACGGCGCCTTTCCACATAATGTACATGTCGTGCCCTAGACCACCCTGTATACGCGATTCATTGACGGCGCCTTTCCACATAATGTACATGTCGTGCCCTGGACCACCCTGTATACGCGATTCATTGACGGCGCCTTTCCACATAATGTACATGTCGTGCCCTGGACCACCCTGTATACGCGATTCATTGACGGCGCCTTTCCACATAATGTACATGTCGTGCCCTGGACCACCCTGTATACGCGATTCATTGACGGCGCCTTTCCACATAATGTACATGACGTACCCTGGACCACCCTGTATACGCGATTCATTGACGGCGCCTTTCCACATAATGTACATGTCGTGTTTTCTTTTAAATGAAGAGGAACCACGTCAGCCCAGGGGACTGGAGTCTCTTCTTAAACAGTATATAGGGTTAAAGTTTCACCACATTTGCAGCTAACACTTCTATAACAGTATATAGGGTTAAAGTTTCACCACATTTGCAGCTAACACTTCTTAAACAGTATATAGGGTTAAAGTCTCACCACATACGCAGCTAACACTTCTATAACAGTATATAAAGTCTCATTTTTGTGGAAACCTCGGTGGCTGAGTTGGTTAGATCGCTGACTTCGCGTGCTGGCGATCAGGTGCATCACTGTGGGACCTTCACAGTCAATGCTTCTATAACAGTATATAGGGTTAAAGTTCCATCACCTTCATAGCCAACACTTCCATAACAGTATATAAGGCTAAAGAGCTATCACCGTCATTGAAAACACATCTATGATAGTATATAGGGCTAAAGATCTATCACTTTCATAGAAAACTCTTCTATGATAGTATATAGGGCTAAAGATCTATCACCTTCATAGAAAACTCTTCTATGATAGTATATAGGGCTAAAGAGCTTTCACCTGCATAGAAAACTCTTCTATGATAGTATATAGGGCTAAAGAGCTTTCACCTTCATAGAAAACTCTTCTATGATAGTATATAGGGCTAAAGAGCTTTCACCTTCATAGAAAACTCTTCTATGATAGTATATAGGGCTAAAGAGCTTTCACCTTCATAGAAAACTCTTCTATGATAGTATATAGGGCTAAAGAGCTTTCACCTTCATAGAAAACTCTTCTATGATAGTATATAGGGCTAAAGAGCTTTCACCTTCATAGAAAACTCTTCTATGATAGTATATAGGGCTAAAGAGCTTTCACCTTCATAGAAAACACTTCTGTAACAGTATATAGGGCTAAAGATCTATCACCTTCATAGAAAACACTTCTGTAACAGTATATATATGACAGGGTATATGCCCATAGGGTTACCCATCGCCTATATTGTCTAACGCTTTGATAACCACGTGACAGTTGTCATTCACGGCCCATGCTAATACAGATGTCTGTGTTCAACGGAGAAGATTGAATATTATTCACATGAACATATGTCCGCATTTATGAATACCAAACAGCTGACATCAGACCCATTCTATTAAAACATGAAACACGAGATGGCACCAGCTGGTGGTGCCATTGAAGCGGCAAGAGAACGCTTTCCCTCGGAATAATGTTTTAAAGATAGACAGATATAAAAACTAATGATAATACTGCTAACAAACTGTTTATAAAGTGAACCTTAAACCTTTAAGGCCCAGCATCAAAGTATGTTTCAATACATAACTGTCTGATAGATAGGGTCTGTGGTTTTATGAGTATAAACAATTGTTCTATATGACCTAACTGTCTCGTAGATAGGGTCTGTGGTTTTATGAGTATAAATGATTGTTCTATATGACATAACTGTCTCGTAGATAGGGTCTGTGGTTTTATGAGTATAAACAACTATTCTATATGACACAACTGTCTCGTAGATAGGGTCTGTGGTTTTATGAGTATAAACAATTGTTCTATATGACATTACTGTCTCGTAGATAGGGTCTGTGGTTTTATGAGTATAAACGCTTGTTCTATATGACATAACTGTCTCGTAGATAGGGTCTGTGGTTTTATGAGTATAAACAACTATTCTATATGACACAACTGTCTCGTAGATAGGCTCTGTGGTTTAATGTGTATAAACGATTGTTCTATATGACATAACTGTCTGATAGATAGGCTCTGTGGTTTTATGAGTATAAACAACTATTCTACATGACACAACTGTCTCGTAGATAGGCTCTGTGGTTTTATGAGTATAAACACCTGTTCTATATGACATAACTGTCTGATAGATAGGCTCTGTGGTTTAATGAGTATAAAAAACTATTCTATATGACACAACTGTCTCGTAGATAGGGTCTGTGGTTTTATGAGTATAAACAATTGTTCTATATGACATAACTGTCTCGTAGATAGGGTCTGTGGTTTTATGAGTATAAACAATTGTTCTATATGACATAACTGTCTCGTAGATAGGGTCTGTGGTTTTATGAGTATAAACGATTGTTCTATATGACATAACTGTCTGATAGATAAGCTCTGTGGTTTTATGAGTATAAACAACTATTCTATATGACACAACTGTCTCGTAGATAGGCTCTGTGGTTTAATGTGTATAAACGATTGTTCTATATGACATAACTGTCTGATAGATAGGGTCTGTGGTTTTATGAGTATAAACAACTATTCTATATGACACAACTGTCTCGTAGATAGGGTCTGTGGTTTTATGAGTATAAACGCTTGTTCTATATGACCTAACTGTCTCGTAGATAGGGTCTGTGGTTTTATGAGTATAAACGATTGTTCTATATGACATAACTGTCTCGTAGATAGGGTCTGTGGTTTTATGAGTATAAACAACTATTCTATATGACACACCTGTCTCATAGATAGGGTCTGTGGTTTTATGAGTATAAAAACTGTTTTATATGACAAAACTGTCTCATAAATAGGGTCTGTGGTTTTATGAGTATAAATAATTGTTCTATATGACGCAGTTGACTCATAGATAGGGTCAGTGGTTTTATGAGTAAAAACAACTGTTCTATATGACACAACTGTCTCATAGATAGGGTCTGTGGTTTAATGAGTATAAACAATTGTTCTATATGACACAGTTGACTCATAGATAGGGTCTGTGGTTTAATGAGAATAAACAATTGTTCTATATGACACAGTTGACTCATAGATAGGGTCAGTGGTTTTATGAGTATAAACACCTGTTCTATATGACACAACTGTCTCATAGATAGGGTCTGTGGTTTTATGAGTATAAACAACTGTTCTATATGACACAACTGTCTCATAGATAGGGTCTGTGGTTGTATGAGTATAAACACCTGTTCTATATGACACAACTGTCTCATAGATAGGGTCTGTGGTTTAATGAGTATAAACAATTGTTCTATATGACACAGCTGACTCACAGATAGGGTATGTGGTTTTATGAGTATAAACAACTGTTCTATATGACACAACTGTCGCATAGATAGGGTCTGTGGTTTAATGAGTATAAACAATTGTTCTATATGACACATCTGACTCACAGATAGGGTCTGTGGTTTTATGAGTATAAACAACTGTTCTATATGACACAACTGTCTCATAGATAGGGTCTGTGGTTTTATGAGTATAAACAATTGTTCTATATGACACAACTGTCTCATAGATAGGGTCTGTGGTTTAATGAGTATAAACAATTGTTCTAAATGACACAGTTGACTCACAGATAGGGTCTGTGGTTTAATGAGGATAAAGAATTGTTTTATATGACACAGCTGACTCACAGATAGGGTCTGTGGTTTAATGAGTATAAACAATCGTACTATATGACACCACTATATTAAAAAAGGGTCTATGCTATATATTGTTGGGAAAACAAGCAAGTGTCTGCAACGAAAATTACATTGTTGCAATGTGTTTTATTTTTTTAAAAATAACTTGGCTTTTAGTTTTAATAAAAAAATATCTGGTTTTGCAGTTGTAGCATTGCAGACATTGCAGACTTTGCAGACATTGCAGACTTTGCAGACTTTGCAGACATTGCAGACATTGCAGACAATGCAGACTTTGCAGACTTTGCAGACATTGCAGACATTGCAGACATTAAAGACTTTGCAGACATTGCAGACATTGCAGACATTGCAGACTTTGCAGACATTGCAGACATTGTAGACAATGCAGACTTTGCAGACTTTGCAGACACTGCAGACATTGCAGACATAGAAGACTTTGCAGACATTGCAGACATTGCAGACATTGCAGACTTTGCAGACATGTAGAGTACAAATCAAAATTCCCTATTTTGACTTGTACTTTACGTTCCTGTGTTTCTTCAGGTAAACAGTTGTTATCACTGCATGTGTTTGTTACGGTTGCCACCTGTGGGGCAGGATACGCCCACCTATTCGCGAACACCTGGTATTATCAGTATTTGGGAGTGAATCATAAACACATGTTTTTCGGAATGGATAAGGGAGATTTCTTATGGTTAGGGAAAAGGTTTTGTTGCGCCTTTTCCACCATATGAGGACTGATTTGTTTAATAAAAGGACTTTGCTTATATGTTATTTTGCAAAGGAAATCGTGTAGTACAGTTCATATCGACATCCGTAACAAGACACCTATGTTATATCAGCGTTAAGAATGGCGTAGTTTGATATGGCCATAACAACGACGATCAATGACAATGTTTGCACAGGGGTACCAACACAAACATCACGTAGCTACACACATGTACTGTCCTGCAATGTGTTTTAACAGCTTGCATCTGTCAAACAGACAACTGCACAAACTTTGCATAATGTGTATGGATTTAGACCATGTAAGATTGTTTGTTTGTTGTTTGCGCCGCGCTATATATTCCAGCTAAATGACGCAGGTCTGTAAATAATTGAGTCTTGACCAGACAATCCAGTGACTGACATCATGAGCATCGATCCACACAATTTGGATACGATGACATGCATCAACCAAGACAGCGGGTCTGAACACCCGTTAGCATCGTCACCTTTTACGGCAAACATGGACTGCTGAAGACCTATTCTACCCCGGATAGTCGAGCCAAACTCCATAATTTCAGCCTAGTTCGTCAAGGGTGGAAACTGGACTTTCACAGTCAGTTACCTCCCTTGCCTCGGGAAGACGATGCTCATGATATTAATCACTGGATTGTCTGGTCCAGACCCAAATATTTCCAGACCACCGTCATATAGCTTGAATATTTCTGAGTGCGGCGTTAAACAACAAACAAAGAAATCAAAGCGTCGTGAAACCAAACTCACTCGATTCCTTCCTCCCCTGCTCCCTCCCTCACTCACTCACTCACTCACTCACTCACTTAAATGATTCAGTTATGATTTTCTGTCGTCTGCTTCAGCGGCACAGTGCACCTTCCCCCCTGAACTCCGGGGCGTCTGGAAGACGAGCAGTCTGTCGACCTTGACCTTCACCAACACCACAGTGACGCCACTGCTGTCTTCTGACAAGACGATGTCCTGTTTCCTTCACAGCGCGACTAAATATGTCGTCAGGTGAGACACCTCGTGCAGTAAGGTATAAACTGTATTGGATTTGGGTTGCTGTTATCAAGTGGTCACAAAAGTTGCAACTGTACTATTTGGTGGCACGGCGGTTACTGTCTTCACTTACCTCACACGACATGGTCGAATCCCAACATGTTGTTGATAGGTGGTGTGAACGATTTATTGCTGATAGTCAGCTAGATATACACATGTAGGAAGCTTACTAGATGTACACATGTGGTGAGTTGGCTAGTTATACACATGTAGGGAGTTGGCTAGTTATACACATGTAGGAAGTTGGCTATAGATACACATGTGGTGAGTTGGCTAGTTATACACATATGGTGAGTTGGCTAGTTATACACATGTAGGGAGTTGGCTAGTTATACACATGTTGGGAGTTGGCTAGTTATACACATGTGGTGAGTTGGCTATAGATACACATATGGTGAGTTGGCTAGTTATACACATGTAGGGAGTTGGCTAGTTATACACATATGGTGAGTTGGCTATAGATACACATATGGTGAGTTGGCTAGTTATACACATATGGTGAGTTGGCTAGTTATACACATGTAGGGAGTTGGCAAGTTATACACATGTAGGGAGTTGGCAAGTTATACACATGTGGTGAGTTGGCTAGTTATACACATGTAGGGAGTTGGCTAGTTATACACATGTGGTGAGTTGGCAAGTTATACACATGTAGGGAGTTGGCTAGTTATACACATGTAGGGAGTTGGCTAGTTATACACATGTAGGGAGTTGGCAAGTTATACACATGTAGGGAGTTGGCTAGTTATACACATGTAGGGAGTTGGCTAGTTATACACATGTAGGGAGTTGGCAAGTTATACACATGTAGGGAGTTGGCTAGTTATACACATGTAGGGAGTTGGCTAGTTATACACATGTGGTGAGTTGGCTAGTTATACACATATGGTGAGTTGGCTAGTTATACACATGTAGGGAGTTGGCTAGTTATACACATGTGGTGAGTTGGCTAGTTATACACATGTAGGGAGTTGGCTAGATATATACATGTAGGGAGTTGGCAAGTTATACACATGTAGGGAGTTGGCTAGTTATACACATGTAGGGAGTTGGCTAGTTATACACATGTAGGGAGTTTGCTAGTTATACACATGTGGTGAGTTGGCTAGTTATACACATGTAGGGAGTTGGCTAGTTATACACATGTAGGGAGTTGGCTAGTTATACACATGTAGGGAGTTTGCTAGTTATACACATGTGGTGAGTTGGCTAGTTATACACATGTGGTGAGTTGGCTAGTTATACACATGTAGGGAGTTGGCTAGTTATACACATGTAGGGAGTTGGCTATAGATACACATATGGTGAGTTGGCTAGTTATACACATATGGTGAGTTGGCTAGTTATACACATGTAGGGAGTTGGCTAGTTATACACATGTAGGGAGTTGGCTAGTTATACACATGTAGGGAGTTTGCTAGTTATACACATGTGGTGAGTTGGCTAGTTATACACATGTAGGGAGTTGGCTAGTTATACACATGTAGGGAGTTGGCTAGTTATACACATGTAGGGAGTTTGCTAGTTATACACATGTGGTGAGTTGGCTAGTTATACACATGTGGTGAGTTGGCTAGTTATACACATGTAGGGAGTTGGCTAGTTATACACATGTAGGGAGTTGGCAAGTTATACACATGTAGGGAGTTGGCAAGTTATACACATGTAGGGAGTTGGCTAGTTATACACATGTAGGGAGTTGGCTAGTTATACACATGTAGGGAGTTTGCTAGTTATACACATGTGGTGAGTTGGCTAGTTATACACATGTAGGGAGTTGGCTAGTTATACACATGTAGGGAGTTGGCTAGTTATACACATGTAGGGAGTTGGCTAGTTATACACATGTAGGGAGTTGGCTAGTTATACACATGTAGGGAGTTTGCTAGTTATACACATGTGGTGAGTTGGCTAGTTATACACATATGGTGAGTTGGCTATAGATACACATGTAGGGAGTTGGCTAGTTATACACATGTAGGGAGTTGGCTAGTTATACACATGTAGGGAGTTTGCTAGTTATACACATGTAGGGAGTTGGCTAGTTATACACATATGGTGAGTTGGCTAGTTATACACATGTAGGGAGTTGGCTAGTTATACACATGTGGTGAGTTGGCTAGTTATACACATATGGTGAGTTGGCTAGTTATACACATGTAGGGAGTTGGCTATAGATACACATATGGTGAGTTGGCTATTTGTACACATGTGGTGAGTTGGCTAGTTATACACATGTAGGGAGTTGGCTAGTTATACACATGTAGGGAGTTGGCAAGTTATACACATGTAGGGAGTTGGCTAGTTATACACATGTAGGGAGTTTGCTAGTTATACACATGTGGTGAGTTGGCTAGTTATACACATATGGTGAGTTGGCTATAGATACACATGTAGGGAGTTGGCTAGTTATACACATGTAGGGAGTTTGCTAGTTATACACATGTAGGGAGTTGGCTATAGATACACATATGGTGAGTTGGCTAGTTATACACATGTAGGGAGTTGGCTAGTTATACACATGTAGGGAGTTTGCTAGTTATACACATGTAGGGAGTTGGCTAGTTATACACATATGGTGAGTTGGCTAGTTATACACATGTAGGGAGTTGGCTAGTTATACACATGTGGTGAGTTGGCTAGTTATACACATATGGTGAGTTGGCTAGTTATACACATGTAGGGAGTTGGCTATAGATACACATATGGTGAGTTGGCTATTTGTACACATGTGGTGAGTTGGCTAGTTATACACATGTAGGGAGTTGGCTATAGATACACATATGGTGAGTTGGCTAGTTATACACATGTAGGGAGTTGGCAAGTTATACACATGTAGGGAGTTGGCTAGTTATACACATGTAGGGAGTTGGCTAGTTATACACATGTAGGGAGTTGGCAAGTTATACACATGTAGGGAGTTGGCTAGTTATACACATATGGTGAGTTGGCTATAGATACACATATGGTGAGTTGGCTAGTTATACACATGTAGGGAGTTGGCAAGTTATACACATGTAGGGAGTTGGCTAGTTATACACATGTAGGGAGTTTGCTAGTTATACACATGTGGTGAGTTGGCTAGTTATACACATATGGTGAGTTGGCTATAGATACACATATGGTGAGTTGGCTATAGATACACATGTAGGGAGTTGGCTAGTTATACACATGTAGGGAGTTGGCTATAGATACACATATGGTGAGTTGGCTATAGATACACATGTAGGGAGTTGGCTAGTTATACACATGTAGGGAGTTGGCTATAGATACACATATGGTGAGTTGGCTATAGATACACATGTAGGGAGTTGGCTAGTTATACACATATGGTGAGTTGGCTATAGATACACATATGGTGAGTTGGCTATAGATACACATGTAGGGAGTTGGCTAGTTATACACATGTAGGGAGTTGGCTATAGATACACATATGGTGAGTTGGCTATAGATACACATGTAGGGAGTTGGCTAGTTATACACATATGGTGAGTTGGCTATAGATACACATATGGTGAGTTGGCTAGTTATACACATGTAGGGAGTTGGCAAGTTATACACATGTAGGGAGTTGGCTAGTTATACACATGTAGGGAGTTTGCTAGTTATACACATGTGGTGAGTTGGCTAGTTATACACATATGGTGAGTTGGCTATAGATACACATATGGTGAGTTGGCTATAGATACACATGTAGGGAGTTGGCTAGTTATACACATGTAGGGAGTTGGCTATAGATACACATATGGTGAGTTGGCTATAGATACACATGTAGGGAGTTGGCTAGTTATACACATGTAGGGAGTTGGCTATAGATACACATATGGTGAGTTGGCTATAGATACACATGTAGTGAGTTGGCTAGATGTACACATGTAGGGAGTTGGCTAGTTATACACATGTGGTGAGTTGGCTATAGATACACATATGGTGAGTTGGCTATAGATACACATGTAGGGAGTTGGCTAGTTATACACATGTGGTGAGTTGGCTATAGATACACATATGGTGAGTTGGCTATAGATACACATGTAGGGAGTTGGCTAGTTATACACATGTAGGGAGTTGGCTATAGATACACATATGGTGAGTTGGCTATAGATACACATGTAGGGAGTTGGCTAGTTATACACATGTAGGGAGTTGGCTATAGATACACATATGGTGAGTTGGCTATAGATACACATGTAGTGAGTTGGCTAGTTATACACATGTAGGGAGTTTGCTAGTTATACACATGTGGTGAGTTGGCTAGTTATACACATATGGTGAGTTGGCTATAGATACACATGTAGGGAGTTGGCTAGTTATACACATGTAGGGAGTTGGCTAGTTATACACATGTAGGGAGTTGGCTAGTTATACACATATGGTGAGTTGGCTAGTTATACACATGTAGGGAGTTGGCAAGTTATACACATGTAGGGAGTTGGCTAGTTATACACATGTAGGGAGTTTGCTAGTTATACACATGTGGTGAGTTGGCTAGTTATACACATATGGTGAGTTGGCTATAGATACACATATGGTGAGTTGGCTATAGATACACATGTAGGGAGTTGGCTAGTTATACACATGTAGGGAGTTGGCTATAGATACACATATGGTGAGTTGGCTATAGATACACATGTAGGGAGTTGGCTAGTTATACACATGTAGGGAGTTGGCTATAGATACACATATGGTGAGTTGGCTATAGATACACATGTAGTGAGTTGGCTAGATGTACACATGTAGGGAGTTGGCTAGTTATACACATGTGGTGAGTTGGCTATAGATACACATATGGTGAGTTGGCTATAGATACACATGTAGGGAGTTGGCTAGTTATACACATGTAGGGAGTTGGCTATAGATACACATATGGTGAGTTGGCTATAGATACACATGTAGGGAGTTGGCTAGTTATACACATGTAGGGAGTTGGCTATAGATACACATATGGTGAGTTGGCTATAGATACACATGTAGTGAGTTGGCTAGATGTACACATGTAGGGAGTTGGCTAGTTATACACATGTGGTGAGTTGGCTATAGATACACATATGGTGAGTTGGCTATAGATACACATGTAGGGAGTTGGCTAGTTATACACATGTAGGGAGTTGGCTATAGATACACATATGGTGAGTTGGCTATAGATACACATGTAGGGAGTTGGCTAGTTATACACATGTAGGGAGTTGGCTATAGATACACATATGGTGAGTTGGCTATAGATACACATGTAGTGAGTTGGCTAGTTATACACATGTAGGGAGTTTGCTAGTTATACACATGTGGTGAGTTGGCTAGTTATACACATGTAGGGAGTTGGCTAGATATATACATGTAGGGAGTTGGCTAGTTATACACATGTAGGGAGTTTGCTAGTTATACACATGTGGTGAGTTGGCTAGTTATACACATATGGTGAGTTGGCTATAGATACACATGTAGGGAGTTGGCTAGTTATACACATGTAGGGAGTTGGCTAGTTATACACATATGGTGAGTTGGCTATAGATACACATATGGTGAGTTGGCTAGTTATACACATGTAGGGAGTTGGCAAGTTATACACATGTAGGGAGTTGGCTAGTTATACACATGTAGGGAGTTGGCTAGTTATACACATGTAGGGAGTTTGCTAGTTATACACATGTGGTGAGTTGGCTAGTTATACACATATGGTGAGTTGGCTATAGATACACATGTAGGGAGTTGGCTAGTTATACACATGTAGGGAGTTTGCTAGTTATACACATGTGGTGAGTTGGCTAGTTATACACATGTAGGGAGTTGGCTAGATATATACATGTAGTGAGTTGGCTAGTTATACACATGTAGGGAGTTTGCTAGTTATACACATGTGGTGAGTTGGCTAGTTATACACATATGGTGAGTTGGCTATAGATACACATGTAGGGAGTTGGCTAGTTATACACATGTAGGGAGTTGGCTAGTTATACACATATGGTGAGTTGGCTATAGATACACATATGGTGAGTTGGCTAGTTATACACATGTAGGGAGTTGGCAAGTTATACACATGTAGGGAGTTGGCTAGTTATACACATGTAGGGAGTTGGCTAGTTATACACATGTAGGGAGTTTGCTAGTTATACACATGTGGTGAGTTGGCTAGTTATACACATATGGTGAGTTGGCTATAGATACACATGTAGGGAGTTGGCTAGTTATACACATGTAGGGAGTTTGCTAGTTATACACATGTGGTGAGTTGGCTAGTTATACACATATGGTGAGTTGGCTATAGATACACATATGGTGAGTTGGCTAGTTATACACATATGGTGAGTTGGCTAGTTATACACATGTAGGGAGTTGGCTATAGATACACATATGGTGAGTTGGCTAGTTATACACATGTAGGGAGTTGGCTATAGATACACATATGGTGAGTTGGCTAGTTATACACATGTAGGGAGTTGGCAAGTTATACACATGTAGGGAGTTGGCTAGTTATACACATGTAGGGAGTTGGCTAGTTATACACATGTAGGGAGTTGGCAAGTTATACACATGTAGGGAGTTGGCTAGTTATACACATATGGTGAGTTGGCTATAGATACACATATGGTGAGTTGGCTAGTTA
Organism: Haliotis rufescens; assembly: GCF_023055435.1. Classification (NCBI taxonomy): domain Eukaryota; kingdom Metazoa; phylum Mollusca; class Gastropoda; order Lepetellida; family Haliotidae; genus Haliotis; species Haliotis rufescens. The sequence continues at coordinate 5,706,269 of NW_025963891.1, read as the reverse complement.
TACACATATGGTGAGTTGGCTATAGATACACATATGGTGAGTTGGCTAGTTATACACATATGGTGAGTTGGCTATAGATACACATATGGTGAGTTGGCTAGATATACACATGTGGTGAGTTGGCTAGTTATACACATATGGTGAGTTGGCTAGTTATACACATGTAGGGAGTTGGCTATAGATACACATATGGTGAGTTGGCTAGTTATACACATGTAGGGAGTTGGCTAGTTATACACATGTGGTGAGTTGGCTAGATAAACACATGTAGGGAGTTGGCTAGATATATACATGTAGGGAGTTGGCTAGATAAACACATTTAGGGAGTTGGCTTGATATACACATTTAGGGAGTTGGCTAGATAAACACATTTAGGGAGTTGGCTAGATATACACATGTAGGGAGTTAGCTAGATATACACATGTAGGTAGTTGCTAGATGTACACATGTAGTGAGTTGGCTAGATGTACACATGTGGTGAGTTGGCTAGATGTACACATGTGGTGAGTCAGCTAGATGTACACATGTAGGGAGTTGGCTAGATATACACGTGTAGGTAGTTGCTAGATTTACACAGGTGGTGAGTTGGCTAGATGTACACATGTGGTGAGTCAGCTAGATGTACACATGTGGTGAGTCAGCTAGATGTACACATGTGGTGAGTTGGCTAGATGTACACATGTAGGGAGTTGCTAGATGTTGACGTTTAGGTAGTTGCTAGATGTGCACGTGAAGGGAGTTGGCTAGATATACACATTTAGGGAGTTGGCTAGATAAACACATGTAGGGAGTTGGCTAGATATACACATGTAGGGAGTTAGCTAGATATACACGTGTAGGTATTTGCTAGATGTACACATGTGGTGAGTTGGCTAGATGTACACATGTGGTGAGTCAGCTAGATGTACACATGTGGTGAGTCAGCTAGATGTACACATGTGGTGAGTTGGCTAGATGTACAAATGTAGGGAGTTGCTATATGTTGACGTTTAGGTAGTTGCTAGATGTGCACGTGAAGGGAGTTGGTTAGATATGCACGTGTAGGGAGTTCCTATATTACATGTGTGGGGAGTTGGCTAGATGTACATTTGTAGGGAGTCGGTTAGACATGCACGTGTAGGGAGTTGCTAGATATATACGTGAAGGTAGTTGGCTAGATGTACACTTGTAGGGAGTTGGCTAGATGAACACGCGTAGATTTGGCTAGATATGCACGTGTTGGGAGTTGGCTAGGTGTACACATGTGCGGGAGAGGCACATATACTCCGTCGTGTAATATGTTTATTTGTTGGGCGTACCAACACACGAGATATCTGTGTATCCAGATTATCCACTGAACGAAATCTATAACTTCCATAACGCCAGTATTTCTCCAGCTGTCAGCACTCGGTGTCGGTCGGCCTTGATGTGTGGCTAGATGCGTCCCCATGGTCAGACAGAAGGGTCTCAATGGGACTTTGACGAAGGTCGATGTGAAACAAGAGTGGCACTTGTTTGTGTAGCATCGGGTGGCCTTGTTCGAGTACAATAACACCACGCAGAAACTGACTAAAACATAGCATCCCTGAAACGCCAATCTTCATTTATTGGGCAATTGAAGAAGATGAAACAAAGTTGTGGGTGGTGCAAAATGTGCATAAAATATGTAGATACATAACGCAACCGTTCATCACATATGTACATACTCCAAGCGAACTTACATCAAATATATGAATGCTCCAAGCATACGTCTATCAAGTATATCAATATATCAAGCAAACGTCCATCAAATATATAAAATATATGATAAATACGTTTATCAAATACATACATCAAGCAAACGTCTATCAAATATATATATTTGTATATGTATATATTATATATATATATATATATTTGTGTGTGTGTGTGTGTGTGTGTGTGTATATATATATATATATATATATATATAAATGACTCATACGTGTATCAAATATACGAATACACCAAGCAAACTTATAAATAAATACATCAAGCATACGTCCATAAAATACATGAATACATCAAACATACGTCTATCAAATATATAAATACATCAAACATCCATCCATCAAATATATAATTATATCCAACATACGTCCATCAAATATAACAATACATGACACATACGGCCATCAAATATATAAATGCATCAAGAATACATCCTTCAACACGGCTGATTACTGGTTTTGAAACTTGTTTGCTGGGGTAAAACGATATACATAGACATAGCTAGCTGGTTTTAGCAAAAGGGGAAAACAGTTCTGAACTAGATAATTATAGCGATGTGTTGTTAGTTGGGATAAATAACATGTATAGAAAACGTAGTTTGTATGTAATATTAATGCATTGTATTTGAGGGTAAAGTTATATATAGCTCAGCTATAGCTACGTGATAATAATATTGTACTGTATTTGGTGGTGAACTAACACATGACACAGTTACAGCCTTATGGTTAGAAAAGAGTTCTGCGGCTGTAGAAGTCGACATGAAGATTAATGGGCGATTATATCCTGTGCTGAAGTGATTAACTATCAATGTAGCTTCCGATACATAAACGGGTCAATCAATTAATTTCCAACATTATATTGTTGTCAGTTAGCATAGGTATAATGTTGATGTTTGAAGCATTTTTATATTCATTAATTTGATTCATCTTCTTCAGTGAAATACTGAGATTTGTTTCTGTTGCCTGCAATGTTTCAATATGTCAGTTCTCAGAAATCTGTACCTTTGTTACAATCAGAGAAGCATGTTCGGATCTGGCGGTCAAACATAGCGCTCTAACCCAACTCAAGAGTAACGCACCCTCGCACTGGAACTAAAATGAAACCCTCAATGTAGAGGGCTGGAAACCCATATATCATGGCAGTACCGCAGTACCTATATCTTCAGTGATGTTTCCCCGGGCGGGACACAGTGACGCTCCCTAATCAGGGGCATCCTTCCTTGAAAGAGCTGATGTTTGAGTTACCTGTAGAATGGATGGGTTTATGGTTTATTGTCACAGATACAAGATGCGTCGAGTGTACGAGTCACGTGACCCCCCCTCTCTCTCCCCCTCTCCCCCCCCCTCTCTCTCCCCCTCTCTCTCTACCTGACATTTGATTTGATGTTGAGGAAGCTTACTTGATTCTGCCACAGAGATAAGATTTTTTATATTTCTATCCTGAAAGCTATATAAAGAAAATGATGTCCCTCAATTCATATTCTTGAATATGTCACATCCAAGTCGAAGAAAGTAAAAACGGATGTTGTTATTAAGTTTAATGTCCCATTATTTCCACACACATATTACATAACTTAATAATAGGACATTTCCCGTGCGCCCTTATGATATACCTCGAACGTTGACTTACAGACACATGGTTGACCGTTCACCTGCCGCATATTTTGTTCTTACTCAGTCTGTGGCGGCATAACAGCGCATGCGCACAAAACTTTCACTTTCACAGCAGCTGTGCAGATGAAGTAGCTAGGTATGTCTAAATAACACATGTCCTCATTATAACGCGTAGAAGGCGTTAGAGGTCATCCACGGTTACAAGCTGTTGTAAAGGTGGTAAATATTTTAATTAGAAAAATAAATTCATTCTTGTATAGTTCATATCAATGTGCACCGTTAGGGGGTTAACGTATTGCGACAAATGTTTATATAGTTAGTTGTCGGTTAATTGTAAGCATAATTAAACATGGGGTTTTATGCGTCTCGCGTTAGGTTTTATACCACGAGCTGGAGGCAACAACGTTTTTGTACCAGGATCACTCAGGGTACATAGGGGTTTAAACTCCATGTAATAATGCTACAACGAACTGGAGGAACGAACGGCTTAACCCCATGTACCCCGAGTGATCCTGCTTCAACGAATTTATCTTACCCAAATATTTTAACATGACATCTAAAAGAATTAAAATAAATACACAATTGGTAGAAAACAGCTGTTTGATTGATATAAGGTTAGCTTGTGCTAGGTCTCGTGACTTCCATTGGCTCGAAAAAAGCGTGAGGCTTTCAGTTTCGAAGTGGGGTATAAGGGATTTAATCTAAATCTCAGAAATCCACGTGCAGCCTGACCTGCTCGTGACGGGGTACAAGGGTTTTATTCCCCCACTGAGAAATGTATTTCGCTCCAAGGCGGGATACATTGTATTTTATCATACATCCATGTCAGAATGATGAGATCTGATTGGTCCACGTGATTACTTTGTACTAGATAGGTGTAAATGTTAGTTTTTTATCATCAAACAAAACCACTGTGACAGATTGGACGACATCCAGGTTGTTATATTCCGATAAATAACCTGGATCCTTTCGTGACTATAGCTTTGTTTTGAGCTAAAAATAGCCGTCCAATCAAATTCTTCTTCTGAGCGAGAGACATTCTGTGCTTAGACATACGAGCGATGATCAGCGATGGAGGTGGTGACGTCACTTCCGAAACTAAGCAGTGGTTGGCGAATGGATTCCTAGGAATTTTCTGGATTCCAATAGACACGTCTTTGATCGAGGGTATTTATGAAAATAGAATAGAATAGAATAGAGATATAATACAATACATTAGGTTACCGAATATGATCGGACGAAGGGAGGTGCGTTATCCCGTCACACAAAGATGGCTCTGTTTGATAACCAAATATTCGGCCGGGAACAGTGTGTCCGAATTCATTTTTATCACAAAAAATATAATAAGTCAGATAGCTAACAGCTAAATCAGTTCGTCTGGGAGGTGGGGTAGCCTTGTGGTTAAAGCGTTCACTCCCTACGGTCAAGGTTCGGGTTCGCTTCCACCACATAGGTACAGTGTGTGAAGCTCATTTCTGTTACCCACTGTAACACTGGTGGAATATTGCTAAAAGCGGCATCAAACTAAACTCACTCACTCAAACGCTGGCATGTTAGGGCGGTTACAACATCGCCGTAGTTAACTGATGATGGTTTAGGTTGTTCATGATATTACATCTTACATGCGGTGCTAGGGGGCGCTCCTCGTCACGGGGGAATATAGGCAAGTCGATTACCCTGTAAAATGATATAGCGCCAAATAACCTGAGCACATGGGAGGCTACCCAACCGAAACATAAACAGAGGTATTGATGACGTCATGCCGTTTCTACCAGCATTAGAATAATTGTATTAATTCCTCCAATGTACAATCTGAGGTCGTCTTCTCACCCAAGAGTCATGCCAGTATAATAAATGTAAAACGGTTGTATTTTCATTGAAAATCGTTAAATTGAATTGTAGTATTGAGACAATACTTTTTATCGAACAAAACACATATTCCTGTACCAACCGCCTGGGTTGTGCTTTGAAGTGACAGGTACAATACGGCGCATAACAGCGGGGAGCACACCACCTAGATATGACCAATGTCAGGCTCTTGAAGTAGGGTGTGTTCCTCGGCCATACACGACACAACGATCCATGATTCAACATTAAATCATTGCATCAGTCCCGTGACTGCAGATATCGAATTTAATCCGACATATGTGAGCACTTGGTTTTCCTGACAGCTGGAAGACTTGTACACTTGATCGATACAGCAATAAGCCTGTGTAGTTACTGAACCAACCCAGAGAGGTGACCTTGACGGTGCAATGTAGGAAGCGGGATCGGCCAGGCGTGAATAGCTCTATACCAGTGTCGTGATGGTGTACAGTGTTATTTGTTAATACACCATCGTCATACATTGTGTCATGTGTTGATACATCATCATACATTGTGTCACGTGTTAACTCACCATCGTCATACATTGTGTCACGTGTTGATACACCATCATGCATTGTGTCACGTGGTAATACACAATCATACATTGTGTCACGTGGTAATACACCATCATGCATTGTGTCACGTATTAATTTACCATCATACATTGTGTCACGTGTTAATACACCATCATGCATTGTGTCACGTATTAATTCACCATCATACATTGTGTCACGTGTTAATACACCATCATGCATTGTGTCACGTGTTAATACAACATCATACATCTTGTGTGTTAATACACCACCATGAGGGATATCTTGATAGCTCGTAGATAAATAAATTGCAAGTGATTCCGTGGCATTTGATTGGCTAACTAAGCCATTTGTTTTGCCGAAAAACATATAAGGCCACGCCCACTGACGGACTACTGATTGGCTGACAATGGAATGGGTGGGGCTTGTGTGCATTATTGCGCTGAACGGATGTCACTGACACTGACACTGACTTTTTTTGTGTGTGTTGATGATTTCAAAAACAATCCGAGAAGTTATTATTTTTCGTGTATTTATTCATAAGAATTGATTTCAATAAGTTTTCTTTCGTTTATGAAGTTATAGACGTAAAAACCTCTGTAAATTCATAAACGCAAATTATATTGAAGCCAGTTCTAAAATACATTAAGCTTACATCATAAGGGATAGTGTCATGAGGAAGCGCCAGTTATAAATTCAGCACATACTGATGTGACACTGTCTGTCTACAATGAAGATATTCCACTTTTGATTTCAGTCAGGGTGTGGAGGTAAACTCAATGGGTGCAATGGGAGCAATATTTAATAAACAGAAATTGCAAATAAAACTTGTCTGTTATTTGCGATATCCCATACACAAATAAAACATCTGCTCTTATTTACCCCTGAAATCTGGTGAACTTTCCTGATAAAATATATTAAACGGTATCAAAAGTTACTCACCTGTGAATGCGACAAACGTTGGTCATATTGTATTGTCACATGTATAGGCAACTGTCACAAATATCCAATAAATAGAGACTAAATAGGGCTGTTTCCAACAGGGTTCAAAATACGCAAGTTAATAAACAAACATACGAAGCATGCAAATAATTCTGATTTCAGGTGCTATGCTTCATTGCAGTGCTGTATCGTTGGCCTGATTCAGGCGCCATTGTTGAGGGTATAAAGCTGTACATTGACCTGATTCAGGCGCTATTGCTGACGATATGCAGGTGTATGTTGACCTGATTCAGGCGCCATTGTTGAGGGTATAAAGCTGTACGTTGACCTGATTCAGGCTCCACTGTTGATGATATGCAGGTATATGTTGACCTGATTCAGGCGCCATTTCAGACGGTATGCAAGTGTATGTTGACCTGATTCTACGCCTTTGCTGACGGTATACAGGTGTACGTTAACCTGATTCAGGCGCCATTGCTGACGATATGCAGGTGTATGTTGACACGATTCAGGCGCCATTGTTGACGGAATGCAAGTGTACGTTAACCTAATTCAGGCGCCATTTCTGACGGTATGCAAGTGTATGTTGACCTGATTCAGGTGCTATTGCTGACGGTATGCAGGTGTATGTTGACCATATTCAGGTGCTATTGCTGACGGCAATGCAGGTGTATGTTGACCTGATTCAGGCGCCATTTCTGACGGTATGCAGGTGTATGTTGACCTGATTCAGGTGCTATTGCTGACGGTATGCAGGTGTATGTTGACCATATGCATGTGCTATTGCTGACGGTATGCAGGTGTATGTTGACCTGATTCAGGTGCTATTGCTGACGGTATGCAGGTGTATGTTGACCTGATTCAGGCGCCATTGCTGACGGTATGCAAGTGTATGTTGACCTGATTCAGGCGTAACTGTTGATATAATGTTAATGACGTCACAATAATAATGACATCATTGACGTCATGCTGACACAGATTCTTCCTAAGGCTATACAAGTTTCTACCTTTTCATTAATTATAACTATAGCTAATTATTTAGCATGGGTTATGAATAGAAGTGTAAAATTATTGTTATATGACTAGGTCCTCCCACGATATACGATTTCAATGATGCGCACATGATGACTAATGTTCGTCCTACAGAAAAAAGCATTATAACACTGTATATCCCTTATATGCCACTGTGTGAGATAGTACTCTGTTGGATTAGTTGGGATCACCCTCTTCTTCCGTGATTTGCGGCGTAAAACGTAACTTACCTCTTACCGTAACCTACAGATCGGAGCCCTACAGGTTCGGCCCCGCCGTCTTCGTGGACTACACCTGCCTCGACTTCCATGACGTCTCTACCACCACCCTCTTTTACTACCAGCCAACAGGTACCATTCATGACCATATATATATATATATATGTGTGTGTATACTCACTGTCCGGCCTACACACTTTGTCAGGTCATTACTCTATACGCGTTGTCAGGGGCGGTGGGGAAGCCTAGTGGTTAAAGCGGTCGCTCGTCACGCCGAAGACCCGGGGTCGATTCCCCACATAGGTACAATGTGTGAAGCCCATTTCTGGTGTCCCCCGCCGTGATATTGCTGGAATATTGCTAAAAGCGGCGTAAAACCATACTCACTCACTATACTCACTGTCACGTCTTTTCTGTTTACCCGTTGTCGCCTACATTATGTGTGTCACGCCTTTACTATTTGTCGTTGTCATATCAGCATTCATTGTCACTTCTCGTCGACATTGTCATACCTATCCTCTATGTGATATGTAAACGTCTTGTCACGTGTCTACATCTTGTAGCGTGTTAACGTCTTGTCACGTGCCTACATCATGTCACGTGTTTACTCCGTGCCACGCTATCAGTAGTGGACTCGATCTTTAGCCACTTTTTTGTAGCCGTATGAAGGAACATAATATTGTTTGGCATTCCTGAAAAAAACAAAGATATCAAACTTATTTTACTTCATCCTCCTTAAACCAACACGGTAATAATTAAAGGTCGCCATTACATTTCAGCTAAAAACGTTGACTCCAACAATGATAGATTGGTCACGTTCTACAACAACACCGCCCCCACCTTGGACGACGTCTGTAACGTCGCCGCCTCCCCCGACCCAGGGACCTACTCCTTCATGATGTTAGAAGGTGAGTCGCTGCAATGGCTGTGACACAGCTTGGAACAGATTTCAGTTATGCCTCACGTGTCGGCGTAACGAGAGAGGAAAGGCTGAACGCGAGGCATGCCTCGATGTTTACCATGTTTGTTTGTTGTTTAACGCCGCACTCGGCAATATTCCAGCTATATGACTGCGGGTTGTAAATAATCAAGTCTGGACCAGACAATCCAGTGATTAACAACATGAGCATCGATCCACGTAATTCGAATAGGATGACATGCATCAACCAACTCAGTGAGCCTGACTACCCGATCCTGTTAGTCGCCTCTTACGACAAGCGTAGTCGCCTCTTACAAATCGCCTGAAACTCATGTGGACGGGTGTGGTACTAACAATCAAGGGCCATAACCGGCACGGATCTGTCACGCTTAAGGGACGCAACTCGGCGAATTGCGTCATCAGTTTCCCCGAATGTATTTTCACGGTGGAATATGCAGCAATAATTTCATAGCTTGAGTGAAAGCCGTTATAATTAGGATTTGCAAGAATGCCTGTTGTAGGGTGACACAACAGTATACCTCTTCTAACCCGACGGGGCTTTGGTCTTACGCTGGCTTACCAAGCTCCAAGCTCTATATACAACTAGAATATCACTATGGCGTTAATCAATTTCTAATATTACCGTTTTAGGCAGAATGTGGGATTGTACGACAGCTTCATGCAATTATTTGTGATAGGCTGCTGAAAGTTGACGGGACATTCGGCTCGGATTATCAGTCCTAGCAAGTACTACATTCAAAGGCCTCTCTTGTGATCTACTGACCAAACGTTTATGATGTATATAAATCTATAACTGTTAATGGGGACACAGAGGCAATCACTCAAGTTCACACAGGAATAGGGCACTAACTACAAAGTCCCATCCTCGATTATCACGGTATTATATCTCCAGTCAATACCATGGACCTATTCATCATCATGGGTGAGTGAGTGAGTTAGTTGGGTTTAAAGCCGCTTTTTACAGTATTCCAGTTATATCACGGCATGCCAGCGTAATGTGAGAGGAAAGCCCAAAGTGATGCAGGTCTCAGACATTTACCACTTCGGTGAAACCCACGGGCACGGGTATCGTGCTGACAAACCTAGAAACATAATCGGGGCGAACCGGGATTCGAACAGACAGTCAAGGGAGCGCAGTGAATCGCGGCGCCTCAGACGACTGGGCCACCCGTGCCCCCTTGTCATAATGGCTTCAGTTTGTCCCAAATTCGAATGACACGACGCTAAGAATAACCGCCCAGTGAAATTACTCAAATGAGTGAGAAAAATTACGTGGTAAGTTAGTGATAGGAGGGATGAAGGTGGTGACGTCACAAACGAAGCTATGGTGGCGAATCAGTCCAGGGTATTTATCATTACTGAGTGAAAATATAATAAACGAGAATGACAATGAGTTGTATGAGAGTATGCTGTGTCCCCAGGCTCCCTGAACGAGTCTGCCAGACGGTGCCCGGATGTCATCCTGGGGCAGTACAACGTCACCCTGGTGGCATGCCCGGGGGGTGCGGAACTCGACGTCTGCACCGACAAGAAACGCCTCGACTTCAACTACACCCAATGTGGGAGCGGTCAGTACTCAGGTGGGTGTGCAGCACTGCGGGGGAGTACTGAGTATTACAGTCAGGCTGTGGTCTCATATCAAGGCGGCAACCAAGGATGCGAGGTCTGATTTAAAATGACGTTAACAAAACCAGCTTTGTATCCAGCAATGGTATCCCTGATCTGGGCGTTACACCTTTTGTCAAGAGTGAATGTAGTTTAATGCCGCTTTGAACGGCGTGGCAGCTTGGTGTGGATATTTATCAAGGACTGAGTGAGTATGGTTTTGCGCCGCCTTGGACACGAGAAATAGGCTTTACATAATGTTGGGAATCGATCCCGGGCCGGGCAAGCCAACGCTTTACCCACTAGACTACCCCAGTCCTTGCCGAGAAATATTAACTGGAGAGACAAATGCACAACTTGTGCGACTCATAGTTTAAAATGAGATCTTTTCTAAACCATCAATTGCCAGAATTAAAAAGCATTTGAAATGCCGGTAAGAGTTTCTTTGAAAAAAAGCAGAAGCGATGAGGATGTTTGTTTTTTACTGGAATTGTTAACAGATTCGTCAGGAAGATAAAACAAAATTGATAAAATTGTATTTGGGCGGATCCATACACCAAATATCAACTATAACACATGTTCTGTTTCCAGAGTAGATGGTATATAACTATCTGTATAATAAGTTGTTATAACACATGATCTGTTTCCAGGAGAGATGGTATATAACTGCCTGTATAACATGTTGGTATAACACATGATCTGTTTCCCTGGGAGAATGTATATAACTGTCTGTATAACAAGTTGTTATAACACATGATCTGTTTCCAGGAGAGATGGTATATAATCTGCCTGTATAACATGTTGTTATAACACATGATCTGTTTCCCTGGGAGAATGTATATAACTGCCTGTATAACAAGTTGCTATAACACATCTTCTGTTTCCAGGGGAGATGGTTTATAACTACCTGTTAAACGAGTGGCTATAACACATGTTCTGTTTCCCTGGGAGAATGTATATAACTACCTGCATAACAAGTTGCTATAACACATCTTCTGTTTCCAGGGGAGATGGTTTATAACTGCCTGTATAACATGTTGTTATAACACATTTTTGCTTCCAGGGGAGATGGTGTATAACTGCCTGTATGACTCCGTCAGTGGCGACATGACGTACCTCACTCTCTACAACGACGCCCAAGACGAGAGCAGCAACCCCTTCATCCCCTTCTCCTGCGTGGTAAGTCCAACAATACTACGACTTCTTCTCATAGACATCATAATCATCATCACATTACAAGAATGGTCAAAGGTACGATGTTTTGACCTTGATCGGGTCACAAAGCGATCGTAGCACTATGACTATCGACAGTGCGATGTTAGAACATGATAATCGTTGCAGCTCTACAGTCGTCTTGATCAGTGAGGCCGGGTCAACGGATTGACCTTCCTCCTCAACTCCCTTGGGAGTAAAGTCACGTTAACATGATCTTTGGGAAGACGTTGGACCAGTTTTCTTGTACAAACTGATCAACTCATCTGATATGATTGAGTTTAGGTGAGTGAGTGAGTGAGTGAGTGAGTGAGTAGGATTTTACGTCGCTGTTAGCAGTATTCGGGTTGAGATGGTTAAAAGGAATAGGCTTCACACATTGCATCCATGTAGGGATTCGAACTTGGGACTCAACACAGCCCACACCTGTAGGGTACCCTGTTGCCTTTGATAACATATCCTATGTATTTGGTCTTCCCTGCCTAGGAAGGGAAAACACCATTCTATTCACAGTATTTTAGTTTTCAAATCATGAAAACTGACTGAATCAATGTTACAACAGGTTCATACGTCTCACCTGTTCTTTCATTTTAAGGTGATGGCGACGTCAAGTAACGGAGTGAGTTTGACGCATGCGCCTGGAGACTGCCAGAGCGGCCAGACATCAACCGAGGTGACCGACCCAGGAGTGTCCAAACAACTCACGCTCGTCAGTAAGTAGAGTAATTGTTAGACCTGGTATCAAATTCCTCTGTGGTGGTGCAGTCAGAGTAGGGCCTGCATGGTTAGACCTGGTATCAAACCCTGTGTGGTGGTGCAGTCAGAGTAGGGTCTACATGGTTAGACCTGGTATCAAACCCTGTGTGGTGGTGCAGTCAGAGTAGGGCCTGCATGGTCAGACCTGGTATCAAACCCTGTGTGGTGGTGCAGTCAGAGTAGGGTCTACATGGTTAGACGTGGTATCAAACCCCTGTGTGGTGGTGCAGTCAGAGTAGGGTCTACATGGTTAGACCTGGTATCAAACCCTGTGTGGTGGTGCAGTCAGAGTAGGGCCTGCATGGTCAGACCTGGTATCAAACCTTGGTGTGGTGGTGCAGTCAGAGTAGGGCCTACATGGTTAGACGTGGTATCAAACCCCTGTGTGGTGGTGCAGTCAGAGTAGGGTCTACATGGTTAGACCTGGTATGAAACCCCTGTGTGGTGGGGCAGTCAGAGTAGATCTACATGGTTAGACCTGGTATCAAACCCCTGTGTGGTGGGGCAGTCAGAGTAGGGCCTATATGGTTAGACCTGGTATCAAACCTGTGTGTGGTGGTGCAGTCAGAGTAGGGTCTACATGGTAAGACCTGGTATCAAACCTTGGTGTGATGGTGCAGTCAGAGTAGGGTCTACATGGTTAGACCTGGTATCAAACCTGTGTGTGGTGGTGCAGTCAGAGTACGGCCTACATGGTTAGACCTGGTATCAAACCTTGGTGTGGTGGTGCAGTCAGAGTAGGGTCTACATGGTCAGACCTGGTATCAAACCTGTGTGTGGTGGTGCAGTCAGAGTAGGGCCTACATGGTTAGCCCTGGTATCAAACCCCTGTGTGGTGCTGCAGTCAGAGTAGGGTCTACATGGTTAGACCTGATATCAAACCTTGGTGTGGTAGTGCAGTCACAGTAGGGCCTACATGGTTAGACCTGGTATGAAACCCCTGTGTGATGGTGCAGTCAGAGTAGGGTCTACATGGTTAGACCTGGTATCAATCCCCCGTGTGGTGGTGCAGTCAGAGTAGGGTCTACATGGTTAGACCTGGTATGAAACCCCTGTGTGGTGGTGCAGTCAGAGAAGGGTCTACATGGTTAGACCTGGTATCAAACCCCTGTGTGGTGGTGCAGTCAGAGTAGGGTCTACATGGTTAGACCTGGTATCAAACCCCTGTGTGGTGGTGCAGTCAGAGTAGGGTCTACATGGTTAGACCTGGTATCAAACCTGTGTGGTGCTGCAGTCAGAGTAGGGTCTACATGGTTAGACCTGGTATCAAACCTTGGTGTGGTGGTGCAGTCAGAGTAGGGTCTACATGGTTAGACCTGGTATGAAACCTGTGTTGTGGTGCAGTCAGAGTAGGGTCTACATGGTTAGACCTGGTATCAAACCCCTGTGTGGTGGTGCAGTCAGAGTAGGGTCTACATGGTAAGACGTGGTATCAAACCTGTGTGGTGGTGCAGTCAGAGTAGGGTCTACATGGTTAGACCTGGTATGAAACCTGTGTGGTGGTGCAGTCAGAGCAGGGTCTACATGGTAAGACCTGGTATCAAACCCCTGTGTGTGCTGGTGCAGTCAGAGTAGGGTCTACATGGTTAGACCTGGTATCAAACCCCTGTGTGCTGGTGCAGTCAGAGTAGGGTCTACATGGTTAGACCTGGTATCAAACCCCTGTGTGGTGGTGCAGTCAGAGTAGAGTCTACATGGTTAGACCTGGTATGAAACCTGTGTGGTGGTGCAGTCAGAGTAGGGTCTACATGGTTAGACCTGGTATCAAACCTGTGTGGTGGTGCAGTCAGAGTAGGGTCTACATGGTTAGACCTGGTATGAAACCCCTGTGTGGTGGTGCAGTCAGAGTAGGGTCTACATGGTTAGACCTGGTATGAAACCTGTGTGGTGGTGCAGTCAGAGTAGGGTCTACATGGTTAGACCTGGTATGAAACCCCTGTGTGGTGGTGCAGTCAGAGTAGGGTCTACATGGTTAGACCTGGTATCAAACCTGTGTGTTGTGGTGCAGTCAGAGTAGGGTCTACATGGTTAGACCTGGTATCAAACCTGTGTGTTGTGGTGCAGTCAGAGTAGGGCCTACATGGTTAGACCTGGTATGAAACCTGTGTGGTGGTGCAGTCAGAGTAGGGTCTACATGGTTAGACCTGGTATCAAACCTGTGTGGTGGTGCAGTCAGAGTAGGGTCTACATGGTTAGACCTTGTATCGCCCCACACTGCAATATTCAAGCTATATGACGGCGGTCTGTAAATAATCGAGTCTGGACCAGACATTCCAGTGATTGATATCATGTGCATCGATCCGCGCAATTGGGGTAGGATGACATGCATCAACCAAGTTAGCGAGCCTGACCACCGGATCCTGTTAGACGCCTCTTACGACAAGCATAGTTACCTTTTACTGCAAGAATGGGCTGCTGGAGACCTATTCCACTCCGTAGCTCAATGTAGAGGGAAGGCCCGACGTGGTGCAGGGCTTTCACCACTTTGGTGAAACCCACGACGATAGGTATGGTGCACACAAACCTAGAAACATAATCAGATTCGAACCAACGGTCATAGGTTCCCAACACTCCGCACACTGACTTGCTGCGCTCAGACGACTGGATCTGCCGTGTTCTCCATTGTAATGAAAGACACATTTTGTTTTAGTGTTTACCTTTTATAAGATAAATGACTGATTTGTTCATTAACCCTCCGGCAGAGTCAGACTCAAAGATGTCAGATGTGTTTAGCGCAACTTTTAACAATATTCCCGTTAGTTTGTGTGGTGCTGACAAGCCAAGGTTCATAATGTTGCTCGACACAGCGGCGCTTCAGATTCGTTGGGTGCCCATGACACCTCCTCGACAGGTGTTCCCCTAATGATTATTATTTTATTATTTTTTTGTGAACTCTAAAAGGATCAAACAAAAGACGACGGAATAAGTGCCCGGTCCTGAAATATCAATAATATGTTTACAGTAAACTTACATCCCCATGAATCCACGCCAATGTCTGGGCGCTGACACAGCTCTTTGGACAAGGTTGGATGTATGTTTTAGTATTTTTGTTGAAAATATGTCACCAGCTGACAATTTGGTCATAGTGTTGCTGTATGTTTACCCGATCACCTATAACATTCCAATGTAGAAATGTTAAGTATGCTTAAAGGGACCCGTCGTAAGAGGCGACTAACGGGATCGGGTGGTCCTGCTTCCTGACTTGGTTGATGCATGTCATCCTATCCCAGCTGCGTTGATCTATGCTCATGACATATATCATTGGATTGTCTGGTCTAGACTCGATTATTTACAGACACCCTTTATATAGCTGGAATAGTGCTGAGTGCTGAGTGCGGTGTTAAACAACAAACAATGTATGCTGAAAGGAAGGGTTGGGGATGTGGTTGTGTTGGGGTTCCACATCACTGCACCGTGTTCGGTGTCGTAAAAGTGACACGATTCTGTTATAGGTAGCTGTGAAGCGCCCACGACGACTGCTGCGCCGACGCCGACGCCGGCTCCAGGTACGGTGCCGACTGTGAGTGGCTCGACCACCGCAGCTTCTAATACTCCTTCCGGCTCTACTGCAACCTCTTCTTCTACTGTAGTTGATGGATGTAAGTCTGGCTCTCTACGCCGCACTCACTCTCTCTCTGTGCTCCTCACACCCTCCCCGGTACTAAACATCTTACCCTAAAGGTCCAGTGGCTATTACGAGTTATGTCCCTTCTATGCCCCTCCTATTGACCAGTCAGATTCAACCTCTCATATCACTTGCATTTGCTTGAAACAAAATGACGTCGCCCAGTGAAGACGATCTGAAATTAGACGGGCCATACCTCGCGAAGTGCAGCAAATCAAGAGAGGACCTTGATTAAAAACATGAAAAGATTTGGAAAATATCTGTGGACGCCGAGTTGACGGTACACATAATTTGCAAATCCTGCAGTCGACCGATAAGTGCACGTTGAAATTCATGTTGTTTAGGAACCGGATGTATAATTCATTTCGCGATTTTGATTGGACTATTGGCCTTGTTAGTCGAGCCATAATATAAATCCATAATTGCAGCCTAGTTCGGCAAGGGTTGAAACTGGACTTTTACAGTCCGTCAGTTAACTCCCTTGCCTTGAGAAGATGTGAGCTAAATAGCTGTAGCATCCTCGGCTATCCAGGGTATTATATCTCAATTCTAGTAGGATTCGTCGCTACCATAGGTTCCTTTCGGAACGGTCGTCACTACGTCAATCTCTTGAATCTCAGCACAGAATGTCTGTCTCATGTAAGTAATCTGATTGGACGAGCATTGTTTAGTTTTACAAATCAGGGTCAACTTAAAGCTAAGGCAACGGGTGAATCCAGGGTATTTATCATAATATGATGGAGATATTACACACTGGAAAATCGAGGATGACGTATTATTAGTAGTAGTATTAGTAGTAGTAGTAGTAGTAGTAGTAGTAGTAGTAGTAGTAGTAGTTTTGTCTTTTGTTTAACGCCGCACTCAGCAGTATTTCAGGTACACCAGTACAGCAGCAGCAGCAGAAGTAGTATTAGTATCAGTATTAGTGGTATTAGTAGTATTAGTAGTAGTAGTAACTTCAGATATCAAGGGTTAATTTGGGCCACAGAAGGTCTCTATGGGGACCCCCCCTACTTCCTGTTGCAACCAATATTCTCTCTGACGAGGGTCTTACCCTCCACAGATGCTATTGATACCAATACCCATACCCAATACCTGTATTTTCTACACCAGCTGTTTCGTTAAATGTCTGTGTTCCTTTTACATCTCCGACAATCACACAACTGTACCTTCACGCTACCTTCTGGAAAGAAACTGCCGTGGCTGACTAACTGACAGATCTGTGATATCTCTCCTCCCCTGTTACTGACTCGTGTGTGTCCAGTGCTCTCCCCTGTTACTGACTCGTGTGTGTCCAGTGCTCTCCCCTGTTACTGACTCGTTTGTGTACAGTGCTCTCCCCTGTTACTGACTCGTGTGTGTCCAGTGCTCTCCCCTGTTACTGACTCGTGTGAGTACAGTGCTCTCCCCTGTTACTGACTCGTGTGTGTACAGTGCTCTCCCCTGTTACTGACTCGTGTGTGTCCAGTGCTCTCCCCTGTTACTGACTCGTGTGTGTACAGTGCTCTCCCCTGTTACTGACTCGTGTGTGTACAGTGCTCTCCCCTGTTACTGACTCGTGTGTGTCCAGTGCTCTCCCCTGTTACTGACTCGTGTGTGTCCAGTGCTCTCCCCCGTTACTGACTCGTGTGTGTACAGTGCTCTCCCCTGTTACTGACTCGTGTGTGTCCAGTGCTCTCCCCTGTTACTGACTCGTGTGTGTCCAGTGCTCTCCCCTGTTACTGACTCGTGTGTGTACAGTGCTCTCCCCTGTTACTGACTTGTGTGTGTACAGTGCTCTCCCCTGTTACTGACTCGTGTGTGTCCAGTGCTCTCCCCTGTTACTGACTCGTGTGTGTACAGTGCTCTCCCCTGTTACTGACTCGTGTGTGTACAGTGCTCTCCCCTGTTACTGACTCGTGTGTGTACAGTGCTCTCCCCTGTTACTGACTTGTGTGTGTACAGTGCTCTCCCCTGTTACTGACTCGTGTGTGTACAGTGCTCTCCCCTGTTACTGACTCGTGTGTGTACAGTGCTCTCCCCTGTTACTGACTCGTGTGTGTCCAGTGCTCTCCCCTGTTACTGACTCGTGTGTGTCCAGTGCTTTCCCCTGTTACTGACTCGTGTGTGTCCAGTGCTCTCCCCTGTTACTGACTCGTGTGTGTCCAGTGCTCTCCCCTGTTACTGACTCGTGTGTGTACAGTGCTCTCCCCCGTTACTGACTCGTGTGTGTACAGTGCTCTCCCCCGTTACTGACTCGTGTGTGTCCAGTGCTCTCCCCTGTTACTGACTCGTGTGTGTCCAGTGCTCTCCCCTGTTACTGAATCGTGTGTGTCCAGTGCTCTCCCCCGTTACTGACTCGTGTGTGTCCAGTGCTCTCCCCTGTTACTGACTCGTGTGTGTCCAGTGCTCTCCCCTGTTACTGACTCGTGTGTGTGCAGTGCTCTCCCCTGTTACTGACTCGTGTGTGTACAGTGCTCTCCCCTGTTACTGACTCGTGTGTGTACAGTGCTCTCCCCTGTTACTGACTCGTGTGTGTACAGTGCTCTCCCCTGTTACTGACTCGTGTGTGTACAGTGCTCTCCCCTGTTACTGACTCGTGTGTGTACAGTGCTCTCCCCTGTTACTGACTTGTGTGTGTACAGTGCTCTCCCCTGTTACTGACTCGTGTGTGTACAGTGCTCTCCCCTGTTACTGACTTGTGTGTGTACAGTGCTCTCCCCTGTTACTGACTCGTATCAAGCTCCTTCCAAGCGCGTGAGACATTCGTTACACTCTCGGTAACATCGCTGCCACCAGTGTGGGCGCGGCCATTACAAGAATCTTGAAATTTGCCCTCTAACCCCAAATGCAGTCACGTTCATACTTTTGTTTATGTGTTTGTGACTGCCATCATAGTTCATTTTAAAAAGGTTTACGACTGACCATGTTTTCCAGATGAATTTACTTTGTTGTTTTAATAATCAGATTGATTCGAGATTGCAGACTAACGGAAAACCAACCAACTTCTCCCTTACATTCTTACTATATCAATAACACGATAGTTTTAATGAAACAGAAATTCAAATTGACAAACGAAGAAAGTAATTTAGCAGCGATAAGTGTATTCGGCGTCACGACAGTCGTCGCTTGTTTGTAAACATAACGGTCATTCGGTTACGAGTTCAACTCCAAGCATGGTTGTGGCCACCTATTTACAGTGGGGAGTTTTGACTGGTGGCAGCGATAGTATAGAGAGCTCCGCGAACGGGCTATCGCTGTGAGGAGCTTGTGACTCGTATGTGTACAGTGCTCTCCCCTGTTACTGACGCGTGTGTGTACAGTGCCCTCCCCTGTTACTGACTCGTGTGTGTCCAGTGCTCTCCCCTGTTACCGACTCGTGTGTGTCCAGTGCTCTCCCTGTTACTGATTCGTGTGTGTACAGTGCCCTCCTCTGTTACTGACTCGTGTGTGTCCAGTGCTCTCCCCTGTTACTGACCCGTGTGTGTCCAGTGCTCTCCCCTGTTACTGACCCGTGTATGTCCAGTGCTCTCCCCTGTTACTGACTCGTGTGTGTCCAGTGCTCTCCCCTGTTACTGACCCGTGTGTGTCCAGTGCTCTCCCCTGTTACTGACCCGTGTGAGTACAGTGCTCTCCCCTGTTACTGACTCGTGTGAGTACAGTGCTCTCCCCTGTTACTGACCCGTGTGTGTCCAGTGCTCTCCCCTGTTACTGACTCGTGTGAGTACAGTGCTCTCCCCTGTTACTGACCCGTGTGTGTCCAGTGCTCTCCCCTGTTACTGACCCGTGTGTGTCCAGTGCTCTCCCCTGTTACTGACCCGTGTGTGTACAGTGCTCTCCCCTGTTACTGACCCGTGTGTGTCCAGTGCTCTCCCCTGTTACTGACTCGTGTGAGTACAGTGCTCTCCCCTGTTACTGACCCGTGTGTATAGGATGTGAATAGTTTGATATGGTACAGCCGTAGGATGTGAATAGTTTGATATGGTACAACTGTAGGATGTGAACAGTTTGATATGGTACAAATGTATGATGTGAATAGTTTGATATGGTACAGCTGTAGGGTGTGAATAGTTTGACACGGTACAACTGTCGGATGTAAACAGTTTGACATAGAACACCAGTAGGATGGGAACAGTTAGACATGGTTCAACTGTAGGATGTGAACAGTTTGACACAGAACACCAGTAGGATGTGAACAGTTAGACACGGTACAACTGTAGGATGTAAACAGTTTGACAAAGAAAACCAGTAGGATGTGAACAGTTAGACATGGTACAACTGTAGGATGTGAACAGTTAGACATGGTACAACTGTATGATGTGAACAGTTAGACACAATATAACTGTAGGATGTGAACAGTTTGACACAGAACACCAGTAGGATGTGAACAGTTTGACACAGAACACCAGTAGGATGTGAACAGTTTGACACAGAACACCAGTAGAATGTGAACTGTTAGTCGTGGTACAACTGTAGGTTGTGAACAGTTTGACACAGAACACCAGTAGGATGTGAACAGTTAGTCATGGTACAACTGTAGGATGTGAACAGTTAGAGATGGTACAACTGTAGGATGTGAACAGTTTGAAATAGAACACCAGTAGGATGTGAACAGTTAGACATGGTACAACTGTAGGATGTGAACAGTAAGACACGGTACAACTGTAGGATGTAAACAGTTTGATACAAAACACCAGTAGGATGTGAACAGTTAGTCATGGTACAACTGTAGGATGTGAATAGTTTGATATGGTACACCAGTAGGATGTGAACAGTTAGACACAGTACAACTGTAGGATGTGAACAGTTAGACACAGAAAACCAGTAGGATGTGAACAGTTAGACATGGTACAACTGTAGGATGTAAACAGTTTGACATGGTACAACTGTAGGATGTAAACAGTTTGACACTGTAAAACTGTAGGATGTGAACAGTTAGAGATGGTACAACTGTAGGATGTGAACCGTTAGACATGGTACAACTGTAGGATGTGAACAGTTAGACATGGTAGAACTGTAGGATGTAAACAGTTTGACACAGAACACCAGTAGGGTGTGAACAGTAAGACATGGTACAACTGTAGGATGTGAACAGTTAGACATGGTGGAACTGTAGGATGTAAACAGTTTGACACAGAACACCAGTAGGGTGTGAACAGTAAGACATGGTACAACTGTAGGATGTGAACGGTTTGACACAGAACACCAGAAGAATGTGAACAGTTAGACATGGTACAACTGTAGGATGTAAACAGTTTGACACAGAACAGCAGTAGGATGTGAACAGTAAGACATGGTACAACTGTAGGATGTGAACAGTTAGACATGGTACAACTGTAGGATGTGAACAGTTTGACACAGAACACCAGTAGGATGTGAACAGTAAGACATGGTACAACTGTAGCATGTGAACAGTAAGACATGGTACAACTGTAGGATGTGAACGGTTTGACACAGAACACCAGTAGGATGTGAACAGTAAGACATGGTACAACTGTAGGATGTGAACAGTTTGACACAGAACACCAGTAGTGTGTGAACAGTAAGACATGGTACAACTGTAGGATATGAACAGTTAGACATGGTACAACTGTAGGATGTGAACAGTTTGACACAGAACACCAGTAGTGTGTGAACAGTAAGACATGGTACTACTGTAGGATATGAACAGTAAGACATGGTACAACTGTAGGATGTGAACAGTTTGACATAGAACACCAGTAGGATGTGAACAGTTAGACATGGTACAACTGTAGGATGTGAACAGTTTGACACAGAACACCAGTAGGATGTGAACAGTTTGACACAGAACACCAGTAGGGTGTGAACAGTAAGACATGGTACAACTGTAGGATGTGAACAGTTTGACACAGAACACCAGTAGTGTGTGAACAGTAAGACATGGTACAACTGTAGGATATGAACAGTTAGACATGGTACAACTGTAGGATGTGAACAGTTTGACACAGAACACCAGTAGTGTGTGAACAGTAAGACATGGTACTACTGTAGGATATGAACAGTAAGACATGGTACAACTGTAGGATGTGAACAGTTTGACATAGAACACCAGTAGGATGTGAACAGTTAGACATGGTACAACTGTAGGATGTGAACAGTTTGACACAGAACCCCAGTTGGGTGTGAACAGTTTGACACAGAAACCCAGTAGGGTGTGAAGTTATGTGTGGATGGTATCACTAACGCTGTTTCTCACTCTGTTCCAGCTACGACCACCGAGAAGGTAAGTGTTGACCCAGCATCTCCACAGATACGTCAGTGATAGTATCTGATGACCTTGTGTTCCCATACACGTCAGTACACAGGCAGGCCGCTCTCACAGGCAGGCCACTCTCACAGGCAGGCCACTCTCACAGACAGGCCACCCTCACAGACAGGCCACTCTCACAGGCAGGCCACTCTCACAGGCAGGCCGCTCTCACAGGCAGGCCACCCTCACAGGCATGGGTAGCATGGGAAGACGTGACATGCTATGGGTGTCAACGCCCTTTTGCTGTACGATATTTCGGGGGTGTATCACTTTTCTCCTGAGGATGCAGTAGCCCTGAATCGTCGTAGGAAAAAGACGTCA
Source organism: Haliotis rufescens (assembly GCF_023055435.1). Classification (NCBI taxonomy): domain Eukaryota; kingdom Metazoa; phylum Mollusca; class Gastropoda; order Lepetellida; family Haliotidae; genus Haliotis; species Haliotis rufescens. The sequence goes on along the minus strand of NW_025963891.1, from coordinate 5,683,628 downwards.
TATCGGCATTCATGGTTTCTTGCTTGACCCAATATTGCGCTGTTGGTCTCTTTTAAGACAATGAATTCAATCTACGCATATTTTCTTTTCGCATCTCGAGGCATCAGTAGGGCCTTGAAATGGTTTTATGGTAGACTTATGAACATTTCAAGGTTTGACGCATCAGTGACCGAGCTTGTGTCAGGTGGGACTGTATGGTTCGTGTTGAACCATATGTTCCCGTGTTGTTTAAGGTGAACAAGTAACTATCACTTGCATGTGTTTGTGACGGGTGCCACCGACAGGGCAGGATACGCCCACCTTTTCGCGTACAATGGAGATTACTTATGATTATGAAAATGTTTTCTCTCGCTTTTATTTATGTGTGTTTTTTGTTGAAAAGAATAACATTTTAAGGACCTTTCGTATTATATTATTTATTACAATTAAAGCTAACAAACGAGTATGGTAAACCTCATCATAATCATGTGAATACTGATGGATATATATGGTAATAGGTTACCCGGATGTTCAAAAAGAAGTGTGAGTGAGTGAATATGGTGTTATGCCGCTTTTAGCAATGTTCCAGCCATATCACGACGGGGCACACCAGAAATTTTACCCATGTGGGGAATCGAACCAGGGCATTCGGCGTGACGATAAACGCTTTAACCACTAGGCTACCCCACCGCCCATCATCAAGAAGATGTTCGATTAGCAGAAATACTATGTTCCACGCAATACCTTCATACCTTGGTTCTTGCAAGACTACTAACTCAAGCACAATGCCTGTTAAACGGTTGAAGGCTGAAACGGCAACTCAGCAAAACAGCATTGTTTCGGCGAGAACGCTACGGAAGGTCTAGCGGAAGCCGCACATATATAACGACTTATCATAATATACTTTATTCAGACATATTCATCGGTTACAAATAACACATGTAACTAATATGTCAAGGTCCACCTCTTAATTGTCACAATTAACACATAAATAGTATTTGTATTGTCGCCGAAATTCTTGTCACACTTGATTAAATTGTCCGTCTGTGCCAGCCTGTACTGAAAGAAAAAAAATGTCCGCCAGGCGGCAAAGTCAGGGTCAGCGAACATCTGTTGGGTATCTTCAAAAGATGCTCGGCCCGGATTTTCAGATAATCTCCTGTCAAACACACCATACTGTTCAACGAATACAAGTACCTTGTGATGAACGTTCACTACGTATCTCAATATGGCAGTGTTTCAGATTGTCTGTTTCCCTTATTTCCAGAATTCGGCAACAACACGTTTTATGGAAGCATGGACCCTCCTGGTTACCCTTACTCTGATTGGCTGGACACTGTAAAAGGGCAAGGTCAGCGTAACCATGGTGCTAGAACGTGGTTCGCCTTTAAAGGAGCGTCGAAGTATTGTGTAATATCAGCCCCTACGACACAGTGCAATCTTATCAGTCCGCTTTACTTTTGTTTATTTACAGTTATTGTTTTCAGTATTTGTTGTATTTGGATTGTGTTAAAATATTTCAAAATAAACATTTTCCTGATAACTTTATGAAACTGTAATATCTAGTCGTAGTTATCCATCCGCACCCATTGGGCCAAACTCCATCCAGAGTTAAGTTGCCTTGGTTCAAGGTCATAGATAGGGTACATCCGGGCCACGAAAACCATTATGCCAGGGTTAATACCTGGTCCGACAGTATGCATTCTGTGTGAAAACTTCTTTTCGTAGCCTTGTTTTTATCATTGATACAAGTTATGATTATGTGATGATTATGATTATGATTATTATTATTATATGTGCGTCTGTATGCATGCAAAGCAAACGGAATAAAATTATGTATTCATGTCGATGTTAAACGAATTAAGCGTTCTGAAAGAAAATATACGCAGGATATTTGTGGATATTGTCTTTTAATATGAAGTTTACGCGCCATAACGGCTTTTCTATTGGACGATGGCCGGTCATACAACATGATGTCCAAACTCTGACATCCCTAGTTTGGCTGTCACTGTACGACTGTTCATACTCTGATGAACTCGCTCAAAGTGTAAGTTAGATCTTTGTTAAACATGTGATGTGATGTGTTCATTGGGATGTTAAGAATGATATCCAAGGTAGTGTTCAATATATGACGTTCACTCTGACGTTCCGTGTCACGAGTGATATTCAGTATGACGATCGGAATGATATTCAATAAGACGTTCAATCTGGTTTTCAATAGGATATTTATGAATGATATTCGATATTACCTTCAGACATTATGTTCAGTGTGACGCTCAGTATATTATCGTGATCCGTATATACCTGCTAAACCTGTCACATTACCTCACTATATCTAATACATGTGTGTGTGCTTAATCAACCAGCTTAAATGTACCGTGCAATGTTAACAAGATTATACTCTCTTTTCAATAGCTATTACAGGGAAATGTTTGAAATAAACAAACACATATTTTACAAATTACAGGACATAGTTATGGGAGTTGTAAAATATTATATCCTTATTTATTACGGACAGATGTATATGCATTTAGAAAACCGAATTAACCTATCTGGCCACAAATGTGCATTTGGGTCTGCCTTTTTGATGTTCGGGAAAAGGGCTGGGATTTCTATGGATATCTATGCTCGATATATTTTCAGCTTCAGATGCAAAACCAAATATTTTTGATTATTATTATGAGCCTGAATATGTTTTAACAACATCTTGCAATAATGTTTCTTTCAAATGTTCATATTTTCTTACATACAGTTTTATGAATTGTTCAAGACAATTTTATCTTGTTAATAATTAGGAGAGAAAATGGTAAAAGAATATAATATCTTAAAAAGTATATCATTAATTCAAATTTAAATTTGAACAAATTACAATGAAAAAATGTTACTCAGAATGTTATATTAACACAGACACATTCAGAAGAGAAACAAAATACTCGTTCGAATGCAGTATTCATTAATTAGTGTATGTACACTTTTATATGGTTCACTGCTGTTTTTGCCTCAAATGCGGTTACCTCCCCTACTGAGTTAATAAACATCGTTGAAACCCCGTGGAATAAGCGCTGTAGACTACTCATTATTGTGACAAATTTGCTAACACCTTTTATGAATTAATGGGTTTCGTTAAAAATAAAACTGACAACTAACAACATCAGAATAATGTGTTTAACACATATACCAAAAATACATCGTCACAGACAATTGTAGACAAAATTAGAAGCCATGCATTTCCTATATTATTACCCATAACCCCCCATTCTTTTAACAGAACTATTACAAATAGAACACAGCAGCCAAATATGCCGTCAGCATAGGTCGAGACACATGTATTTTAAGTCCAATTTACGGGATTCCCTTATTCAATCACACAGATACCAGTTGCCTTGGCTACGTCCACTTGAGTTAGTCACAGTTTTCACGTGCAATTGCCAGGAGATAGTAGTTAAAAAGGTAATAACATGATTTGATTTAAGGAAGAGAATATATGGATGTCAGCTTCTTTTTTATGGGAAACACAACGTTTCGTAGTGTATGCTTACTCCTTCGTCGGGTGAATGAATGCCATGAGGAAGAGAGCATATATATGTGCATGTAAGGACAACAAAATTAATAAGATAACAAAAGGCGGAAAATAACAAAGGGTAGAAATTAACAAGGGAAGCCAACAGATGATTGGCGCTGATAGGTGTTTAGCAATAGACATCCATTTACCTGATGAAGGAGTAAGCATATACTCCGAAACGTTTTGTTCCTCATAATAAAGAAGTTGACATCCATATATTCTCTTCCTTGTGTCTATCTCTTCTAAATGCCTTTCAAAGACTTGATGATTTGATTTGCACAAATATGACAAAGATCACACTTCCGGATCCTATTATCAATATCACGTGACCATATGAATAGCTTATTTCAGTTATCCTTTACTGATGTATTGATACACTATTACTATTCCTTATGTAACAATGAATAAAAAGTTTTGTTAAACCATCTATCTGTTGTATATAAAAAATATATAGCTGTGTTAAAACAGGGGATTGAATTTACTTAGCACTGGAATTCTTATTTGTCTTTGGGGCACGAGTCTGAGGCGCCGCAATTCGCTGGACAGAGTTGCGTCCCTTGGCATGCCAGAACCCAGTGATAGTGGGTTCGAATCCCGGTTCTCCCCGATTATGTTTATTAGTTTGTCAGCACCATACCCGTGCTTGTGGGTTTCACCAAAGTGGGGTAAATGTCTGATACTTGAATCACTTCGGGCTTTCCTTCCACATTAGGCTTACACGCCGTGATATAACTGGAATACCGCTAGAATCGGCGTTAAACAAAACTCCCTCAATCAATTATTTTGCCAAGATGTGTGGCAGACATTTTCTCTTTATGTCAACAGTTTAAAGCCTAAAGACTAATTAGAATATCAAGAATATTCGACTTTTTATTTTTTCGATAAAATGCCAGCCCCGATATCAGAGGGGTCCACTAGTAGATTCATTATGTGAACTGCCGCGTGTTCCGTAATTTGTTGCCACCAGTATATTATGCGAATTTCCAGAAACTGACGAGGATCACCCCATCTACGTGGGTTTTGGTGATAACATGACTGTGACTTGTACATCCGCTTATATCATGTTCCTTCCTATTGTCTAATAAACCATGTCTACCCCAAACACTGTTTCTGTCATATGTAATCCCTTTGTATCCTGGGCCGCCTCCGTGGTCTAGTGGTAGAGCTCGGAGTCAGTATACTGTGTTTGAGTGGGGTATTCATGTTAAACTCCGACATGGTATCTCAGTGGGCTGGCACTTGAATCGGCACGCACGCACGCACGCACACACACACACAACTGGGACTCTAGCAAATGTCATGATTACATTCTGAACAACGTTGACCCTGTAATGGCAATGAATAGCGTTATCAATATGGCTGCCATGGTGCCCATATTGAAAATTGGATTCGAACCTCTTCAAGAAATTCGGGTGCAATTCCCACAAGCATGTGAAGTTTTAGCTTCATTGGTGAAGTCGTTTCGAAGAAGATGTTTACAGACGTCGATGCCTGACAAGTAGGGGACGACATAAGTCCTCTTGATTTGACATATCAAATGTTTTAATGTACAACAAAAAGTCAATGTGACAATTATGAGTTGTGCAGTTACATTGTCCGCTATCATAAAGTAAACAAGGACAGAGAGCAAGCATACACCGATATGATGTCGAACAGAATTGACCAGACCACAAACGGTAATAATAAATTTGATTTTATTTCATGAACAGTAAACCTCACTGAGGTAAATAAAGCATATAAATAAAATGTAGGAATATAGCTTGCGAACATCACTCAACATTATCACAAACAACAGCGGGGGACACGGAAGACGAGGGTAGTATACATACATATCTTACAATGTCGTCGTCGTCGTCACAGCATCTTCCCGAGGCAAGTGAGTTAACTGACTGTAAAAGTCCTGTTTCCACCCTTGACGAACTAGGCTGGTATTATGGAGTTACATTTTGGCTGGACTAACGAGTCTATGCATAGTCGCGCACTGAAATCGAAATCCGGTTCGTAAAGTGTCATGCATAGTTCCGTCGACTGCAGGATTTGCAAAGCATGTGCACCGCTAACTCGTTGTCAACAAATATTTTCTATATCTTTTCATGTTTTTGATCAAGGTGCTCACGTGATCTGATGCACTTCGCGATGTAAGACTCGTTTGATCACAATATAGATCTCGATTATCGATCAGATCGTCTTGACTGGGCGCCACCGTTTTGTTTGAAGCAAATGTTAGTGATACGAGAGGTTGAATCTGATTGGTCAATAGGAGAGGCATAGAAAGGACATTACTCGTAATAGCCACTGGTGGCGCTACGATCGAACCCAGGAATTCCAGCCTAGTTCGGCAAGGGTGGAAACTGGACTTTTAAAGTCAGTTAACTCTCTTGCCTCGGGTGGATGTCGTCACACGGGCAATCACAAAGCTCACATGTCGGATGTCGTCTTTGCTTAGATCCCAAACAACATACATGTTAATATAAGACATCAGTTTTGATTTGATTTAATCACAAATATATTTGATTTTCAATTTAGATGCACACGAAGAAGGCATTCGGATGTGACCTTTGTGAGTGGGATTCCTCTTTGGCCTGTCAAGGGAAGTGTTTGAATTAGTAGATAATGCTGGTAAATAAATACAACAATTACTACAACGTTCGGAATATTATCACATTAAACACAGTTGGAAGTCAGAGACAAAGTTTCAATTTAACAAAATATACAATCTCACGAAGGAGGTAATTTGTGACAAACAAGCTATACTTAATTTATAATTATTGGAAGTATATATTATCATGGTCCTGGTAATTTTTTAACATTGTTAACATTGTTACATATTTTACATGAAATATTATTCACAATTACTGCTGTACACAAGTATAACAACGACAGCCGGTACAGGTGCGACACATATTACCGCCAACACCATCACTGAGAACCTTACAATTGGTGACCGGATTATCTCCCTTTGAAAGAACGGCAAGCGCCTTTTAACCAACAAAATTGTCAACAGAGTCGAGTCTAAATAGATACTGTTACCCCACGTGTTTTGATAATGGAAATGAGACGATGGTGAAGCAATGACAGGTTACACTGCTAAGCATTAAGCATTAACATAGCTTAGCTGCGGTAACTGCATCCCTGTGCTGATGCCCATAAACGATTTTCATATTGACTTGTGACTCGTTTATTGGGAGCCGCACAGGGCTGAGGTTACCACAGCTGGCGTAAGCTGCGTCAGTCAAGGTGATAAAATAAGAATAAATAGGTAAATAGTATCTAGAGGCAATACTAGGAGATAGGAATCTCAATATTTGGCTTTTCATGGGAAGACTAGCCTCAAGGTATATGTGACCGTGGATTTGTCACCGTGTGTGGCAGTGAGGTAAGAAATCGTGTGTCTGGCTCGAGGTGAAGGACACCCCGTCTAACATTGTGGTGAAGTACGTTGTTGAGGGAGACATTGTAATGAGAATGAGTTGCCTCCCTTACCATGCACGATAAATGTTCTTCGTTTCTGACACGTGTGACATGCCTAGTGTGTGATTTGAGAGTATTTGAAAAAAATGCCATCAAAGATTAAAATGGTAATACATTCGAATACAAATCGAAAAAACCCATAACACAAAACAGAATAATCTGAACTGTCACAAATCCTTGTCTATTAACTTAGGAGACACAATTTTGAAAGATTCTTTGATAATGCAGACATGGACGAAAAGTCAGTCAACTTTGAAATACGTTTCGATTGAAATGAATGGAAGTATGGTTGTGTTATGCGAGGTCTCATGGGGTTGACATTGCAGTGCATACTGGGTACTAAAATATAAATCTCATTGGGTTGTAGATCTGGCCATCGTCTCCATAGTTAGCAAGCTACCATGGCTTGCGTTCTACCAATAAAGAAGTAGAGTGAACATGCATATATTAAGTGACTTGTACCCACCGCTCACACTCATCGACCACAGGACGGGCGTGCGGGATCCTCTGACACTGTGGAAACAGTGAAGTGGATTCTCCCACTCTGACCAATCAGCGATGCTGCATATATTCACCGACCAATCAGCGATGAGGATTACCCTCACACTGACCAATCATTGACGTGAAATACCCTGACTCTGACAATCAGCGAAACAGAATGACTAATCTGAGAACAGGAACGACATCACACTAATCCGAGATTGCCACCAGTCTGACCAATCAGCGACCCTGAATGCGGTCACTGACCAATCAGAGAAGTGGAATACTCTTAATCCTGATTGGCTGTGTCAGGTCCAACCTCAACACCACCAATCAGAGAAGTGGAATACTCTTAATCCTGATTGGCTGTGTCAGGTCCAACCTCAACACCACTATAAGGGTGTCCATGTAAACGACAGGGTACTGTATAGACTATTATTGCAGTGTGTCAGTAACGGTAGACGTTGTGTGAAGGCTTCATTTCACGATCAGATCTACATGAAAGTCTGAGTGTTCTTATCATCCGTGCCATCCGGCGTGGAGGCGGGCGTGGAGGCGGGCGTGGAGGTGGGAGTGGATCCGGGTGAAAGCTTCTCCGCTGCTTCTTCTATTCTCGATTTCCTGAGAGTTGCGAACAGTTCCTTGAACAACACCTTGTAGGGTGCAGGTTGTCCTGTGTCCTGGGTATAATCCTTCGTGAAGGTGAGGTTTAGGAGAGTCTGAACCTCCTTATTGGCTAGCCTCTTCCGCATCCTCTCCTCCGCAGTCTCCTCAGACTCGCCGGTCTGTCTTTTCGCTTTGATCACTGCCTCATATTTCTGAAATAGGTTCTTGTACTGTGTCTCCAGTTCATCCAGAATAGACAGTCCCGAGTCATCTGCGTCTCTCTCCAGAATCTCTGTAGCATCCACAGCCACTTTGCTGATTGACTCGGAGCTGCCATAAAGGCTGCCTCCACCACCCAGCTTCACAGCCTTGCCAGGCGTCTTCAGCTCTGGGTGGTCGTGTTCAATCTCCTTCAGAATGTGATACTGAGACTCCACATCCTCCACACTGCGGTCACAGCTCCAGCAAAGGATCTTAGCACAACGGTCATTGGCTTCCAACAGTTCAGCCTCTAAACTTTTGATTTGTGACACACGTTCTTCGAGCGATGCTATTCTTCTCTCCAAGATTTGATTTTCCTGAATGACAATAGAGTTCTCTAGTTCCACATCCTCCCTCTTGTGCTTCTCTATAGATTTCAAACTTTTCACATGCTGGACAGTTTCTTGAAGTCGCCGTATCTCTTGTTCATAGGGATTCATGGGTAGATTCTTGAGTTTTTCATTGTAAGTCCAGGACAAGTTCTCCAGGTAATACCCCTTCTTGGTCTCGGTTGTTTCATTGAGGCTGGCTAAACTCAGGGCACGGCGTGATTCCTGTTTCTTTGTGAGTCTTTCTACAGCTTTCATCTCGTCAATCTTCTTGAGGAGTTCCTCCACCCTGAAGTCCAAAAGCTCCACAGTGTTGCTCAATCTGGAACAACACATTAGATGAGTGAGTGAATGCTTTACACCACATTACATAGCAGCAATATCACTGAGGGAAAGGTGCTTTGGAATTATCAACTCACAGAAACTGTACCCACAGTAAGTAGATCGTAACGCTCGCAAGGAGCGAGGCAAAATACACAACCATCGAGAGAGTTTGTCAGATCTAAGCTAAGACGTCAGCAAAATTAATCTGGAGTAGTGGTTGAAATTGTGTACCATGTTGGATATGTCCAAAGTTATGCCGCACTCAGCAATATTCCAGCTATACGAGTGCTGTCTGGAGTCTGGACCTGTCAATCCAGTGATCGAAATCATGAGCATCGCTCCACACAACTGGGATATGATGACATGCAGGCCTGATCACGGGATCCAATTTGTCGCCTCTTACGGCAAGCATTACAATGTAATTTTTTCATGTAATTATCTTTAATATTATACCTTGTAACTCTCCTATGGAGCAATAAAAGAATATATATCTACATCTACATCTGTCTGAATGTAAGTACACTATTCTGGAGACATGAACACCTCAAGGCCTTCTGGCATGTACCAGAATCAAGTAAGGTCACACAATACCATAGGTGGGATCTAAGAAACTAAGTGAAGTGGTCATGCAGGTTAGAACTTGGCACTAGTCCTATAGTTATTGATGAACTGCCCAATAGTTATGGTATCTTAAGGACAAGTAGAGATTTGCACACTTCAAGGGTTTTGCTATATGTTATCATTATATGGACTAGTGGACTAAAACTGTTAGTTTCTTTCGCTGTCATGTCTCCAGCACAAACCTGTCCGCGACACATTCGCCTGCTCCTACCTGTCGATCTTCTCCTTGTCGGACTTGGACTGGGACAATAGCTTTTGATTCGTCTTCTCCAGCTCCTGTGACGACCTGTCGAGGTCCTCGTACACTCTCATCCGGGACTCGTTCGTCAGCCGCACAGTCTCAAGCTGCTTGGCATAGAACTGACAACAAACAGAGAACAGTAAGCGATGGAATGCTGTTTACCGCCGCAGTCAATAATATTCAAAGTAGATCACAGACCACTCCAGCTATGTCCCAAGACAAGCTGTTTGGTCAGGCACACCAGGGACAGACAGCATGATCAACGATCCACACTGTCGGGGAACGATGACATGCATCCATACCCCTACTTTACTTGGGTCTGACAACTATTCCGACTCGGAATCCCACACGAATAGGTGAGGTGAAATGGGGTTTAACGAAACGTCACGTGCGTGCGTGCTTGCACTAGTCCGGACAAATACCAATTTTATAGTGCTAGCCCACTGAGATACCATGCCGCAATTTAACATGAATACCCCAGTCAGCAGTATACTGACTCCGAGCCGACCAGTCCTTGTTTTAGCCCCTTAATGGTAAGCGCCAGACAGGGAAACAACAAGAACCATCTTTTAACGTCTTTTTCTATGACGCAGCCAGGGATCGAACCCCGGACCTTGCGCTATCCGGGCAGACGCTATCACAGCTTAGCGATGCCATTACCAATAAAAGATAAGAGATGATTGAGGAAGTAAGCAAGATGGTAGCAATTTCTACTCTTTGTTATAAGGTGAAATAACACTAGACCACGGAGGCGGTCTTATTCTTTGTTATGGTTTGAGTCGGTTGGGCACGAATTCACTGAAAATTGGAGAGATGATTTAAATGGTGTTTCATTTGTTAATTTTTGCATTAGTATTAACTAGCATGCAGTAGAGGAGTGCTACACGTCGGACCTGTACTTCCAGTGCTTGTTCATGGTTGGTCTGATGCAGGGCGACCACCTGGGACTCCAACTCTCGGTTTCTCTCCAGCAACGCCTTACCCAACTCCGCCGCCAACTGCAGATCTACAACAGCAGCAACATCGTCTTATGTCCAACATAAAGAGTATTTCAGTCATAATACGGCCGGTCAGCTTGACGTAGGAGGAAAACCCAAAGCGATGCAAGTCTGAGACGTTTGTGAAAACATTTGCGAAACCCACGAGCACGGGTACGGTGCGGACAAATCTAGAAACAATCAGGGATAATTTGGGATTCATAAGATCATACGTTTCTGGTACGCCTAAGGGACGTAACTCTGCACCGCAGTTGGTTTTTGACACATCAAACAAGAAGTCCTGAAAACACATTTTACATGAATATTACTGAAAAAACATTGAAAATAGAATATAATATCTATGTTCACAGCTTATTGCAAATGTAGAGCGTGAAAGTGGTTTAAATCCGCTTTTACAAATATTCCACCAATATCACGGCGATACCAGCAATGGGCTTCACAGATAATGCCGTGGGCCTTCCGCGTGAAGGGCGAACGCTTTAATCACTGTGTCCCTTTGAAGTACTCCGAAGTCTTGGCTGACGCCGCGCAGAGGTGGGAACATAATCCTGGTTATTGATATATGCTGAAGTGACTGGAGACAAATGTAACCAGGTATAAAAGGTATAAAAGGCGTGGAATAATTAAGCATGTCTGCGAGTAAACAAATCCATTGTAGAAGAACACGACCATTTATTGCAACAACAGCCATAAATCTGCTGTCCCAGGGCTCAGCATTTGTACACAGCTCGTATAAATCAGCTTTGTCACGATCGATATCAACTCCAGAAATAATTCCGTAACAACAATGACGTTAACGACTTCATCGTTCTTTGCTTCATAACGTCATGCCCGCAGTTCGGACGTAGCACGTCACAGATATGTACACTGTACGTTTAGTTTCACACATTGTACCAATGGGAATCGAACCTAGGCCTTCGGCGTAACGAGCCAACGCGTAAACCACCAGGCTACCTCACGGCCGCTACCAACTCCGCGTCAGTACTTACGTTGCATCAGGTGTATTATGTTGTTGTAGATTGTGGAAATGGATCTCTTAAAATTTCAGTATGACCTGTGGACATGTGGGTATACATTTCCACTAAAATTGTGAATAAGCCACAAGTACGTTTGGGGGAAGGGAGAATTCAAGCGCAGAAAGAGACTAGCTGGTGTCCATTCCATTCCCAGCGAAACCTTCTCAGTCAAGGTCTAAATGTAGAATTTACTGCCCTGTTTGTAATTGCGACATTGTCTCTGCATAATTAGGGTTATAATAAATGGTAGCTGGATATACATCATAAAATGTCAGTTGGCAGAGTTAACATGACTTTTTTTGGCGAACATGACTCAAGCATATCAGAGCTGCCATATCCCCACTATCAAGACCGTGTCCCCACTATCCAGACCGTGTCCCAACTATTCAGACCGTGTCAAACTATTCAGACCGTGCCCCCACTATCCAGACCGTGTCCCTACTATCCAGACCGTGCCCCCACTATCCAGACCGTGCCCCCACTATCCAGACCGTGTCCCCACTATCCAGACCGTTACCCCACTATCCAGACCGTGTCCCAACTATCCACACCGTGTCCCAACTATCCACACCGTGTCCCCACTATCCAGACCGTGTCCCTACTATCCAGACCGTGCTCCCACTATCCAGACCGTGTCCCAACTATCCACACCGTGACCACACTATCCACACCGTAACATCAGTTGCCATCGAAGATGTTTGCGTCTGCACCCTACATCATCCTTTGTGACAATCTCAGGGAAACATATATTTGAGCTGCGACTTAGCTATCAAGTTACTGGTGTTGAGTTTCTGATTGCAACAGTGCCTGGTGTTTTTTAAGCCACTGACTGTATCTGTATAGGCACGTTTGTGTCTGAGGCGAACACGGATGCAATGATTGGTCCTGTCTCTGAGGCGAACACGGATGCAATGATTGAACCTTCGTACAGTGAGTGAGTGAGTATGGTTTTACTCCGCTTTTAGCAATATTCCAGCGATATCACGGCGGGGGGCACCAGAAATGGGCTTCACACATTGTACCCATGTCGGGAATCGAACCCGGGTCTTCGGCGTGACGAGCGAACGCTTTAACCACTGGGCTACCCGACCGCCCCTCTGAGTCGTACACATGATGGCAAAGGAGCTACCGTTGGTCTCGCTCTGCAGCTGTAGCAGCAGCAGCCATGACAGCTGGGCGGGAGATGACACCACGCTGTGGTATTTAGGCAGGAGGTAGCGGTTACACTGTACACAAGGGGTCACGTCATCTCAAGCCAGCTACACGAGTGACGACAAAATGTGAATGAACTTCAGTGACAAAGTTGACAGTGCATGTTATAAGATTTTCAGAGAAAGTACACATTACGTGAGATAGGCATGGTCTCGTCGATCGGTGAACAATTACACACCTGTATGCATAGTCACTGTCAAAGTGGGTCAGTCGCGCACGTGTCGCAGCGACAGATGGCCCAGGTTAATTAATTTCGATATGACTATCATTACAGACGGTCGATACCACACATTGTGACAAGGCTATTGACCATGAACAACGGACATTCCATTCGTGGTGGTCATACGTGTGCCTGGATGTAGCATCAGGTTAGGGTGCATCTGAGTGGTTCACTTCGGACATACAGTACGCGCATGCGAACAACTGTCATACGTTTATCACGCATGTCGTATGACGTGTCTCCTGACTTGGTGACCGTATTGCACAGACCGTTTCATTTGACATGTGATTCTGCTCATGAGACGATTCGCTCTGGGCTCCAGACATCTCACACAGATTGATGGGCATACACAACTGGTTGCTAATTGAAATAAGATCGGCTGAGAAGCGCTAGTTTCCTGCTCTGTAGAACACAAAGAAGTATATAAAGACTTAGGGTTAATAAAATCATAAAGTTGAGAAAAAAAAATCACTAATTAATGTGATGTCATATACAGGGTATATATTACACATCTGCTTGTTCATATTTGTTGCCATGACTAAATGACCATTGCAAGAAAATTACCGCACTGTCCTCTCCGTGGTATAATGAATTAGTTGGATGTAGCAGTGTTTCCGCAATGTCACGTGTCATCTTAATAAGGGCAAAATGGTACAGCATGGATTGTTTCTTGTTAATCGACACACTCAGCAATTGACGGTGGTCATAATTAAATAATTGTGTCCGGACAAGACAATCAAGTGATTGACATCATGAGCATCGATCTACGCAATTGGTATACGAGCCTGACCACCCGATCCCGATAGTTGCCTCTTACGACAAGCATGATCTTACCCAGATCTTACCCAGATCCAACCCTTACCAGACTTTTAGACAAACCAAGGATCTTAATCGGGTTGAAACTGGGATTCAAACCCACCACCAGCGGTTCCCGGCCTGGCTGTGACACTGGTGATACAAGGACATAATGGCATCTTTCACCTGATGTTTCAACACAAGATCGTGTAATCAACTCGGCTGCAGCGCTCTTTCGGGACAAGGTCACCCTGCCAGAAAACAGCGTTGCTAGGAGACAAGTCTTTATGTTTGTACAAGACTATTTTCAGAACTGACATCCATTTGGAAAATATTATTTAAGTTTAAGGAAAGGTATTGTACAACATGTTGTTCTGACATGTTTGTACACGTGTTGTCACGATTGTAACACTCCACCAATTGGTACGTTTTGTATTGTCACAGTGATAAGGCATTCGTCACCACTCGCCTCTTTCTGTAACCTGCAAGAAGACTCGTCCCCCTATCGATGAATGTTATGTGCGGAAATAAGACAAACCAATCAGAATGCGCGCATGATTTCAGGTTCTTCGTCAAAGAATCCCTCAGAAATAATTTTTGATTTTACATATGTCTTGCATCTAAAAATATACCCAAGGCACAGTTAAATGTGTTCAATCATACTGTATAATTCCGCATGCCCAGATGTGCTTTAAATTGCATCTGAAATATATATAATATATGGGGAAATATATGTGAACCATAACGCGACGAGTTGACAATTATTTTTGGTATGCCTGTTTGCGCTAAGACGGAACCCGGTCGCAAAAATGGCCACGAGAGGGGCACGAGTCGCAATTCGGCTTGTCCCGGAATAACACGAGTTGGTAATGAATGAGTGATAAGGTAAACGTTTTGCGGAACAAAATACCGAAAATGTGATGTTCTTTCAAGGACACATATGCGGAAATAGTTCTTATTGTTGTGTTGACGTGTTTGGTTCTGATCAGACCCACCTAGCAGAATGACTACGGACCTTTTCTTATCAAAAAAATCAATTCAAAGTCATTGCCGTTGAAATAAAATAATTGTCAGCGTATTATGTTATCGCAAGAGGAAGCATTCAACCAGCTTCAATGAAGATTATTTAGGGTGCCTTTGTTGTTGTTTAACGCCGCACTAAGAATAATTCCAGCTGTATTGAGGTGGTCTGTAAATAATCCATTGACTGAAAGATGCCATGAGCGACGGTCCACGCTGTCGGGGTACGATGTCACGCAAGTGAGAGAGTGAGTGAGTGAGTTGGGTTTAACGCCGCTTTTAACAGTATTCCAGTTATATCGCAGCGTGTCAGCTTAATGTGGGAGGAAAGCCCGAAGTGATGCAGGTCTCAGACGTTTACCACTTCGGTGAAACCCACGAGCACGGGTATGGTGCTGACAAACCTAGAAACATAATCGGGGAGAACCGCGCAATATTTTAAGCAGAACATAGGTCCCACCAGGCGAGGTGAAGTGAAATGGGGTTTAACGTCGCGTCCAAGATTATTGCACTTATATAGCGACGTGTGTGTGTGTGTGTGTGTGTGTGTGTGTGTGTGTGTGTGTGTGTGTGTGTCTTGTACTTGTCCGGACTGATGCTGATTTATAGTGCTAGCCAACTGAGATACCATGCCGCAGTTTAACAAATCATAAATACCCCACTCAGACACAGAATACTGACTACGAGCCGACCAGGCTTGTTTGAGCCACTTAATGCCGAGCGCCAGACTATCCGTCTTTTGGTATGAAGCGGCCGGGGATCGAATCCCTGACCTTCCGCTCTCCGGGCAGACGCTCTACCACGAGACGGTCTGTCACGCAGTGGAACCAAGTCACCGATCCCGACCACGCGATCCATGAAGTCGCCTCGTACAACAAGCATAGGTTGCTGGGGACCAATTCTAGCCCGGGCTCCCGCGGGGGCAACTCGCGTATTACTGAGCAAGCGACGTTGTATTCTACAACAACGTCTTCATCTTTACTCGCGATAGGGGATATCTCATGGCCGATCTCACTGAACGATCATATTCCAAATAATAATCTTGCCTTGAAGTTTATTTGACAGGCTAATTACCATAATCAGAAAGGCGAGTGCCTTACCAATCACCCGTCATTACCCAGGCCGGCAACATTTTGACGGGAGCCGCCAGTCGCCGAGGGAACGACATGCGAGGTGTGCGGTGTGGGACCGTGGGAAATTCTAGATAGGACATCATAGCGTCATACTGTCAAATAAGTATATGCATATACCTTTGGAGTGATTGATTTAAAATCACATCGGCAGTATTTCAGCACCTCCCCCCCCCCCCCCCCCCCCCACACACACACCCCAACATAACCCCCTCACACACTCATATCGGCAGTATTTCAGCACCCCCCCCCCCCCCCCACACACACACACACACACACACAACCCAACATAAACCCCTCACACACACACACACCATTAATCTGTCTCCCAAACCCCAGAGAGTAAATTAAAAAAATGAGTCCAATTCAAGTCTAGATTGTCTCTGCTCTAGGCCTGGAATTAAGGATTGTTCTGGCCTCCATTTGGATATTATTACTTTTATATTTTGTAGATATATACTTTTGAATAAGATAACTTATTTCTGGGACTAAATATCAATCTACGTCATCATATGAACAGACCAGATTTCCAGTGAGCGAATTTGGTTTTACAGTATTTCTCCAGTGAGTCAATGTTGTTTTACGTCACTGACAGAAATATTCCAACTGTATCACGGCGGCCTGCATTCTCCGACCAGGCAAAGCACTTGATACGGTAATTAAACAGAAGGAATACATCAGTAACAACGGGTGGTATTCCATGGGGTAAGCCACACAAAGCGATGACTATGAATGACACCTTACAGAGTAGAACAGTGACGATTCGAATGCAGCATAAACACGCGAGGGATTCAGTACCCTTCTTTCATCGGATATGTTCTTAATGTTTCCTTCGGAGAACTGACGCCACACTTAGCAATATTCCAGATATATTACGGCGGTCTGTAAATAATCGAGTCTGGACCAGACAATCCAGTGATTGACATCATAAGCATCGATCCACGTAAATGGGACGCGATGCTCTGTATTAACCAAGTCAGCAAGCCTGAACACCCGATCCCGTTGGTCGCCTCTTACGACAAGCATAGTCGGCTTTTACGGCAAGTATGGTTTCTGAAGACCTATTCTACCCCGGATCTTCATGGGTCCGGAGAAATGAAACATGTAATTCATCTCCACGTTCAGCTGCTTCAAGGATGCCCAACATATACAAGGAACAGAATGGAACACCACGGGAAACATTGGAAAAGACAACCACCGAATCCTCTTGTAGGATGTAGGAGTAAACGCATACCACATGGGCAATCACATCCTGCAGCAGTATGTACACGCAAGGAAACTCATGACCATACAACTACACAACCAAGACCGTCCGCGCATTGTTCACTCAAGGTAATTAAGTATTGTTCTGCTATATATACATTCCTGTTCGCTATAAATACCACATTACTTGCTATATATACACCACTGTTTGCTATATTCACCAGCTCTGCCCGCTATGACGTAATAACATTGTCCGCTCCGTGCTGCACGCGTGGCTATATATACACCAGGCCGGTGGACAATGGGCCATAAGTCACGGCAGTCAAGGCAGTCAAGGCACGAAGAGTGTGAGCAGACCGAGTCTATGGGGCATATCCACCGACACCACCGGAGCACTTTCTAAGTATATCAACAAAATCACGTTTGTTCGCAACTGATCAGAATAATTGATATTTGGAGAATAAAAACCTGTAAAGGAAAGGGGGAATACGATGCGCTAATTGACAGCTTCGGTAAATTTGATTCAAGTCCTTTAGCATTATTTCCTTGGTTTGCCAGTTCAAAATGTAAAGAATGTAAAGGGTATATGACTTAAGCAGTTAATGCCACATTATTTCTCTGTGGCCAGCTTTTGGAGGATAAAACTGGGTCATAGAGCAATGGGTGATTGAGTTGGGTTTAACGCCGCTTTTAACAGTATTCCAGTTATATCACGGCGTGTCAGCTTAATGTGGGAGGAAAGCCCGAAGTGATGCAGGTCTCAGACGTTTACCACTTCGGTGAAACCCACGAGCACGGGTATGGTGTCTAGAAAACAATCGGGGCGAACCGGGATTCGAACCCACAATCATAGGTTTCTGGCGTGGCCAAGGGACGCAACTCTGCACAGCGAATCGCGGCGCCTTAGACGACTGGGCCACCCGTGCCCCCAATAGAGCAATGGAGTTGTCTTGGGCCAACAGAAGGATTTGTTCCTTTGAGTCATTTAATATTTTCTTGGCTTTGCACATGAGCAGATCATTATTTTGTGTTCAAGATTTGTCTCTGCATCAAGGCTGGACGATAACAGCTATATATACACATGTGCTTCGTGACTATGGGTCACGTGACTGCTCGGTACATGTGACGTCAGAACAAACTACATGACAACATCGACGCTATTTCCTCTATGTGTGCTATGTAATACTGGCCCATTGACCCCTGGTCAGGGTCAACAGGGGTTTAATCCCCCCGGACATGCCAGACGCGGCGTTGAAGTGTCATTCGGAGAAACAAAGTAGTTCCATCAGAAGCGCGTAGACATAAGGTGTTCACAGTCAATCTATACAAACATACTTGGAATAGTCGGATACATCGGCGTAAATAGTAGTTCCCCGCTGACCAAGTTATTTTAATGACGGGGACTGGACAAGGTCAGATACGACAGACAATGTGCTCCTGCTGAGGTGGGACTTTCCAGTCTTACCTGAACGTTCGCTTTCTGTTATACTACTAAACGTTTGCTACACACAAATAATCGAGTAAAAAGTTCGGCCTTAATAAGACCTAGGTGACGTGTGAAGAGCCGGGGTAGAATAGGTCTCAGCAACCCATTCGTGCCGTAAAAGGCGACTATGCTTTGCGTAAGAAGCGACTAACGGGATCGGGTGGTCAGGCTCGCTGACTTGGTTGACGTATGACATCGTATCCCAATTGCGTAGATCGATGCTCATGATATTAATCACTGGATTGTCAGGTCCAGACTCGATTATTTACAGACTGCCGTCATATAGATGGAATACTACTGAGTGCGGCGTTAAACAACAATGAAACTAACAAACAAAACAAAACAAAACTAGGCTACATTGTCCTGCCAGGCCTTGTCTGGGTGGCTGGGTGGGGGTAGGCTTAGCGCAGGTTTGACAGGTATTTCACTTAGATCACACCTGTCAGATTTTGCGTGTTACAAAAATCTCAAGTGACGCAGGTCGTAGACGTTTCGGTGAATCCAACAAGCATGAGACTGGTGCTGACAGACCACCTATCTGCATAAGGGCGACGTTCGAGCCCTTGATTAGAGGACCCTGACAACGAAGGGACGCAGTTCTCATAAAATTGCGCTTACACACCAATCTCGGCTTCGAAAACACGATGATAGGATTCTGGCAGGACAAAGCGACGCAACTCTGTCCAAGACGACTGGCCCAAGCGTGTCTCTGGTAGATCTTCACTAGCAGCAACAACTGTATACCAAGACAGACGTTTCTAATGCAGTTGGAACCTAAGCATTTGAAGGAAATTGAAGCATTTCCTGCAGACCATTTACCAATCAGTGTTAAGTACACACTGAGTTAGCTCTATTGGCCCCAGCTCCGAGACATCGTTACACCTGCCTTACGATCACACCATTGAACCTGCCCTCAAGGTACTTGGTGCATTACCGTCCATATACTCTTATCTACATGCACGTCTACTCATCTATCTACATGCTGTCTACTCATCCATCTACATGCTGTCTACTCATTCCGTCTACATGATATTTGACGGTCTACTTATTCCGTCTACATACTATCTGCATGCTATTTGCCTGTCTTCTCATTTAGCCTAAATGTTATTTGCCTGTCTACTCCTTCCGTCTACATGCTATTTGCCTGTCGACTCATTCCGTCTACATGCTATTTGCCTGTCTACTCATTCCGTCTACATGCTATTTGCCTGTCTACTCGTTCTGTCTATATGCTATTTGGCCGTCTACACATATCGTCTACATGTTATTTGCCTGTCTACATGATACTTGAATGTCTTATCCCATCTACATACTACTTGGCTGTCAACTAATCTCGTCTTCATTTTACATGTCCGCCTACTCACCCCGTCTACCTACTGATCTCGGATAAATACTACTTGCGTGTCTACTCAAGTATTTAACAAGAATACGTAAGAATACGATCGTAAGCATCTGTCGAACCACAGTAAGACATTCCCAACCAAGATATCCTGTCAGATTTCCACGTCTATTTGGGCAAGTCTCGGTGATTGACGGGTGGTCAATTCCATCTAGCAAGCTATACGATCCATCGCGCGCCTGATGATGTTAAGCCATTTAATACGCAATCTTACAGACAATTGTCCACAATTGCCCTTGCGTAATAGAATACCTAGCAATACAGTATTACATTAGAGTTAAATTGACGGCCGTTATTCAACAAATCCAATATCCTGCCATTTGAAGATACCTGAAGAGATTCAACAACTCAAGTATCCATCGACGCACGGAGATACCAATAAGGAACCTAGTTTGTGCCTGAAGAGAGTAAATTGCGCGACATCTCATTTAGTGAACTCGTTATGCCCACTGTGGCATTCACTGCACAGCCAGCCTCTGATTGTAGCGGGTTGGGTGTAGCTTCCTATCCGCAATACACATGCACTCAGTGTGAGAAATTAAACTGCTTTATCGATTTCAGTTTAGAGGAAAGCATTTTTTGTAGAAACCGCCACCCCCCTAAAAAAGAGAAAAAAGAAAAAAAGGCTTGTGCTTATAAACCTGTATTTCCGAGCACCGAACACGGCAGTATACCGGGAGAGATCGGGCGGTCTATATATACCGCATATACTCGATAGGTCGGGCTCCCCACACCCCGCATATCCCGCTTGTATCTTGAGAGATGGGTCTGTTCTAACCTTCCGATTGTCGCCTTATTGACTCAGAACAAACAGAGTCCTACTCCATCTTGTCTGTGGTGGTCATTAACACTGCGTGGGATATTCAAACACCAGGTTTGTGTGCAGAATAAGGTTCGGGAGGCTTGTCTCAAAGATGAAAGAATAACATCACTATTATGATCATGACTATTATGATCATGTGATACGGATGCGTATCAAGAAATGAAACCTGTGTTATATGTTGACGTAGGTACACGGTCTAGGTAGGTTTAAAAAAGCAAAAACAAAACAATAACAAAAAGCAAAAAAACCCATACAAACAAAAAACATATATTAAAAGACAATATTACTATAAAAAATGATCAAGAGAGTGAATGCTGGAATAGTTCTACGGCTAGAGCTTGATCTAGAACAGTCGGCGACACACTTACGCACTACACTGTTTTCTGTTATGTAATGCACACCACACAGATTGTAAAATAGGCAGTTTGTCTCCGACAAGGAACACGCCAAAACACAGACAGCTGTATCCATGACACCATTCCTTGTGGTGTTGACAGACTGGCCATATTGACTACTGGATACAGCACTTCCATGGTGGAAGTAAGGCCTACTTCTCGCTTCATTAATATTTCACGCAGCGTTGTGATTCTAGCATGCCAATGACTTCAAAGAACAAAGGGGGCCGATGTGGTCAGACCTTTACAAATCACGTTGGTGAACATTAAACCATATTAGTGGCATCATGAATATGTGTCTGCAATGAATCATTCATATCCACAGCCGTGTGGATTTTAAATACTGCTACTGCCACTTGAACAACGCCAGCGCAGAAAACTTATGTTACCAGTTTAGTTTATGGAAATTTATTTTACGACGTTTTTGTCTGTTGAAATGCCTGCTACATTACATGGATGTCAGGTTATAGTTCAAGTTCAAGTTTTCTCAGAAAGATGTGAGGTGAAATGGGGTTTAACGTCGCGTCCAAGATTATTGCACTTATATAGCGACGTGCATGTACGTGTGTGTGTTTGTGTGGCTGCTTGTACTAGTCCGGACTGATGCCGATTTATAGTGCTAGCTCATTGAGATACCATGCCGCAGTTTAACATGAATATCCCACTCAGACACAATATACTGACTCCGAGCCGACCAGTCCTTGTTTTAGCCCCTTGATGCCGAGCGCCAGACAGGGTAACAACAAGTACCATCTTTTAACGTCTTTTGGTATGACGCGGCCGGGGATCGAACCCCGGACCTTCCGCTCTCCGGGCGGACGCTCTACCACTAGACTACGGAGGCGGTTTTCTCAGAAAGACCCACCAACGGTGGTACATGACAACAATTATAATATTAATTCTTAATATAATAATAATAATAATATCAAGATGACAGGAATAGTGAGGAAATACATAGAGAGATGAAAGATTACAATGAAATATGTCAGATTAAAGTGACAAGAATCTCATACACGTTCTTTTAACAGCTTCAACATTTCTAAGGATGGTATTGATGAATTTGGACATGTCTCTTATATCCTTTACTCTAGTGCTGGATAAACTTCTTTTTTTCAATTTATACATATTGGGCCATTCAGAGATATCTTTAGGTATGTACATAGACCGCCACTGGAGAAGTGCTTCACATCTGAATAGGTAAAGAAACTCGTCACCAAATGCGGAGCGTGTTCACTTTTTAAGATTTTTATCTGAAAATAGCCGCGTCTGTTTAAACGTGTTTCTTCTTCAGGGCATTATCAATTATAATTATCAAATTTACATGTAGTAGGATGGCGATATAGACTGGATAACCGAGTCTGACTTCAGACTGGCGTTTTGTGTGTAACCTGCGACTCGCGTCTGGACGTGATGCGCTGACATCTCGAACACCGAGACATTTCCTTGTTTCTATGTTTCCACTGAATGGGTGTGGAAATAGGTCGTACATCATAGCCAGCTATTGTATACAGCATAATGACCATCTGTGGGCCCTGAGTGGGCAGCGACTGACGTGGAGGTCAGCTGACGTAATACTGTATATATACTTAAACACACACGTTTAATCTGTAAGCAATTAGCACCGCCCCACCCATGGACTATCACCATTAGCAGCGACGCAAACGGCAGCTGTAACCGGGACATGATCACAGTATCAGATGACGGAGGGATCCATCACTCTGTACTAACAAGTTCCCATTGACGCGAACAAAACATTACATCGAAACGAGTCAATAATTGTTGAAAGAAACAAACGCTAACCTCTAATTCAGGGTTAGAAATTGGCACTAGTCCTATAGTCCTTGCGAAACTGCCCAATAGTAAAGGTATCCTAAGGACTAGTAGAATTTTGACATATTTAAAGGTTTTGCTATATGATATCATTTTAAGGACTAGTGGACTGAAACTGTTAGTTTTCTACCGCTGCAATTACATTCATATTGTTCAAATGAATTTCGGTGTGACAGCAGTGTTAGATTTATTGACCAACAGACTATGTTGAAGTTGTAGTATTGTTTAACACCCCCTGCAACTGTGTTGTATTAGCAGGGTCATGCTAAGGGACCAATCTCACTTTATCATACAGTAAACTACGGTTATTACGAACTCAAAGGGATCATTAATGTTAGTTCGTTATAACCGCAGTTCGTTATAAGCATATATGCAGCATATATACAAGTGGTCGTGACAAAAAACAAGCTCGTTATATCCGTCAGTTCGTTATAAGCGTGTTCGTTATGAACGTAATTTACTGTACATACATTATACAGTGCCAGGCGGATGGAACTACAATTAAAATGCATTGTATTTGAGGCCGATGCTTTTATGTTGAAATATAATCTGTGTGTATATATATCGCGTATCAGTTTTATATTGTTGTTGAGGCTTGTGGTTCTGTGAACATTTCATGACTTGATGCAGGTCAGTCACTAATGTTGTATACGGCCTATGCACATCGACAATACCTATACTACTCAAATACGTTAAGGATAACTCGATTCTTTCATATTACCATAGTTAATCTGTAGACATGACAGATTAACTAAATATAAATGTGACCCGCGAAGATCCGGGGTAGAATAGGTCTTTAGCCATGCTTGTCGTAAGAGGCGACTGACCGGATCGGGTGGTCAGGCTCGCTGACTTGGTTGAAGGATGTAATCAATCCCAATTGCGTGGATCGATGCTCATGATATCAACCACTGGATTGTCTGGTCGATTATTTACAGACCGCCGTCAGCTGGGATATTGCTGGGTGCGACGTAAATAGAGGATTCATCACGAGTGTTTTTTAATATGGGAAATATCAACCGAGTCTTAGTTAATCGGTATTTGCCGAGCCTTTGGCGAGGCAAATACCGATTAACGGGACGAGGTTGATATTTCCCATATTAAAAAACACTCGTGATGAATTCTATTTATCATTTTCACATTTTTGCTTCCAAATTAAGGAATAATTGCATAAAACATTAACATCAGCAACTTGTCGAAATCTTTCGTGCGTATTCTCGCTCGTGCGTAGTGATACATGTTTTCCATAGCCGAGTAAACCAAAATAAACAATTCGCTGAGAAAAAAAGTTCCTCGGATTATTTTAAACAAAATACTTGAACAGACTTTGGCAGAATAATTGAAACTTTAATAACGGTAACAACAACGATTCTGTGTAATCTGATTATATCTCTGGTGTAACTTCACTTATAATATATAGTTTCAAACCAACCCCCTTCCTTTCCGGTTAGCTATTTTGCATATATAATTTGCATACTTTTGTCATTGGGGTATGACATACATGTTTTTTATGTCATAAGCTTATGTCATGGATAAATGCTTTAGTTAAATGATAAAACAACGAAGCAACCAACTAAATATAAATGTAAAAGAATCGGGTGGTCCCTACCTTGTTTTGAGTAGTATATATCTAATGACACCATATATAAAGAGGGCTCACCATATAGTGTATCCTGCCATTGTTGTACTGTCTGTGTGATGTTTTATTGTTTGTGTCAATCTCATTAAAATCAGATAGCGGTAGCGAGAACTAAGATCTGATTTTAATGAGATTGTGTTTGCGTAGAATGTTGTACTGTCTGTGTGGAATGTGTTACTGTCTGTGTGGAATGTGTTACTGTCTGTGTGGAATGTTTTACTGTCTGTGTGGAATGTGTTACTGTCTGTGTGGAATGTGTTACTGTCTGTGTGGAATGTGTTACTGTCTGTGTGGAATGTGTTACTGTCTGTGTGGAATGTTTTACTGTCTGTGTGGAATGTTGTACTGTCTGTGTGGAATGTGTTACTGTCTGTGTGGAATGTTTTACTGTCTGTGTGGAATGTTTTACTGTCTGTGTGGAATGTTTTACTGTCTGTGTGGAATGTTGTACTGTCTGTGTGGAATGTGTTACTGTCTGTGTGGAATGTTTTACTGTCTGTGTGGAATGTTTTACTGTTCGTGTGGGATGTTGTGCTGATAATAATTATAGCAAACTAATGACGATAAACATACTTGGACATAAATGAATTATACTGCCGACGTGGGTGTGTTGCCTCTAAGCCCACATTGCGTCATTCACAGAAAACGTACAGTACCACTCGGTGTAAAACCAAGTTAAGTCTTCAAGCATATACCACAGGGGTAACTCTTGTCGTGCTGACACTTACAACAAATAAGGTATTTGGTACACGCTAACATGATATCACTCCGAATTACCTAAAAAGTAAATATCAATCGTTCGTAAACAAACTGAACTGAAGGAACCTCACCGTACAATATACACATACATAAAATCCTAACGATACAAAAACAAGCCTGGCTGCCAGACAACGTTTTATATGCCGTTGTGTACATTTAGCGCTATTCGGGGAATGCATGTCGTGTATTTGGAATTCCCTGCACAAACAGCAGAGAGGCTAGGCAGCGCACAGCACATAGCACATTTAGCTGCTTCATACAAGCCACGGGACGTGACCACAGCTGACAGCTGAATATTTCTGTCAGTGGTCAGTCTTCTGTCGTCTATTTTCTTCAACACCCTCTAATAATCAATAAAAACTGATAACATCTGTCAAGAACGATGCCGAAGTCTGATCAGCTGAGTGTACTTCCACGCATGTATGCTGCAGCGCGAGAAGCTCGTGTGTTCATTCCCCGAGCTGCCGGTCAGTGTGGCACGGCTTGTATCCCCGACATATTCAACAACTCACCATTTTCGTACCACTCATCCTCAAGTATGTCGTCCGTTTCAAACGTCTCACAAGCTTCCATTTTGATGTTGTAATTAGCCAGATACGGCCATGTCGACCCCTCGCGATCCTCCGTTACACTCCGCTGTCTAACTCCAACCGAACCTCGTTCTGTCTTCGACGTGGCAGATTCAACTTCCGACTGACTGACAGCCAAGCAAGTCACATTACAGTCACGTGATCACAGTCGGCTCGCTCAAGGCTTGTTTGTTGCTCGTTAGAATCTGTCGCGGGCAGCGCTGTAAAGGGTTGATGTGTTTTCATTTAACACAAAACTTAATACGAACGATGTTTACATCTTTACTTTCCACAAGAGCAATTGGATACTGGCACTTGAGAAGTGTCAGATAGCACTGTAAACAATAAGTGCTAGTTCCCAAGAAATATGTTTAAGTATTAAAATCCCTCAAAACCTGTTAATTGCAATTAACTTACCAAAGACATAAACGAATGATTTTATGTCACATGTCATATTCTCGTTACTGTAAGAACTGATATATGCCTTACCCTAACTGGAGTTTGTAATTTCTCATTCTTTCTGTACAATATCAATATCAAGCGAAGTATCAATATATCAATATCTTCCAACAAACAAACTTACTGTCAAACAATTTGTCAAACCACGGAAGTAAAAAGAACACGTTTCCATATTATTTTAAGAAATAGTTTTTTATTCCTGGTTTTGATATGAATATCACAACCATTGGGATGTTATGCAATAAAAATCCCACGATTTCAATTGCTTCTTTCGTCATGTTTTAATCGAAAATGTAAGCTGTATCACCATGTTCATACTTGTGTACGTAATAAGTCATACACGTTTTTGTAATTTCATATCATTTCCTTGTTTATGAATTACATGATTTCCGATTGTTGAGTGAAATGGCCGATACGACCGGACAGACCCCGATGCCGTGCATCAGGTACACTCACCTGTGTGATGTAGGCATGTAGGTATGCATACCCGACAGATAACACCAATATCAGTGTGTCACCACTCGAGCTTCGTACCTGTCAGCGACAGATATGACACAACAGCTTCATCACCGTCGACGTCGTAGTCATATATGTATATACACGACACACATAATGTTAGGTGACCCCCCCCCCCCCCCCCCTCCTCCCCGCTCTAAAAAAACCCTAAAAAAACCCAAACAAACATAACAACAACAAAACAAACATATAAAAAACACACACCAAAAAACAACAACTCAAAAACCCAATTAAAAAAACAAAAACAACAACAAGCAAAAACAAACAAAACAATGCACATTGTCAGAAATGTATACATTTGGCCATGATAAAAATATGTTATTTTAAGTCATCTTTTCACTTGATGCACATTTATTATTTTTGTGACATGTCTTTTCACCCGACTCTCAGGAGACTGATTGCTGGTATACATGTACATGTTCCACGTGTATGTGGTGAGGTCTGAATGCTTAATTCCTGTCTCAAACGGATGTCCCAATAAGCCACAGGGTTGAAGAAAATATCTTTACACGCTTCAGTGGCCACCTTGTCGACAGCCCTTGTCCTCTGTTATTGGGATATAGTGTCTTTATGTTGGGATATAGTGTCTATATAGTGTCTATATGTTGGGATATAGTGTCTATATGTTGGGATATATATATGTTGGGATATAGTGTTTATATGTTGGGATATAGTGTTTATATGTTGGGATATAGTGTCATTATGTTGGGATATAGTGTCTATATAGTGTCTATATGTTGGGATATAGTGTCTATATGTTGGGATATAGTGTCATTATGTTGGGATATAGTGTCTATATAGTGTCTATATGTTGGGATATAGTGTCATTATGTTGGGATATAGTGTTTATATGTTGGGATATAGTGTCTATATGTTGGGATATATTGTCTATATGTTAGGATATAGTGTTTATATGTTGAGATATAGTGTTTATATGTTGGGATATAGTGTCTATATGTTGGATTAGTGTCTATCTGATGGAATATAGTGTCTATATGTTGGGATATAGTATCTACACGTGTCCATATGTTGGCATATAGAGTCTATATGTTGTGATACAGTGTCTATGTGTTGGGATAGAGTATCTATATGTTGGGATATAGTGTTTATATGTTGGAATATAGTGTTTATATGTTGGAATATAATGTCTATATGTTGGGATATAGTATCTATATGTTGGGATATAGTGTCTATATGTTGGGATATAGTGTCTATATGTTGAGATAGAGTATCTATATGTTGGGATATAGTGTCTATATGTTGGAATATAGTGTTTATATGTTGGAATGTAATGTCTATATGTTGGGATATTGTATCTATATAGTGTCTATATGTTGGGATATAGTGTCT
Source organism: Haliotis rufescens (assembly GCF_023055435.1). NCBI lineage: Eukaryota > Metazoa > Mollusca > Gastropoda > Lepetellida > Haliotidae > Haliotis > Haliotis rufescens. The sequence goes on along the minus strand of NW_025963891.1, from coordinate 5,654,935 downwards.
ATATGTTGGGATATAGTGTCTATATGTTGGGATAGAGTATCTATATGTTGGGATATAGTGTCTATATGTTGGAATATAGTGTTTATATGTTGGAATGTAATGTCTATATGTTGGGATATTGTATCTATATAGTGTCTATATGTTGGGATGTAGTGTTTATATGTTGGAATGTAATGTCTATATGTTGGGATATTGTATCTATATAGTGTCTATATGTTGGGATGTAGTGTTTATATGTTGGAATGTAATGTCTATATGTTGGGATATTGTATCTATATAGTGTCTATATGTTGGGATATAGTGTTTATATGTTGGAATGTAATGTCTATTTGTTGGGATATTGTATCTATATAGTGTCTATATGTTGGGATGTAGTGTTTATATGTTGGAATGTAATGTCTATATGTTGGGATATTGTATCTATATAGTGTCTATATGTTGGGATATAGTGCAGACATATTATAATAAACATGTACGAATGGAACAAGAACAGATGTTCTTTAGGCTTTTGAAACCTAAACTTAATATAAAAGTATAACTTTCAAAACATCCTCAAGAAGAGCACAACATACCACATCATAAATATCATCTTGAGGCCTTCCATGAAAATTAATAACGTTTTCTACCATGTAACGTTATCGTTTCCATGACTCACCATACATATTTATTAAGCTCCACGTTCGTGCAGGTTATTTGTACAGTCGTTCATTATGCCCGGCTCCGTATAAGGACACGACAACAGTTATTTATAACCTGCGGGTTTTTCCCTTTCATGAAGTTAGATATTGCCCCACGAGAGCAGTTGACGCGGCCATGGTTTTCGCACCCTCGCACAAAGTGGCTCTGACGAAACTGGAAATAAACGGAACCATTGACGTCTTGCGAAACAGAATTATTGACACTTGCGATGGTCCTTAGCCTTTTGGTGTCATACGCAATGGAAAGGTCAAACTTATGGCCATCTTTTGAGTGTCGCTTATGTCATGACATTGCACGAGCGTGTCTCTCAAACTGCGATACATGAAAACACATAATGAGACTATTACGAAACAGGAGTGACGCAAAGGCCACCTGGTCAGGTGGACAACGCCAATGGCCGCCACCGTGTCCATCAAAGAGTGAGTGAGTTGGGTTTAACGCCGATTTTAACAGTATTCCAGTTATATCACGGCGTGTCAGCTTAATGTGGGAGGCAAGCCCAAAGTGATGAAACCCACGAGCACGGGTATGGTGCTGACAAACCTAGAAACATAATCGGGGCGAACCGGGATTCGAACCCACAATCATAGGTTTCTGGCGTGCCCAAGGGACGCACAGCGAATCGCGGCGCCTTAGACGACTGGGCCACTCGTGCCCCCCCCCCCCCCCCCCCCCCCCCCCCCTCCCATCAAAGACAAAACAGTGTTCGTGTTCACTATGTGAATCAGATGCATTTGATCTGTGCAAAGTGCTGGAAAGTGAACTTGTAGACAATCCTGTTTATTGCTGTACACCAAGGAACAACAGTTACTATGAAATTACTCTCGCGAAAAACGCGCTCGTAATATCTCTGTCAGACTCGATAATTATTGTCGATAATGAAGTGTACAAAGTCGCGCCTTCAGTGAAGGACTGAGCTTATCTTTCTTTTATGAACTGACCCAGCTACACAGCAGATGAAGAAACCAGAGATGTATTACAAGCGAAGTCCATACCATACATAGAAGACCCGTGAAGGTCCGGGGTAGAATCGGTTTTCAGCAACCCATGCTTGCCGTAAAAGGCGACTATGCTTGTCGTAAGAGGCGACTAACGGGATCGGGTTGATGCATGTCATCGATCCCAATTGCGTGGATCGATGTTCATGATGTCAATGACTGGATTGTCTGGTCCAGACTCGATTATTTACAGACCGCCGTCATATAGCTGGAATATTGCTGAGTGCGGCGCAAAACAACAAACCAACCAAACCATACATAAAAAAAAAATTCATAGCACCAACTTCCAAGATGGAACCAGGTATACACAGGTTAAGTTTCCCTCTGGAATTCGTTGCGTTCCGTAGGGCACCAAATTCTAAACACATGAAGGATTTGACTTCTTCAGAGTCCTTCATAATCAGCAAATGAAAGTATGTCACCACTGCCTTTCTGAACAGCATGAGAAAGGAACTGCTCAAACATTGTACGCAGGAGTGAGTGATGTTTTACGCCGCGTTTAGCAATATTCCAGCAATATCACGGCGGGGGACACCAGAAATGGGCTTCACACATTTGTACCCATGTCGCGAATCGAACCCGGGTCTTCGGCGTGACGAGCGAACGCTTTAACCACTAGGCTACCCGACCACCCCTTGTAAGCAAGGAACTGTGGGAACGGAGGACATGTTCAGTATAATTGGCGCGTTCCCAAATGCCACAGGTGTAACCTTCACTTGAAAACTGCACCTGCTTTTGATATGAAGATATTGTGATGAATTGATGAGGATGAGGATGAGAAAAATGGTGTTGGCATGGGGACCATGGACACAGACCGACTCACCTCTAGCCAAGTGGCCAATGCCTCCCTGACATTTCGCCTGAAGATGACAAAGAAGAGGAAGGAGGATTTATGACTGTGGCGATCCACGTGGAGCAAAATGAGAAAATCACTGAAGATTCACGTGTAAGAAATTTTGTGTGAGACTTGGACAAACAAACACACAGTCTTGCCAATGGCATATTACTAGAAACAGCTGACCTGAGTTTACATGTTGTCAAGTGCAGATATGATGTCAAAAAACATCTTGTAGTGTTCCTCGTAGTGTTGATGTCGTAGATGTCACAGGTACACTGTTTGATATTGTACAGCAAGTTGATCATAGTGACATTAGTGACTATGTGGGTGTTCATGGTGTGATGGGATCCGTGTAGGTCCGGGGTAGAACAGGTCTTCAGCAACCCATGCTTGCCGTAAAAGGCGACAATGCTTGTCGTAGAGGCGACTAATGGGATCGGGTGGTCAGGCTCGCTGACTTGGTTGATGCACGTCATCGATCTTAATTGCGTGGATCGATGCTTATGATGTCAATCATTGGATTGTCTGGTCCAGACTCGATTATTTTCTTTGGATTTCATTCAAAGGATAGCCGTGAAGATTCCGGGGTAGAATAGGTCTTCAGCAACCCATGCTTGTCGTAACAGGTGACTATGCTTGTCGAAAAAGGCGACTAACGGGATCGGGTGGTCAGGCTCGCTGACTTGGTTGATGCATGTCATCGATCCCAATTGCGTGGATCGATGCTCATGATATTAATCACTGGATTGTCTGGTCCAGACTCGATTATTTACAGACCGCCGTCATATAGCTGGGATATTGCCGGGTGCGGTGTTAAACATCAAACCAACCAACCTATTCTATCATGAATAAACATTATATTAAAGAGAAAAAAAGGTCACTGATGAAAACTCGTGATTCACATAATAAGTAAAAAAAAATGCGAACCAGTACAAAATAGAAGAAAACACAGTACACAATTGCAGATTTGTTGAATAATGAATTTCTTGTGGCATTTCGTTTGGAAGGTCACTGATGCATACTTGTGGTTCATATAATAAAAAAAAGATGCGTACTGTACAAAATAGAAGAAAACACTGTTCACAATTGCAGATGTGTTGAATAATGAATTTCTTGTGTCACCTCGTTTAGAAGGTCACTGATGCATACTTGTGGGTTATATGAAAAGAAAAAAGATGCGTACAGTACAAAATAAAGGTAAATAACGTGCTACGGGATAACTCATTTCCTATTGACGCTCCATGGCAAAGTTGTGATGGCCGAGTGGTTAAGGCGTTGGACTTGAAATCCAATGGGTTATTCATTAAACATAATAAGAAAAAAGATGCGTACAGTACAAAATAGAAGAAAACACTGCACACAATTGTATTAAGCAGAATGAAAGAAATCCTAGATAAAGGTTTTTAAGGCAGATTCAATCTTATCCTTTCATTCCTGAATGCATAGGCAACGTGAATTGGTGAGTGTGATGTTTACTTGGTTTCTTATCCCACATTTCAAAGAGTAAAAACATGTTATTCTGAGCCCGTGCATTGCTTCCACGTCAAAAAAATCCATGAATTTGTTTTAATTGCTATCACTGCTATGATCGCCGATTCGTTGAGGCGTTGGACTCGAAATCCAATGGGATATTCCCGCGCAGGTTCGAATCCTGTTCACAGCGGTTTATCATTTTTGCTTTTTGAAAACTATATCACATGTTCTACGGGATAGCTCCTTTGCTATTGACGCTCCATGACAGAGCTGTGATGGCCGAGTGGTTAAGGCGTTGGACTCGAAATCCAATGGGATATTCCCGCGCAGGTTCGAATCCTGTTCACAGCGATTTATCATTTTTGGTTTTTGAAAATTATATCACATGTTCTACGGGATAGCTCCTTTGCTATTGACGCTCCATGGCAGAGCTGTGATGGCCGAGTGGTTAAGGCGTTGGACTTGGTTGCCTCCCTTGGTTTGAAAGAGGGTGGACGTGTTTACCTCGCCTCTCGTGACTGATGGTAAATTTACATGTACAGAGTATGATATCCATACCGATATATTTTGTACCCGTGTTCTACATTTGTTCTGGACAGATCATACCTTATTGGACATTCATTATCTCGGATTTTGAGGTTGTTTGAGACTTTGTGTGTGCATTGTTTGCACTGCACGTGTTAAAATGGCGGCTGAAGTCCCGAGAAAAAATTGAAGTGTTGATGTTGGAACAGAAACTGATGTTGAAGATGTGTTCTCGAAGGATACAACAATTATTGTTGATGTGGGAGATACATCTAAGATTCGTGCGGAGGCCGTTATCAGAGGAGCGCTGGAGATGGTGGGACATGTGACCGGAGTTGTGTCGAGACGTGGGGATTGTTTTGAATTATCTCTGAAAGACGTTGTCGATGCAAAGCTACTAGTAGATGAAGGACTAGAAATTGATGGGGACATTTATCAATGTAGCTTCCTTTACAACCCCACAGTAATGGTTTCTTTCATGCACCTACCTGTTTACATCAAGGATTCAGATATAAGAGGCAAGCTTGTTAACGGAAATATAGAACTTCTATCACCAATTAGAAGGCGAAAATACAAGGGCACTGATATTGTCGATGGAACGAGATATGTGAAAGTAAGATTTCCCCCAGAGGTTAAATCACTTCAATACTCGATGAGTTTCGACACAGTGCACGGCCCCAAATACTTCCGAGTTCTGCACAGTAATCAGATCAGGGTGTGCTACAATTGTGACTCTCCTGACCATGTCATGAGGAACTGTCCTGAGGTAAGGTGTTATAATTGTAAAACACTTGGGCACATAGCCAAAGAATGTACACCTCAGACATTCACAACACCCATGAAGATCACGCCTCACTTAGTGATACATCTAAGAGATGCACGATATGTGGCCTCCATTCTGACAGCTGTGACTGCTTCATTGAGCCCTCAGATCTTGCTCTGGATGATACAGAGTTGAGTGATGATAACACAGACACTGACAGCCATGAACCTGTTCCCAAACCTGCTAGGTTCGGCAATCACATCACAGTTTTGAATGTGATGAACAGAGATAATGATGATGTGGCTAAAATGCAGGAGACCGATGATCCAAACACTGACAAACCTCAAATGTCGGACGTGGCAACTCCTGAAACGAGTCAACCGGTATCCACAAGTGATGCCTACCAAACAGTTACTGGTAAAAGGAAAACAAGAACTCTGAGACAAATTCAAATAAAAAATAGAAGAAAAGGACGCCCTGGAACTGATTCAGACAACTAACATGAAATACCCATCTCTACTTACAACAGGACTCTTTGTCATGATTATTTCATCATGGAATTGATGAAAGAACATTGGGCGTTCTGCCCCAGGGACGTTTTGCACCCATTGACCCCAAGCACGGAGGTATAAGAATGACGTCACGCTAAAAATAGCTTACCAGCGTAGTACATTACAGGTTGTGTTGCAATCTGGGAAAACCCTGGCTTAAGATAGACCAACGGTTATACATTCAAACATAGCCTAATCAGTATAATTAAAACTATACAATAGTATGTATGAAATTCCTTCAAAATAGAAAGGGTGCAATGTTGTCAGTTCTTCTATGTTTACATTAGTTGCATAGGTAAAAGAAGAATTGTTTTGTTACTGTAAACACGAGGACGAACTAGGTCACATAACAGTCTTCTCCACTGAAGGCAAATAGTTGTGTAAACAAACCTACGAGGAAGGCAGTCCTCTGTATCCACGGGTTAACATAAACACACAAGCACGTTTGTTATTGAAGGTAACCTAGGCCCGTCTCTGTAGTTTTGATAGGCTATGAAGTGGATAAACATATAAGCTCTATTTACATCGTGTGGGCTTCATTTCACGTGTAACCATGCCTGCTGACGGATGGAAAGCATATTTGTCTAGTATTTATTTGAATCCCAAACACCCAGCCTCCTTTTCTGGGCCTGCTAAGTTGTATCACATTGTGAAAAAGGAGGGGAAATTTGATATTAGTTTGCATCACATAAAGAAGTGGTTGACATCCCAAGATGCCTTTTCGCTTCAGCGACCTTTAAGATACAAGTTCAAGCGGAACAGAGTGGTGGCTTCAGGCCTCAATGCTCGATGGGATATTGACTTGGCTGATGTATCTAATATAGCCTCGGACAATGACGGTGTGAAATACTTACTCATAGCTATAAATGTATTTACACGTTTTCTGTGGCTTGAGCCCCTTAAAAATAAAACACCGGATGCGGTCATTAAGGCCTTGAAGAAGATATTTTCCCGCGCTACCCTGCCACAAATTATACGATCAGACAAAGGTCGAGAATTTGAAAATAAGAAAATGAGGTCTTATTTAAGAAACAAGGGCATCACTTACTATGCCACACAGAATGAAACCAAGGCTTCTTATGCCGAGAGAGTGATACGGACCCTCAAGACCACGATGTACAGATATTTCACCTACAAACAAACGCATCATTATTTGGATATTTTACAAGACCTCGTCCGGAATTATAAACACAGACCTCACAGATCATTGAATGAAAGATCACCCTCAAATATTAATCAAACGAATGAAGCTCTGGTATGGAAAGAACAATACATTGACACTTTGACGAGACCAGTCAAATCGAAAGCTGAAATCAAAAAGAAGTCCATGAAGAAACCCTTTAAATTTAAAGTGGGCGATCAAGTGAGACTCTCTCATTTGAGACATACATTTCAAAGAGACTATCAAGAAAAATGGACTGAGGAAATCTTTATTATCAGAAGAAGGTTCTATCGTGATGGTATGCCTATCTATCTGTTGAAAGATATGGCTGATGATCCGGTTCAAGGCAGTTTCTATGCAAATGAACTACAGAGAGTAGACAAGCCCGCAGACACAGTGTGGAGAGTGGAGAAAGTTTTGAAGAAAAGGAAGCGAGCTGGCGTAAAAGAGGTGTTTGTGAAATGGATGGGTTATCCCAAAAAGTTTAACAGTTGGATCCCAGAAACTGATCTTCAGAGTATATAAGGGTCTTCCTCTTATTCCAGTGTCAGTTGCATTTCTATCGTCATGGAGTCCACATCGTGTCCTGATTGTGGGAGACAGTTCTCTAGAAATGATAATATGCATAGACATAGGAGACAGATGCATGCATATCCTCCTCCTCCTCCGGGAACCTCACCTCCTCCTCCTCCTCCTCCTCCTCCTCCCACGTCTCCCCCTCCTCCACCTCCTCCAGCACTAAAAGAACAGTTCTACTTTACCATTCCATCCAATACTGTGGTGGTGGGTCCAAGTGGAAGTGGCAAGACTATGTTTGTGTACAACATTTTACTACAGAATCGCATCCAACCTGTACCCAATAACATTATCTGGTGTTATATGGAGTGGCAGCCTCTGTATCAGATAATCAGTGAACAGTTACCCTATGTGACGTTTGTGAAGGGGATTCCTTACAACCTGCACGAGGATAACTATCTGGATGCACGGAATAACAACATGATTGTACTGGATGACCTCATGTCAGAGGCTAAAGATGATAAACGCATCTCCCAACTGTTCACCCGAACCTCTCACCATAAGAATGTCATTATTTTCTTACTGTTACAAAATCTGTTTCCCAGAGGTAAGGAGTCACGTGACATTGCTTTGAATTCTCATTACGTGACACTGTTAAATTCCCCTGTGGACAGACATCAAGTCAACTTGTTTGCCAGGCGCATCTATCCAAACAGTGCTGTTCAGTTTATGTCTGTGTATAAAGAAGCTGTTGAAAAACCCTATGGCAATCTGACAATCGACTTGCGTCCTACTACCTTGGAATCAGGAAGACTACAACCTAATGTACTTGAAACAGTCATCACCCCACGGCCAATAAAAGAGGAGCAGGCTGTCAATCAGTATCATTTGATGCCAGACACCAGAAGAAATCACATCTCAGAAGTAGCCGCTCCAGTGGACAGTGAATCAGAGGACGACACTAGTGATACAACTATGCCTTCCTGTGACGAGTGTGGTATTGTGTTTGAAAATAATCATGACCTTCAGCGTCATGTCAGATCATGGTGCCCTGAGAATGGAGGGGGACCCCTAAGGAAACGAGTTAAAATGGAGACAGCTGATGAAAGCGATGTTCTACAGCCTACAATGACCTCTAAATTCAGTGATGCTGATAAAGAGTGGGAGGTGAAAGGCTTAGAATACATGTGGAAACACACTCTAAAGCACTGTCAAGATGATGTCTTTAAGAAGAAAGAGGAGTATGAAGATCAGGGGAAAAGTGAGAGATGGATTGAAAACAAGCTCAAGAAATGCTGGGAAGCTACCTTTCTAGATCGAATGTCAACAGCTATCCGATATGTGAGTTACTTTGGATATGGACCCCTCTTCAAGCCTATCCTGGAGAAAGTGAGAGCTATGGATCCCGATATTGATTCCAAAGGATTGTCTGCTAAAATCAACAAGTGGATGAAACCTGTTGTCAAAGACATTCTGTCTCATGTAGATCTTTCTGAGGCTGAAGATCTAGAGCGTGAACAGTCAGATGTTGATGATGATGATGACACAGACACTGAATAATCACTCCATGTACATTTTTACTGTTATTGTCTTAATGTTTGATTTTTGTGTTTTAATGAAATAAACCGTGTGTTAACAGTTTTACATTTCTGTCTGTTTTTCATTGGTAATTACATCAATCCTTGTGGTGAAACTGATACAGAATAGCTGTAGGATTATCATTGCAGTAAGAAATTCCCTCAGCAAGTGTTCAACAACAACAAAAATAACAGAGCATCGACGTTTAATGTGTGTATTTATTCACATATAAGTCATTCAAAGGTGATACAACTGTACAACAAGCAACATAATGTTTTAATCACATAAAGTCCATAGACCCTCAGTACAGTAAACGTTACCTTCCCCAGTTGCAATAAAACTATGTACTGTGTCAACATTGCTGTGAATGCTGTTACTGGGGGAAATGGTTCAGGTATTTACACTCGGTATTTACAACTGTGAGGTGACTGAATAATACTTCATAACAAATACATATGAAAGTTTAATTACATATGACATGCATACAGATGTAGATAAAATATAGGAAACATTTTACCAGGGATCGTTATATACAAACATACAATACAAGAACACTGAAGGCATGAAATGGTTCTTATGTAGTTAAAACACTTTACACATTGGTAGAAGGAATTTTATAGTGTCCATGAGCTAACGTATGAATCTTATCTTTCAAAACAAATCTTTTATCATCATAGGGGCTTAAACTGATTTTGTTTATACTGACAGTGTGGAGTTGATGGTTTTGACTCTGAATTTGATTCATGTTGTGTCTAAATTGTTTTTGATCAAACAAACAGTCTTTGTACAGGCTGTGCCTTAATTGTTTTGTGAACAGTGATCAAGAAACAATTAAGGCACAGCCTGTACAAAGACTGTTTGTTTGATCAAAAACAATTTAGACACAACATGAATCAAATTCAGAGTCAAAACCATCAACTCCACACTGTCAGTATAAACAAAATCAGTTTAAGCCCCTATGATGATAAAAGATTTGTTTTGAAAGATAAGATTCATACGTTAGCTCATGGACACTATAAAATTCCTTCTACCAATGTGTAAAGTGTTTTAACTACATAAGAACCATTTCATGCCTTCAGTGTTCTTGTATTGTATGTTTGTATATAACGATCCCTGGTAAAATGTTTCCTATATTTTATCTACATCTGTATGCATGTCATATGTAATTAAACTTTCATATGTATTTGTTATGAAGTATTATTCAGTCACCTCACAGTTGTAAATACCGAGTGTAAATACCTGAACCATTTCCCCCAGTAACAGCATTCACAGCAATGTTGACACAGTACATAGTTTTATTGCAACTGGGGAAGGTAACGTTTACTGTACTGAGGGTCTATGGACTTTATGTGATTAAAACATTATGTTGCTTGTTGTACAGTTGTATCACCTTTGAATGACTTATATGTGAATAAATACACACATTAAACGTCGATGCTCTGTTATTTTTGTTGTTGTTGAACACTTGCTGAGGGAATTTCTTACTGCAATGATAATCCTACAGCTATTCTGTATCAGTTTCACCACAAGGATTGATGTAATTACCAATGAAAAACAGACAGAAATGTAAAACTGTTAACACACGGTTTATTTCATTAAAACACAAAAATCAAACATTAAGACAATAACAGTAAAAATGTACATGGAGTGATTATTCAGTGTCTGTGTCATCATCATCATCAACATCTGACTGTTCACGCTCTAGATCTTCAGCCTCAGAAAGATCTACATGAGACAGAATGTCTTTGACAACAGGTTTCATCCACTTGTTGATTTTAGCAGACAATCCTTTGGAATCAATATCGGGATCCATAGCTCTCACTTTCTCCAGGATAGGCTTGAAGAGGGGTCCATATCCAAAGTAACTCACATATCGGATAGCTGTTGACATTCGATCTAGAAAGGTAGCTTCCCAGCATTTCTTGAGCTTGTTTTCAATCCATCTCTCACTTTTCCCCTGATCTTCATACTCCTCTTTCTTCTTAAAGACATCATCTTGACAGTGCTTTAGAGTGTGTTTCCACATGTATTCTAAGCCTTTCACCTCCCACTCTTTATCAGCATCACTGAATTTAGAGGTCATTGTAGGCTGTAGAACATCGCTTTCATCAGCTGTCTCCATTTTAACTCGTTTCCTTAGGGGTCCCCCTCCATTCTCAGGGCACCATGATCTGACATGACGCTGAAGGTCATGATTATTTTCAAACACAATACCACACTCGTCACAGGAAGGCATAGTTGTATCACTAGTGTCGTCCTCTGATTCACTGTCCACTGGAGCGGCTACTTCTGAGATGTGATTTCTTCTGGTGTCTGGCATCAAATGATACTGATTGACAGCCTGCTCCTCTTTTATTGGCCGTGGGGTGATGACTGTTTCAAGTACATTAGGTTGTAGTCTTCCTGATTCCAAGGTAGTAGGACGCAAGTCGATTGTCAGATTGCCATAGGGTTTTTCAACAGCTTCTTTATACACAGACATAAACTGAACAGCACTGTTTGGATAGATGCGCCTGGCAAACAAGTTGACTTGATGTCTGTCCACAGGGGAATTTAACAGTGTCACGTAATGAGAATTCAAAGCAATGTCACGTGACTCCTTACCTCTGGGAAACAGATTTTGTAACAGTAAGAAAATAATGACATTCTTATGGTGAGAGGTTCGGGTGAACAGTTGGGAGATGCGTTTATCATCTTTAGCCTCTGACATGAGGTCATCCAGTACAATCATGTTGTTATTCCGTGCATCCAGATAGTTATCCTCGTGCAGGTTGTAAGGAATCCCCTTCACAAACGTCACATAGGGTAACTGTTCACTGATTATCTGATACAGAGGCTGCCACTCCATATAACACCAGATAATGTTATTGGGTACAGGTTGGATGCGATTCTGTAGTAAAATGTTGTACACAAACATAGTCTTGCCACTTCCACTTGGACCCACCACCACAGTATTGGATGGAATGGTAAAGTAGAACTGTTCTTTTAGTGCTGGAGGAGGTGGAGGAGGGGGAGACGTGGGAGGAGGAGGAGGAGGAGGAGGAGGAGGTGAGGTTCCCGGAGGAGGAGGAGGATATGCATGCATCTGTCTCCTATGTCTATGCATATTATCATTTCTAGAGAACTGTCTCCCACAATCAGGACACGATGTGGACTCCATGACGATAGAAATGCAACTGACACTGGAATAAGAGGAAGACCCTTATATACTCTGAAGATCAGTTTCTGGGATCCAACTGTTAAACTTTTTGGGATAACCCATCCATTTCACAAACACCTCTTTTACGCCAGCTCGCTTCCTTTTCTTCAAAACTTTCTCCACTCTCCACACTGTGTCTGCGGGCTTGTCTACTCTCTGTAGTTCATTTGCATAGAAACTGCCTTGAACCGGATTATCAGCCATATCTTTCAACAGATAGATAGGCATACCATCACGATAGAACCTTCTTCTGATAATAAAGATTTCCTCAGTCCATTTTTCTTGATAGTCTCTTTGAAATGTATGTCTCAAATGAGAGAGTCTCACTTGATCGCCCACTTTAAATTTAAAGGGTTTCTTCATGGACTTCTTTTTGATTTCAGCTTTCGATTTGACTGGTCTCGTCAAAGTGTCAATGTATTGTTCTTTCCATACCAGAGCTTCATTCGTTTGATTAATATTTGAGGGTGATCTTTCATTCAATGATCTGTGAGGTCTGTGGTTATAATCCCGGACGAGGTCTTGTAAAATATCCAAATAATGATGCGTTTGTTTGTAGGTGAAATATCTGTACATCGTGGTCTTGAGGGTCCGTATCACTCTCTCGGCATAAGAAGCCTTGGTTTCATTCTGTGTGGCATAGTAAGTGATGCCCTTGTTTCTTAAATAAGACCTCATTTTCTTATTTTCAAATTCTCGACCTTTGTCTGATCGTATAATTTGTGGCAGGGTAGCGCGGGAAAATATCTTCTTCAAGGCCTTAATGACCGCATCCGGTGTTTTATTTTTAAGGGGCTCAAGCCACAGAAAACGTGTAAATACATTTATAGCTATGAGTAAGTATTTCACACCGTCATTGTCCGAGGCTATATTAGATACATCAGCCAAGTCAATATCCCATCGAGCATTGAGGCCTGAAGCCACCACTCTGTTCCGCTTGAACTTGTATCTTAAAGGTCGCTGAAGCGAAAAGGCATCTTGGGATGTCAACCACTTCTTTATGTGATGCAAACTAATATCAAATTTCCCCTCCTTTTTCACAATGTGATACAACTTAGCAGGCCCAGAAAAGGAGGCTGGGTGTTTGGGATTCAAATAAATACTAGACAAATATGCTTTCCATCCGTCAGCAGGCATGGTTACACGTGAAATGAAGCCCACACGATGTAAATAGAGCTTATATGTTTATCCACTTCATAGCCTATCAAAACTACAGAGACGGGCCTAGGTTACCTTCAATAACAAACGTGCTTGTGTGTTTATGTTAACCCGTGGATACAGAGGACTGCCTTCCTCGTAGGTTTGTTTACACAACTATTTGCCTTCAGTGGAGAAGACTGTTATGTGACCTAGTTCGTCCTCGTGTTTACAGTAACAAAACAATTCTTCTTTTACCTATGCAACTAATGTAAACATAGAAGAACTGACAACATTGCACCCTTTCTATTTTAAAGGAATTTCATACATACTATTGTATAGTTTTAATTATACTGATTAGGCTATGTTTGAATGTATAACCGTTGGTCTATCTTAAGCCAGGGTTTTCCCAGATTGCAACACAACCTGTAATGTACTACGCTGGTAAGCTATTTTTAGCGTGACGTCATTCTTATACCTCCGTGCTTGGGGTCAATGGGTGCAAAACGTCCCTGGGGCAGAACGCCCAATGTTCTTTCATCATGGAATGTTAATGGCCTCAGAAATATTGGAAAATTAGAAACTGTTTTTTCAACTCTTCAGGAATCTCACAGTGACATATGTTTTTTTACAAGAGACCTTCTGGGATAACGACTTTATTGAACATTATAAACATATGTGGCATGGAAAACTATTTTACAGTAATTGTACTACAGAAAAAAGAAAAGGGGTTGCCATTTTATTTCATTCCAAATTTCCATATGACGTTAAACAAATCTATTCAGATATTGATGGTAGAATCCTGAAGGTTGTGTTTAAAATAGAAGATACGGAATACACATGTATCAATGTTTATGCTCCGAATCAACCTGGTCAGAGAATAGCCTTCTTTGATGAAATAACCAATTATTTTTGCAATGATAATGTAATTGCTGGAGGGGATTATAATGAAATTTTAGATGTGTACTATGACAGAGGTGTTAATATGAAAACATTTAATATGAAAAGTAGCAATCGTTTACAAACGTTATTGAATAACAAAAATATGTGTGATATATGGAGATACAGGAATCCCAACAAACGGGAATATACAAGACAACAAATTGTTGATGGTGTCATCAAGGAGTCACGTATAGATTTAATTCTCATATCCAGATCACTTATTTCTTTTGTTATAAATAGCTACATAAAATATTCAAGTATTAGTGACCATAACATCAACTGTCTTTATATCAATTTCAGTAAAGTTGAGAGGGGACCAGGTTTATGGATTCTTAACAATAAACTATTAGAAGATGCAGAATTCGTAAACGCAGTTCAAAATAGTATTAATGAAAATGTTGTGTGCCAAACCTATCTATCAAAACCATTGGTATGGTGGGATTGTTTAAAATACAAATTCAAAAGGTGCTATCTATTATTCATGCAAAAAAGCTAAGAGAGAAAAAAGTGAATACTTAAAACTTCAAAAGTCGTTACGTATTGAATATGAAAAACTTTCTAAATTTCCAAATCATGATATCTCCCATATTCAAGATCTTGAAAAAGATTAAGAGCGTTTTGAGCATAGTAACTGCCAAGCAGCGATTCTTCGATCCAAGGTTCATCGGTCTCTAGACTCAGATAAAAATACTTCATTTTTTCTAAACCTGGAAAAAAGTAAACAAGAAGCTAACTGTATAAAGTAACTTGAAACAGACAATGGGCTAGTTCAGTCCACTGAGGACATATTGGATCATGCATACAGGTTTTATTCTCACCTATATTCAGCAGTAGAAACTGACGCAGATAAGCAGGATGAAGTTCAAGGGTTAGTAACTGATTGTATATCAGATGAAGACAGAAACAAACTGGGTGTGGGTATCACTGGTGAAGAAATAACAACAGCCTTAAAGGGAATGAAGGGCCGTAAATCACCTGGTAATGATGGGCTTACTGTTGAGTTTTATGTTACATTTTGGGATGTGTTGAAACCTATTTTCGTAAACATTGTGAATTGTATATTTCAGGAGAAACATGTCCAGAACAATGAAAAAGGGCGTAATAAGTTTGTTCTTTAAGAAGAAAGGTAGCAAAAGAGATATTCGTAATTACAGGCCTATCTCACTTTTGAATGTTGATTCAAAACTTATCTCCCGTACATTGTCCTTAAGATTAAAAACTGTTGTGTCTAAAATTATCTCCCCTGAATAAATACGTTGTATTCCAGGGAGAGACATATCTGATAATATTCACTCCATGAGAGATGTTATTGATTTTGCAGATGGGAATGAAGATCATGCTTATATTGTCACTATTGACCAGGAGAAGGCTTTTGATAGAGTTTCACATTCATTTTTGTTGAAAACACTTGAAAAATTGAACGTTGGTGATAATTTTATATCATGGATAAAGATTTTATACACTCACCTGAAAAGTAGTATCAAAGTTAATGGTCATCTAACACCATATTTCTCCTTAAGTCAGTTTGTACGACAAGTAGATCCACTTAGCAGTTTACTGAATGTCATCATCAGTGAACCTCTTAATTTGCTTATTAAGAATAATGTGCATATTCATGGCATTAAATTATCTGACAATTGTACATCACTCTTATATCAACATGCTGATGATACTACTGTCACAGTATCTGATGTCCAATCTGTTTACAATACCTTTAATACAGTGAATGAGTTTTGTTCAGCTACTGGAGCCAAAGTTAATCTTTCCAAGTCAGAAGTTTTGCGTATTGGTACAAACCGCTTAAATCATGTTTCTTTAAACATTCCTGTTGCAGTAAAAAACGACTGTGTTAAAACACTTGGAATTTTCCTTGGCCCGGATAAAAACCTTTGTGACAAGGGTAATTGGCAAACTAAAATTGCTAAAATGAAATCATTGTTTCGATTGTGGTCACAACGAAATTTAACCTTCCAAGGTAAATCAATTGTTGTAAACACATTTATTCTATCTAAATGGTGGTACACTGTATGTGTACAACCAGTACCAATGGGGGCAATCAGAGAAATTAAAATGTGTATTTCTAACTTTGTCTGGAATAATAAAAATCCGCTTGTAAAACAATCAACATGTATCGGTCACTTTTATCAAGGTGGATTAGCACTCCCAAGCTTCAAGTTCAAAATTTTTGCCTTCAGAACAAAAATCATCCAAAAACTATTCAATCCACAGTTTCACTCATTATGGAAAAATACATGTTGGTTGTTCTTTTCCAGGTATCTAAACATGGGTCTAAAAAGTAGTATTTTCAGCATTGTTTACAACCAGGTATCGCTGACCCAGATACACCCGTTTTATGCTGAAGTGTTGTCAGCCTGGGATGCAATCACGTGCAGCAAGAGACATTTTCCAAGTGAGCACGTGGAGATCATGAACCAGCCATTATTTCAAAATCCGCACGTGCGTTTCCAAGGGGGAAAGCTGCTCTTTCACTCGTTTATTGCAGCTGGAGTAGTTAAAGTTAAGGACATTTCTTACGAATTAATCCCTGGGTTTTTACCATGTTCTGCTGTTGTAGAATTAATTCAGGAAAAACAGAATGATGTACAATGTTCAATTATCGAAAATGCCTACAACGTTATTATATCAGCTCTGCCTAAGGAGTGGCGCAGGAGTATTATCACCAATACTCGGGATCTTAATAAAGAGGATAATCATGACACATATATTGCCACAAATGATGGGGTACTTTCGTCAAAAGATTTCTCTGTAAAGTTTAGTTATAGTTTACTTCAGAAAAGAAAGCCAACGTCTGAAGCTTACTGGGATAAATTTGCAGTCAATGTGGATTGGGAAAATACATGGAAATGGGTGTTTCTAACTGATAAATCTGCAGAACAAATTAATCTTGATTTTAAAGTGTGTCATAACATAATATATACTTATGACAAACTATACAGGTATGAAAGAGTAGATTCAAATAAATGTATTGTATGTAAGCATGCTGTTGAAGACATTTTCCATATGTTTATTTTTTGTGATGAATTGAAGGATACTATCAATATTTTCAGAGATTTGTTCACTGATGTCTTTAAAAACACCGGATATACTTTAAATCAACTTGCAAGTTGGCTTCTCTTTGGATTTCATTCAAAGGAAGCTAAATCCTGTGAAGCAACTTTCAATATTCTTCTTTCGATTTATAGAATCTCTGTATTCAAGAGAAGAACTATTATGACACTTCAAAATACAAGAATAGTTTAGTAAAGCTTTTCAAAAGTTATACTCGACGGCATTTCAAGTTATTATGGGCGAAATATAAACGTGACAAGCAACCATATAAATTTTTTGAACGGTATGTTCTCCCAGTCTCATTTCTACAGGTTGATGTAGGCAGTTTAATATTTAAACACCCTTTTGATAACTAGATATAATGTTTAGCCATTTTTATGTAAATCTGTGATCATATTTCATATGCATTGTAACATTTTATTGTACATATTTCTATGAATAAACATTTTATTAAAGAGAAAAAAAGGCGTTGGACTTGAAATCCAATGGGTTATTCCCGCGCAGGTTCGAATCCTGTTCCAAGCGTATCATTTTGCAGATTTATTGAATAATGAATTTCTTGTGTCATTTCGTTTGGAAGGCCACTGTTGCAAACTCGTGGTTCACATGATAAGAACAAAAGATGCTTGCCAGTACTAAATAGAAGAAAACACTGTACACAATTGCAGATTTGTTGAACAATGAATTTATTGTGTCATCTCGTTTGGAAGGTCACTGTTGCAAACTCATGGTTCACATAATAAGAACAAAAGATGCTTGCCAGTACGAAATAGAAGAAAACACTGTACACAATTGCAGATTTGTTGAACAATGAATTTATTGTGTAATCTCGTTTGGAAGGCCACTGTTGCAAACTCGTGGTTCACATTATAAGAAAAAAGATGCTTGCCAGTACAAAATAGAAGAAAACGCTGTACACAATTGTATAAAGCAGAATGAAAGAAATCCTAGATAAAAGTTTGAAAGGCAGATTAAATGTTATCCATTTTATTCCCTAATGATTGTGGCACGTGAATTGGTGAGTGTGATGTTTACTGGGTTTCTTATCCTACATTTCAAAATGTAAAAACATGTTATTCTGAGCCAGTGAATTGCTTCCACGTCAAGACTAGTTCCATGAATTTGTTTTAAGCTCGTGCTATCACAGCTGTGGGATATTCCCGCGCAGGTTCGAATCCTGTTCACAGCGATTTATCATTTTTGCTTTTTGAAAACTATGTCACATGTGCTACGCGATAGCTCCTTTGCTATTGACGCTCCATGGCAGAGCTGTGATGGCCGAGTGGTTAAGGCGTTGGACTCGAAATCCAAAGGGAAATTCCCGCGCAGGTTCGAATCCTGTTCACAGCGATTTTATCATTTTTGCTTTTTGCAAACTATGTCACATGTGCTACGGGATAGCTCCTTTGCTATTGACGCTCCATGGCAGAGCTGTGATGGCCGAGTGGTTAAGGCGTTGGACTCGAAATCCAATGGGTTATTCCCGCGCAGATTTGAATCCTGTTCACAGCGTATCATTTTGCAGATTTATTGAATAATAAATTCCTTGTGTCATTTCGTTTGGAAGGTCACTGTTGCAAACTCGTTGTTCACATGATAAGAACAAAAGATGCTTGCCAGTACAAAATAGAAGAAAACACTGTACACAATTGCAGATTTGTTGAACAATGAATTTATTGTGTAATCTCGTTTGGACGGTCACTGTTGCAAACTTGTGGTTCACATTATAAGAACAAAAGATGCTTGCCAGTACGAAATAGAAGAAAACGCTGTACACAATTGTATAAAGCAGAATGAAAGAAATCCTAGATAAAAGTTTGAAAGGCAGATTAAATGTTATCCATTTTATTCCCTAATGATTGTGGCACGTGAATTGGTGAGTGTGATGTTTACTGGGTTTCTTATCCTACAATTCAAAAAGTAAAAACATGTTATTCTGAGCCAGTGAATTGCTTCCACGTCAAGACTAGTTCCATGAATTTGTTTTAAGCTCGTGCTATCACAGCTGTGGGATATTCCAGCGCAGGTTCGATTCCTGTTCACAGCGATTTATCATTTTTGCTTTTTGAAAACTATGTCACATGTGCTACGGGATAGCTCCTTTGCTATTGACGCTCCATGGCAGAGCTGTGATGGCCGAGTGGTTAAGGCGTTGGACTCGAAATCCAATGGGAAATTCCCGCGCAGGTTCGAATCCTGTTCACAGCGATTTATCATTTTTGCTTTTTGCAAACTATGTCACATGTGCTACGGGATAGCTCCTTTGCTATTGACGGTCCATGGCAGAGCTGTGATGGCCGAGTGGTTAAGGCGTTGGACTTGAAATCCAATGGGTTATTCCCGCGCAGATTCGAATCCTGTTCACAGCGTATCATTTTGCAGATTTATTGAATAATGAATTTCTTGTGTCATTTCGTTTGGAAGGTCACTGTTGCAAACTCATGGTTCACATGATAAGAACAAAAGATGCTTGCCAGTACGAAATAGAAGAAAACACTGTACACAATTGCAGATTTGTTGAATAATGAATTTATTGTGTCATTTCGTTTGGAAGGTCACTGTTGCAAACTCGTTGTTCACATGATAAGAACAAAAGATGCTTGCCAGTACAAAATAGAAGAAAACACTGTACACAATTGCAGATTTGTTGAACAATGAATTTATTGTGTAATCTCGTTTGGACGGTCACTGTTGCAAACTCGTGGTTCACATTATAAGAAAAAAGATGCTTGCCGGTACAAAATAGAAGAAAACACTGTACACAATTGTATAAAGCTGAATGAAAGAAATCCTAGATAAAAGTTTGAAAGGCAGATTAAATGTTATCCATTTTATTCCCTAATGATTGTGGCACGTGAATTGGTGAGTGTGATGTTTACTGGGTTTCTTATCCTACATTTCAAAAAGTAAAAACATGTTATTCTGAGCCAGTGAATTGTTTCCACGTCAAGACTAGTTCCATGAATTAGTTTTAAGCTCGTGCTATCACAGCTGTGGGATATTCCCGCGCAGGTTCGAATCCTGTTCACAGCGATTTATCATTTTTGCTTTTTGAAAACTATGTCACATGTGCTACGGGATAGCTCCTTTGCTATTGACGCTCCATGGCAGAGCTGTGATGGCCTCGTGGTTAAGGCGTTGGACTCGAAATCCAATGGGAAATTCCCGCGCAGGTTCGAATCCTGTTCACAGCGATTTATCACTTTTGCTTTTTGAAAACTATGTCACATGTGCTACGGGATAGCTCCTTTGCTATTGACGCTCCATGGCAGAGCTGTGATGGCCGAGTGGTTAAGGCGTTGGACTCGAAATCCAATGGGAAATTCCCGCGCAGGTTCGAATCCTGTTCACAGCGATTTATCATTTTTGCTTTTTGAAAACTATGTCACATGTGCTACGGGATAGCTCCTTTGCTATTGACGCTCCATGGCAGAGCTGTGATGGCCGAGTGGTTAAGGCGTTGGACTCGAAATCCAATGGGAAATTCCCGCGCAGGTTCGAATCCTGTTCACAGCGATTTATCACTTTTGCTTTTTGAAAACTATGTCACATGTGCTACGGGATAGCTCCTTTGCTATTGACATGACAGAGCTGTGATGGCCGAGTGGTTAAGGCGTTGGACTTGAAATCCAATGGGTTATTCCCGCGCAGGTTCGAATCCTGTTCACAGCGTATCATTTTGCAGATTTATTGAATAATGAATTTCTTGTGTCATTTCGTTTGGAAGGTCACTGTTGCAAACTCGTGGTTCACATGATAAGAACAAAAGATGCTTGCCAGTACGAAATAGAAGAAAACACTGTACACAATTGCAGATTTGTTGAATAATGAATTTATTGTGTCATTTCGTTTGGAAGGTCACTGTTGCAAACTCGTTGTTCACATGATAAGAACAAAAGATGCTTGCCAGTATAAAATAGAAGAAAACACTGTACACAATTGCAGATTTGTTGAACAATGAATTTATTGTGTAATCTCGTTTGGAAGGTCACTGTTGCAAACTCGTGGTTCACATTATAAGAAAAAAGATGCTTGCCAGTACAAAATAGAAGAAAACACTGTACACAATTGTATAAAGCTGAATGAAAGAAATCCTAGATAAAAGTTTGAAAGGCAGGTTAAATGTTATCCATTTTATTCCCTAATGATTGTGGCACGTGAATTGGTGAGTGTGATGTTTACTGGGTTTCTTATCCTACAATTCAAAAAGTAAAAACATGTTATTCTGAGCCAGTGAATTGCTTCCACGTCAAGACTAGTCCAATGAATTTGTTTTAAGCTCGTGCTATCACAGCTGTGGGATATTCCAGCGCAGGTTCGATTCCTGTTCACAGCGATTTATCATTTTTGCTTTTTGAAAACTATGTCACATGTGCTACGGGATAGCTCCTTTGCTATTGACATGACAGAGCTGTGATGGCCGAGTGGTTAAGGCGTTGGACTTGAAATCCAATGGGTTATTCCCGCGCAGGTTCGAATCCTGTTCACAGCGTATCATTTTGCAGATTTATTGAATAATGAATTTCTTGTGTCATTTCGTTTGGAAGGTCACTGTTGCAAACTCGTTGTTCACATGATAAGAACAAAAGATGCTTGCCAGTACGAAATAGAAGAAAACACTGTACACAATTGCAGATTTGTTGAATAATGAATTTATTGTGTCATTTCGTTTGGAAGGCCACTGTTGCAAACTCGTTGTTCACATGATAAGAACAAAAGATGCTTGCCAGTACAAAATAGAAGAAAACACTGTACACAATTGCAGATTTGTTGAACAATGAATTTATTGTGTAATCTCGTTTGGACGGTCACTGTTGCAAACTCGTGGTTCACATTATAAGAAAAAAGATGCTTGCCGGTACAAAATAGAAGAAAACACTGTACACAATTGTATAAAGCTGAATGAAAGAAATCCTAGATAAAAGTTTGAAAGGCAGGTTAAATGTTATCCATTTTATTCCCTAATGATTGTGGCACGTGAATTGGTGAGTGTGATGTTTACTGGGTTTCTTATCCTACAATTCAAAAAGTAAAAACATGTTATTCTGAGCCAGTGAATTGCTTCCACGTCAAGACTAGTTCCATGAATTTGTTTTAAGCTCGTGCTATCACAGCTGTGGGATATTCCAGCGCAGGTTCGATTCCTGTTCACAGCGATTTATCATTTTTGCTTTTTGAAAACTATGTCACATGTGCTACGGGATAGCTCCTTTGCTATTGACATGACAGAGCTGTGATGGCCGAGTGGTTAAGGCGTTGGACTTGAAATCCAATGGGTTATTCCCGCGCAGGTTCGAATCCTGTTCACAGCGTATCATTTTGCAGATTTATTGAATAATGAATTTCTTGTGTCATTTCGTTTGGAAGGTCACTGTTGCAAACTCGTGGTTCACATGATAAGAACAAAAGATGCTTGCCAGTACGAAATAGAAGAAAACACTGTACACAATTGCAGATTTGTTGAATAATGAATTTATTGTGTCATTTCGTTTGGAAGGTCACTGTTGCAAACTCGTTGTTCAAATGATAAGAACAAAAGATGCTTGCCAGTACAAAATAGAAGAAAACACTGTACACAATTGCAGATTTGTTGAACAATGAATTTATTGTGTAATCTCGTTTGGACGGTCACTGTTGCAAACTCGTGGTTCACATTATAAGAAAAAAGATGCTTGCCAGTACAAAATAGAAGAAAACACTGTACACAATTGTATAAAGCTGAATGAAAGAAATCCTAGATAAAAGTTTGAAAGGCAGGTTAAATGTTATCCATTTTATTCCCTAATGACTGTGGCACGTGAATTGGTGAGTGTGATGTTTACTGGGTTTCTTATCCTACATTTCAAAAAGTAAAAACATGTTATTCTGAGCCAGTGAATTGCTTCCACGTCAAGACTAGTTCCATGAATTTGTTTTAAGCTCGTGCTATCACAGCTGTGGGATATTCCAGCGCAGGTTCGATTCCTGTTCACAGCGATTTATCATTTTTGCTTTTTGAAAACTATGTCACATGTGCTACGGGATAGCTCCTTTGCTATTGACGCTCCATGGCAGAGCTGTGATGGCCGAGTGGTTAAGGCGTTGGACTCGAAATCCAATGGGAAATTCCCGCGCAGGTTCGAATCCTGTTCACAGCGATTTATCATTTTTGCTTTTTGAAAACTATGTCACATGTGCTACGGGATAGCTCCTTTGCTATTGACGCTCCATGGCAGAGCTGTGATGGCCGAGTGGTTAAGGCGTTGGACTCGAAATCCAATGGGAAATTCCCGCGCAGGTTCGAATCCTGTTCACAGCGATTTATCATTTTTGCTTTTTGAAAACTATGTCACATGTGCTACGGGATAGCTCCTTTGCTATTGACGCTCCATGGCAGAGCTGTGATGGCCGAGTGGTTAAGGCGTTGGACTTGAAATCCAATGGGTTATTCCCGCGCAGATTCGAATCCTGTTCACAGCGTATCATTTTGCAGATTTATTGAATAATGAATTTCTTGTGTCATTTCGTTTGGAAGGTCACTGTTGCAAACTCGTGGTTCACATGATAAGAACAAAAGATGCTTGCCAGTACGAAATAGAAGAAAACACTGTACACAATTGCAGATTTGTTGAATAATGAATTTATTGTGTCATTTCGTTTGGAAGGTCACTGTTGCAAACTCGTTGTTCACATGATAAGAACAAAAGATGCTTGCCAGTACAAAATAGAAGAAAACACTGTACACAATTGCAGATTTGTTGAACAATGAATTTATTGTGTAATCTCGTTTGGACGGTCACTGTTGCAAACTCGTGGTTCACATTATAAGAAAAAAGATGCTTGCCGGTACAAAATAGAAGAAAACACTGTACACAATTGTATACAGCTGAATGAAAGAAATCCTAGATAAAAGTTTGAAAGGCAGGTTAAATGTTACCCATTTTATTCCCTAATGATTGTGGCACGTGAATTGGTGAGTGTGATGTTTACTGGGTTTCTTATCCTACATTTCAAAAAGTAAAAACATGTTATTCTGAGCCAGTGAATTGCTTCCACGTCAAGACTAGTTCCATGAATTTGTTTTAAGCTCGTGCTATCACAGCTGTGGGATATTCCAGCGCAGGTTCGAATCCTGTTCACAGCGATTTATCATTTTTGCTTTTTGAAAACTATGTCACATGTGCTACGGGATAGCTCCTTTGCTATTGACGCTCCATGGCAGAGCTGTGATGGCCGAGTGGTTAAGGCGTTGGACTTGAAATCCAATGGGTTATTCCCGCGCAGGTTCGAATCCTGTTCACAGCGTATCATTTTGCAGATTTATTGAATAATGAATTTCTTGTGTCATTTCGTTTGGAAGGTCACTGTTGCAAACTCGTGGTTCACATGATAAGAACAAAAGATGCTTGCCAGTACGAAATAGAAGAAAACACTGTACACAATTGCAGATTTGTTGAATAATGAATTTATTGTGTCATTTCGTTTGGAAGGTCACTGTTGCAAACTCGTTGTTCACATGATAAGAACAAAAGATGCTTGCCAGTACAAAATAGAAGAAAACACTGTACACAATTGCAGATTTGTTGAACAATGAATTTATTGTGTAATCTCGTTTGGACGGTCACTGTTGCAAACTCGTGGTTCACATTATAAGAAAAAAGATGCTTGCCGGTACAAAATAAAAGAAAACACTGTACACAATTGTATAAAGCTGAATGAAAGAAATCCTAGATAAAAGTTTGAAAGGCAGGTTAAATGTTATCCATTTTATTCCCTAATGATTGTGGCACGTGAATTGGTGAGTGTGATGTTTACTGGGTTTCTTATCCTACATTTCAAAAAGTAAAAACATGTTATTCTGAGCCAGTGAATTGCTTCCACGTCAAGACTAGTTCCATGAATTTGTTTTAAGCTCGTGCTATCACAGCTGTGGGATATTCCAGCGCAGGTTCGAATCCTGTTCACAGCGATTTATCACTTTTGCTTTTTGAAAACTATGTCACATGTGCTACGGGATAGCTCCTTTGCTATTGACGCTCCATGGCAGAGCTGTGATGGCCGAGTGGTTAAGGCGTTGGACTCGAAATCCAATGGGAAATTCCCGCGCAGGTTCGAATCCTGTTCACAGCGATTTATCATTTTTGCTTTTTGCAAACTATGTCACATGTGCTACGGGATAGCTCCTTTGCTATTGACGCTCCATGGCAGAGCTGTGATGGCCGAGTGGTTAAGGCGTTGGACTTGAAATCCAATGGGTTATTCCCGCGCAGGTTCGAATCCTGTTCACAGCGTATCATTTTGCAGATTTATTGAATAATGAATTTCTTGTGTCATTTCGTTTGGAAGGTCACTGTTGCAAACTCGTGGTTCACATGATAAGAACAAAAGATGCTTGCCAGTACGAAATAGAAGAAAACACTGTACACAATTGCAGATTTGTTGAATAATGAATTTATTGTGTCATTTCGTTTGGAAGGTCACTGTTGCAAACTCGTTGTTCACATGATAAGAACAAAAGATGCTTGCCAGTACAAAATAGAAGAAAACACTGTACACAATTGCAGATTTGTTGAACAATGAATTTATTGTGTAATCTCGTTTGGACGGTCACTGTTGCAAACTCGTGGTTCACATTATAAGAAAAAAGATGCTTGCCGGTACAAAATAGAAGAAAACACTGTACACAATTGTATAAAGCTGAATGGAAGAAATCCTAGATAAAAGTTTGAAAGGCAGGTTAAATGTTATCCATTTTATTCCCTAATGATTGTGGCACGTGAATTGGTGAGTGTGATGTTTACTGGGTTTCTTATCCTACATTTCAAAAAGTAAAAACATGTTATTCTGAGCCAGTGAATTGCTTCCACGTCAAGACTAGTTCCATGAATTTGTTTTAAGCTCGTGCTATCACAGCTGTGGGATATTCCAGCGCAGGTTCGATTCCTGTTCACAGCGATTTATCATTTTTGCTTTTTGAAAACTATGTCACATGTGCTACGGGATAGCTCCTTTGCTATTGACGCTCCATGGCAGAGCTGTGATGGCCGAGTGGTTAAGGCGTTGGACTCGAAATCCAATGGGAAATTCCCGCGCAGGTTCGAATCCTGTTCACAGCGATTTATCATTTTTGCTTTTTGAAAACTATGTCACATGTGCTACGGGATAGCTCCTTTGCTATTGACGCTCCATGGCAGAGCTGTGATGGCCGAGTGGTTAAGGCGTTGGACTCGAAATCCAATGGGAAATTCCCGCGCAGGTTCGAATCCTGTTCACAGCGATTTATCATTTTTGCTTTTTGCAAACTATGTCACATGTGCTACGGGATAGCTCCTTTGCTATTGACGCTCCATGGCAGAGCTGTGATGGCCGAGTGGTTAAGGCGTTGGACTTGAAATCCAATGGGTTATTCCCGCGCAGGTTCGAATCCTGTTCACAGCGTATCATTTTGCAGATTTATTGAATAATGAATTTCTTGTGTCATTTCGTTTGGAAGGTCACTGTTGCAAACTCGTGGTTCACATGATAAGAACAAAAGATGCTTGCCAGTACGAAATAGAAGAAAACACTGTACACAATTGCAGATTTGTTGAATAATGAATTTATTGTGTCATTTCGTTTGGAAGGTCACTGTTGCAAACTCGTTGTTCACATGATAAGAACAAAAGATGCTTGCCAGTACAAAATAGAAGAAAACACTGTACACAATTGCAGATTTGTTGAACAATGAATTTATTGTGTAATCTCGTTTGGACGGTCACTGTTGCAAACTCGTTGTTCACATTATAAGAAAAAAGATGCTTGCCAGTACAAAATAGAAGAAAACACTGTACACAATTGTATAAAGCTGAATGAAAGAAATCCTAGATAAAAGTTTGAAAGGCAGATTAAATGTTATCCATTTTATTCCCTAATGATTGTGGCACGTGAATTGGTGAGTGTGATGTTTACTGGGTTTCTTATCCTACATTTCAAAAAGTAAAAACATGTTATTCTGAGCCAGTGAATTGCTTCCACGTCAAGACTAGTTCCATGAATTTGTTTTAAGCTCGTGCTATCACAGCTGTGGGATATTCCAGCGCAGGTTCGAATCCTGTTCACAGCGATTTATCACTTTTGCTTTTTGAAAACTATGTCACATGTGCTACGGGATAGCTCCTTTGCTATTGACGCTCCATGGCAGAGCTGTGATGGCCGAGTGGTTAAGGCGTTGGACTCGAAATCCAATGGGAAATTCCCGCGCAGGTTCGAATCCTGTTCACAGCGATTTATCATTTTTGCTTTTTGAAAACTATGTCACATGTGCTACGGGATAGCTCCTTTGCTATTGACGCTCCATGGCAGAGCTGTGATGGCCGAGTGGTTAAGGCGTTGGACTTGAAATCCAATGGGTTATTCCCGCGCAGGTTCGAATCCTGTTCACAGCGTATCATTTTGCAGATTTATTGAATAATGAATTTCTTGTGTCATTTCGTTTGGAAGGTCACTGTTGCAAACTCGTGGTTCACATGATAAGAACAAAAGATGCTTGCCAGTACGAAATAGAAGAAAACACTGTACACAATTGCAGATTTGTTGAATAATGAATTTATTGTGTCATTTCGTTTGGAAGGTCACTGTTGCAAACTCGTTGTTCACATGATAAGAACAAAAGATGCTTGCCAGTACAAAATAGAAGAAAACACTGTACACAATTGCAGATTTGTTGAACAATGAATTTATTGTGTAATCTCGTTTGGACGGTCACTGTTGCAAACTCGTGGTTCACATTATAAGAAAAAAGATGCTTGCCGGTACAAAATAGAAGAAAACACTGTACACAATTGTATAAAGCTGAATGGAAGAAATCCTAGATAAAAGTTTGAAAGGCAGGTTAAATGTTATCCATTTTATTCCCTAATGATTGTGGCACGTGAATTGGTGAGTGTGATGTTTACTGGGTTTCTTATCCTACATTTCAAAAAGTAAAAACATGTTATTCTGAGCCAGTGAATTGCTTCCACGTCAAGACTAGTTCCATGAATTTGTTTTAAGCTCGTGCTATCACAGCTGTGGGATATTCCAGCGCAGGTTCGATTCCTGTTCACAGCGATTTATCATTTTTGCTTTTTGAAAACTATGTCACATGTGCTACGGGATAGCTCCTTTGCTATTGACGCTCCATGGCAGAGCTGTGATGGCCGAGTGGTTAAGGCGTTGGACTCGAAATCCAATGGGAAATTCCCGCGCAGGTTCGAATCCTGTTCACAGCGATTTATCATTTTTGCTTTTTGAAAACTATGTCACATGTGCTACGGGATAGCTCCTTTGCTATTGACGCTCCATGGCAGAGCTGTGATGGCCGAGTGGTTAAGGCGTTGGACTCGAAATCCAATGGGAAATTCCCGCGCAGGTTCGAATCCTGTTCACAGCGATTTATCATTTTTGCTTTTTGCAAACTATGTCACATGTGCTACGGGATAGCTCCTTTGCTATTGACGCTCCATGGCAGAGCTGTGATGGCCGAGTGGTTAAGGCGTTGGACTTGAAATCCAATGGGTTATTCCCGCGCAGGTTCGAATCCTGTTCACAGCGTATCATTTTGCAGATTTATTGAATAATGAATTTCTTGTGTCATTTCGTTTGGAAGGTCACTGTTGCAAACTCGTGGTTCACATGATAAGAACAAAAGATGCTTGCCAGTACGAAATAGAAGAAAACACTGTACACAATTGCAGATTTGTTGAATAATGAATTTATTGTGTCATTTCGTTTGGAAGGTCACTGTTGCAAACTCGTTGTTCACATGATAAGAACAAAAGATGCTTGCCAGTACAAAATAGAAGAAAACACTGTACACAATTGCAGATTTGTTGAACAATGAATTTATTGTGTAATCTCGTTTGGACGGTCACTGTTGCAAACTCGTTGTTCACATTATAAGAAAAAAGATGCTTGCCAGTACAAAATAGAAGAAAACACTGTACACAATTGTATAAAGCTGAATGAAAGAAATCCTAGATAAAAGTTTGAAAGGCAGATTAAATGTTATCCATTTTATTCCCTAATGATTGTGGCACGTGAATTGGTGAGTGTGATGTTTACTGGGTTTCTTATCCTACATTTCAAAAAGTAAAAACATGTTATTCTGAGCCAGTGAATTGTTTCCACGTCAAGACTAGTTCCATGAATTAGTTTTAAGCTCGTGCTATCACAGCTGTGGGATATTCCCGCGCAGGTTCGAATCCTGTTCACAGCGATTTATCATTTTTGCTTTTTGAAAACTATGTCACATGTGCTACGGGATAGCTCCTTTGCTATTGACGCTCCATGGCAGAGCTGTGATGGCCGAGTGGTTAAGGCGTTGGACTCGAAATCCAATGGGAAATTCCCGCGCAGGTTCGAATCCTGTTCACAGCGATTTATCACTTTTGCTTTTTGAAAACTATGTCACATGTGCTACGGGATAGCTCCTTTGCTATTGACGCTCCATGGCAGAGCTGTGATGGCCGAGTGGTTAAGGCGTTGGACTCGAAATCCAATGGGAAATTCCCGCGCAGGTTCGAATCCTGTTCACAGCGATTTATCACTTTTGCTTTTTGAAAACTATGTCACATGTGCTACAGGATAGCTCCTTTGCTATTGACGCTCCATGGCAAAGCTGTGATGGCCGAGTGGTTAAGGCGTTGGACTTGAAATCCAATGGGTTATTCCCGCGCAGGTTCGAATCCTGTTCACAGCGTATCATTTTGCAGATTTATTGAATAATGAATTTCTTGTGTCATTTCGTTTGGAAGGTCACTGTTGCAAACTCGTGGTTCACATGATAAGAACAAAAGATGCTTGCCAGTACGAAATAGAAGAAAACACTGTACACAATTGCAGATTTGTTGAATAATGAATTTATTGTGTCATTTCGTTTGGAAGGTCACTGTTGCAAACTCGTTGTTCAAATGATAAGAACAAAAGATGCTTGCCAGTACAAAATAGAAGAAAACACTGTACACAATTGCAGATTTGTTGAACAATGAATTTATTGTGTAATCTCGTTTGGACGGTCACTGTTGCAAACTCGTGGTTCACATTATAAGAAAAAAGATGCTTGCCAGTACAAAGTAGAAGAAAACACTGTACACAATTGTATAAAGCTGAATGAAAGAAATCCTAGATAAAAGTTTGAAAGGCAGGTTAAATGTTATCCATTTTATTCCCTAATGACTGTGGCACGTGAATTGGTGAGTGTGATGTTTACTGGGTTTCTTATCCTACATTTCAAAAAGTAAAAACATGTTATTCTGAGCCAGTGAATTGCTTCCACGTCAAGACTAGTTCCATGAATTTGTTTTAAGCTCGTGCTATCACAGCTGTGGGATATTCCAGCGCAGGTTCGATTCCTGTTCACAGCGATCTATCATTTTTGCTTTTTGAAAACTATGTCACATGTGCTACGGGATAGCTCCTTTGCTATTGACGCTCCATGGCAGAGCTGTGATGGCCGAGTGGTTAAGGCGTTGGACTCGAAATCCAATGGGAAATTCCCGCGCAGGTTCGAATCCTGTTCACAGCGATTTATCATTTTTGCTTTTTGCAAACTATGTCACATGTGCTACGGGATAGCTCCTTTGCTATTGACGCTCCATGGCAGAGCTGTGATGGCCGAGTGGTTAAGGCGTTGGACTTGAAATCCAATGGGTTATTCCCGCGCAGGTTCGAATCCTGTTCACAGCGTATCATTTTGCAGATTTATTGAATAATGAATTTCTTGTGTCATTTCGTTTGGAAGGTCACTGTTGCAAACTCGTGGTTCACATGATAAGAACAAAAGATGCTTGCCAGTACGAAATAGAAGAAAACACTGTACACAATTGCAGATTTGTTGAATAATGAATTTATTGTGTCATTTCGTTTGGAAGGTCACTGTTGCAAACTCGTTGTTCACATGATAAGAACAAAAGATGCTTGCCAGTACAAAATAGAAGAAAACACTGTACACAATTGCAGATTTGTTGAACAATGAATTTATTGTGTAATCTCGTTTGGACGGTCACTGTTGCAAACTCGTGGTTCACATTATAAGAAAAAAGATGCTTGCCGGTACAAAATAGAAGAAAACACTGTACACAATTGTATAAAGCTGAATGAAAGAAATCCTAGATAAAAGTTTGAAAGGCAGGTTAAATGTTATCCATTTTATTCCCTAATGATTGTGGCACGTGAATTGGTGAGTGTGATGTTTACTGGGTTTCTTATCCTACATTTCAAAAAGTAAAAACATGTTATTCTGAGCCAGTGAATTGCTTCCACGTCAAGACTAGTTCCATGAATTTGTTTTAAGCTCGTGCTATCACAGCTGTGGGATATTCCAGCGCAGGTTCGATTCCTGTTCACAGCGATTTATCATTTTTGCTTTTTGCAAACTATGTCACATGTGCTACGGGATAGCTCCTTTGCTATTGACGCTCCATGGCAGATCTGTGATGGCCGAGTGGTTAAGGCGTTGGACTCGAAATCCAATGGGAAATTCCCGCGCAGGTTCGAATCCTGTTCACAGCGATTTATCATTTTTGCTTTTTGAAAACTATGTCACATGTGCTACGGGATAGCTCCTTTGCTATTGACGCTCCATGGCAGAGCTGTGATGGCCGAGTGGTTAAGGCGTTGGACTCGAAATCCAATGGGAAATTCCCGCGCAGGTTCGAATCCTGTTCACAGCGATTTATCATTTTTGCTTTTTGAAAACTATGTCACATGTGCTACGGGATAGCTCCTTTGCTATTGACGCTCCATGGCAGAGCTGTGATGGCCGAGTGGTTAAGGCGTTGGACTTGAAATCCAATGGGTTATTCCCGCGCAGGTTCGAATCCTGTTCACAGCGTATCATTTTGCAGATTTATTGAATAATGAATTTCTTGTGTCATTTCGTTTGGAAGGTCACTGTTGCAAACTCGTGGTTCACATGATAAGAACAAAAGATGCTTGCCAGTACGAAATAGAAGAAAACACTGTACACAATTGCAGATTTGTTGAATAATGAATTTATTGTGTCATTTCGTTTGGAAGGTCACTGTTGCAAACTGTTGTTCACATGATAAGAACAAAAGATGCTTGCCAGTACAAAATAGAAGAAAACACTGTACACAATTGCAGATTTGTTGAACAATGAATTTATTGTGTAATCTCGTTTGGACGGTCACTGTTGCAAACTCGTGGTTCACATTATAAGAAAAAAGATGCTTGCCAGTACAAAATAGAAGAAAACACTGTACACAATTGTATAAAGCTGAATGAAAGAAATCCTAGATAAAAGTTTGAAAGGCAGGTTAAATGTTACCCATTTTATTCCCTAATGATTGTGGCACGTGAATTGGTGAGTGTGATGTTTACTGGGTTTCTTATCCTACATTTCAAAAAGTAAAAACATGTTATTCTGAGCCAGTGAATTGCTTCCACGTCAAGACTAGTTCCATGAATTTGTTTTAAGCTCGTGCTATCACAGCTGTGGGATATTCCAGCGCAGGTTCGATTCCTGTTCACAGCGATTTATCATTTTTGCTTTTTGAAAACTATGTCACATGTGCTACGGGATAGCTCCTTTGCTATTGACGCTCCATGGCAGAGCTGTGATGGCCGAGTGGTTAAGGCGTTGGACTCGAAATCCAATGGGAAATTCCCGCGCAGGTTCGAATCCTGTTCACAGCGATTTATCATTTTTGCTTTTTGAAAACTATGTCACATGTGCTACGGGATAGCTCCTTTGCTATTGACGCTCCATGGCAGAGCTGTGATGGCCGAGTGGTTAAGGCGTTGGACTTGAAATCCAATGGGTTATTCCCGCGCAGGTTCGAATCCTGTTCACAGCGTATCATTTTGCAGATTTATTGAATAATGAATTTCTTGTGTCATTTCGTTTGGAAGGTCACTGTTGCAAACTCGTGGTTCACATGATAAGAACAAAAGATGCTTGCCAGTACGAAATAGAAGAAAACACTGTACACAATTGCAGATTTGTTGAATAATGAATTTATTGTGTCATTTCGTTTGGAAGGTCACTGTTGCAAACTCGTTGTTCACATGATAAGAACAAAAGATGCTTGCCAGTACAAAATAGAAGAAAACACTGTACACAATTGCAGATTTGTTGAACAATGAATTTATTGTGTAATCTCGTTTGGACGGTCACTGTTGCAAACTCGTGGTTCACATTATAAGAAAAAAGATGCTTGCCAGTACAAAATAGAAGAAAACACTGTACACAATTGTATAAAGCTGAATGAAAGAAATCCTAGATAAAAGTTTGAAAGGCAGGTTAAATGTTACCCATTTTATTCCCTAATGATTGTGGCACGTGAATTGGTGAGTGTGATGTTTACTGGGTTTCTTATCCTACATTTCAAAAAGTAAAAACATGTTATTCTGAGCCAGTGAATTGCTTCCACGTCAAGACTAGTTCCATGAATTTGTTTTAAGCTCGTGCTATCACAGCTGTGGGATATTCCAGCGCAGGTTCGATTCCTGTTCACAGCGATTTATCATTTTTGCTTTTTGAAAACTATGTCACATGTGCTACGGGATAGCTCCTTTGCTATTGACGCTCCATGGCAGAGCTGTGATGGCCGAGTAGTTAAGGCGTTGGACTCGAAATCCAATGGGAAATTCCCGCGCAGGTTCGAATCCTGTTCACAGCGATTTATCATTTTTGCTTTTTGCAAACTATGTCACATGTGCTACGGGATAGCTCCTTTGCTATTGACGCTCCATGGCAGAGCTGTGATGGCCGAGTGGTTAAGGCGTTGGACTCGAAATCCAATGGGAAATTGCCGCGCAGGTTCGAATCCTGTTCACAGCGATTTATCATTTTTGCTTTTTGCAAACTATGTCACATGTGCTACGGGATAGCTCCTTTGCTATTGACGCTCCATGGCAGAGCTGTGATGGCCGAGTGGTTAAGGCGTTGGACTTGAAATCCAATGGGTTATTCCCGCGCAGGTTCGAATCCTGTTCACAGCGTATCATTTTGCAGATTTATTGAATAATGAATTTATTGTGTCATTTCGTTTGGAAGGTCACTGTTGCAAACTCGTGGTTCACATGATAAGAACAAAAGATGCTTGCCAGTACGAAATAGAAGAAAACACTGTACACAATTGCAGATTTGTTGAATAATGAATTTATTGTGTCATTTCGTTTGGAAGGTCACTGTTGCAAACTGTTGTTCACATGATAAGAACAAAAGATGCTTGCCAGTACAAAATAGAAGAAAACACTGTACACAATTGCAGATTTGTTGAACAATGAATTTATTGTGTAATCTCGTTTGGACGGTCACTGTTGCAAACTCGTGGTTCACATTATAAGAAAAAAGATGCTTGCCAGTACAAAATAGAAGAAAACACTGTACACAATTGTATAAAGCTGAATGAAAGAAATCCTAGATAAAAGTTTGAAAGGCAGGTTAAATGTTACCCATTTTATTCCCTAATGATTGTGGCACGTGAATTGGTGAGTGTGATGTTTACTTGGTTTCTTATCCTACATTTCAAAAAGTAAAAACATGTTATTCTGAGCCAGTGAATTGCTTCCACGTCAAGACTAGTTCCATGAATTTGTTTTAAGCTCGTGCTATCACAGCTGTGGGATATTCCAGCGCAGGTTCGATTCCTGTTCACAGCGATTTATCATTTTTGCTTTTTGAAAACTATGTCACATGTGCTACGGGATAGCTCCTTTGCTATTGACGCTCCATGGCAGAGCTGTGATGGCCGAGTGGTTAAGGCGTTGGACTCGAAATCCAATGGGAAATTCCAGCGCAGGTTCGAATCCTGTTCACAGCGATTTATCATTTTTGCTTTTTGAAAACTATGTCACATGTGCTACGGGATAGCTCCTTTGCTATTGACGCTCCATGGCAGAGCTGTGATGGCCGAGTGGTTAAGGCGTTGGACTTGAAATCCAATGGGTTATTCCCGCGCAGGTTCGAATCCTGTTCACAGCGTATCATTTTGCAGATTTATTGAATAATGAATTTCTTGTGTCATTTCGTTTGGAAGGTCACTGTTGCAAACTCGTGGTTCACATGATAAGAACAAAAGATGCTTGCCAGTACGAAATAGAAGAAAACACTGTACACAATTGCAGATTTGTTGAATAATGAATTTATTGTGTCATTTCGTTTGGAAGGTCACTGTTGCAAACTCGTTGTTCACATGATAAGAACAAAAGATGCTTGCCAGTACAAAATAGAAGAAAACACTGTACACAATTGCAGATTTGTTGAACAATGAATTTATTGTGTAATCTCGTTTGGACGGTCACTGTTGCAAACTCGTGGTTCACATTATAAGAAAAAAGATGCTTGCCAGTACAAAATAGAAGAAAACACTGTACACAATTGTATAAAGCTGAATGAAAGAAATCCTAGATAAAAGTTTGAAAGGCAGGTTAAATGTTACCCATTTTATTCCCTAATGATTGTGGCACGTGAATTGGTGAGTGTGATGTTTACTGGGTTTCTTATCCTACATTTCAGAAAGTAAAAACATGTTATTCTGAGCCAGTGAATTGCTTCCACGTCAAGACTAGTTCCATGAATTTGTTTTAAGCTCGTGCTATCACAGCTGTGGGATATTCCAGCGCAGGTTCGATTCCTGTTCACAGCGATTTATCATTTTTGCTTTTTGAAAACTATGTCACATGTGCTACGGGATAGCTCCTTTGCTATTGACGCTCCATGGCAGAGCTGTGATGGCCGAGTGGTTAAGGCGTTGGACTCGAAATCCAATGGGAAATTCCCGCGCAGGTTCGAATCCTGTTCACAGCGATTTATCATTTTTGCTTTTTGAAAACTATGTCACATGTGCTACGGGATAGCTCCTTTGCTATTGACGCTCCATGGCAGAGCTGTGATGGCCGAGTGGTTAAGGCGTTGGACTCGAAATCCAATGGGAAATTGCCGCGCAGGTTCGAATCCTGTTCACAGCGATTTATCATTTTTGCTTTTTGCAAACTATGTCACATGTGCTACGGGATAGCTCCTTTGCTATTGACGCTCCATGGCAGAGCTGTGATGGCCGAGTGGTTAAGGCGTTGGACTTGAAATCCAATGGGTTATTCCCGCGCAGGTTCGAATCCTGTTCACAGCGTATCATTTTGCAGATTTATTGAATAATGAATTTCTTGTGTCATTTCGTTTGGAAGGTCACTGTTGCAAACTCGTGGTTCACATGATAAGAACAAAAGATGCTTGCCAGTACGAAATAGAAGAAAACACTGTACACAATTGCAGATTTGTTGAATAATGAATTTATTGTGTCATTTCGTTTGGAATGTCACTGTTGCAAACTGTTGTTCACATGATAAGAACAAAAGATGCTTGCCAGTACAAAATAGAAGAAAACACTGTACACAATTGCAGATTTGTTGAACAATGAATTTATTGTGTAATCTCGTTTGGACGGTCACTGTTGCAAACTCGTGGTTCACATTATAAGAAAAAAGATGCTTGCCAGTACAAAATAGAAGAAAACACTGTACACAATTGTATAAAGCTGAATGAAAGAAATCCTAGATAAAAGTTTGAAAGGCAGGTTAAATGTTACCCATTTTATTCCCTAATGATTGTGGCACGTGAATTGGTGAGTGTGATGTTTACTTGGTTTCTTATCCTACATTTCAAAAAGTAAAAACATGTTATTCTGAGCCAGTGAATTGCTTCCACGTCAAGACTAGTTCCATGAATTTATTTTAAGCTCGTGCTATCACAGCTGTGGGATATTCCAGCGCAGGTTCGATTCCTGTTCACAGCGATTTATCATTTTTGCTTTTTGAAAACTATGTCACATGTGCTACGGGATAGCTCCTTTGCTATTGACGCTCCATGGCAGAGCTGTGATGGCCGAGTGGTTAAGGCGTTGGACTCGAAATCCAATGGGAAATTCCCGCGCAGGTTCGAATCCTGTTCACAGCGATTTATCATTTTTGCTTTTTGAAAACTATGTCACATGTGCTACGGGATAGCTCCTTTGCTATTGACGCTCCATGGCAGAGCTGTGATGGCCGAGTGGTTAAGGCGTTGGACTTGAAATCCAATGGGTTATTCCCGCGCAGGTTCGAATCCTGTTCACAGCGTATCATTTTGCAGATTTATTGAATAATGAATTTCTTGTGTCATTTCGTTTGGAAGGTCACTGTTGCAAACTCGTTGTTCACATGATAAGAACAAAAGATGCTTGCCAGTACGAAATAGAAGAAAACACTGTACACAATTGCAGATTTGTTGAATAATGAATTTATTGTGTCATTTCGTTTGGAAGGTCACTGTTGCAAACTCGTGGTTCACATGATAAGAACAAAAGATGCTTGCCAGTACGAAATAGAAGAAAACACTGTACACTATTGCAGATTTGTTGAATAATGAATTTATTGTGTCATTTCGTTTGGACGGTCACTGTTGCAAACTCGTTGTTCACATGATAAGAACAAAAGATGCTTGCCAGTACAAAATAGAAGAAAACACTGTACACAATTGCAGATTTGTTGAACAATGAATTTATTGTGTAATCTCGTTTGGACGGTCACTGTTGCAAACTCGTGGTTCACATTATAAGAAAAAAGATGCTTGCCGGTACAAAATAGAAGAAAACACTGTACACAATTGTATAAAGCTGAATGAAAGAAATCCTAGATAAAAGTTTGAAAGGCAGGTTAAATGTTATCCATTTTATTCCCTAATGATTGTGGCACGTGAATTGGTGAGTGTGATGTTTACTGGGTTTCTTATCCTACATTTCAAAAAGTAAAAACATGTTATTCTGAGCCAGTGAATTGCTTCCACGTCAAGACTAGTTCCATGAATTTGTTTTAAGCTCGTGCTATCACAGCTGTGGGATATTCCAGCGCAGGTTCGATTCCTGTTCACAGCGATTTATCATTTTTGCTTTTTGAAAACTATGTCACATGTGCTACGGGATAGCTCCTTTGCTATTGACGGTCCATGGCAGAGCTGTGATGGCCGAGTGGTTAAGGCGTTGGACTCGAAATCCAATGGGAAATTCCCGCGCAGGTTCGATTCCTGTTCACAGCGATTTATCATTTTTGCTTTTTGCAAACTATGTCACATGTGCTACGGGATAGCTCCTTTGCTATTGACGCTCCATGGCAGAGCTGTGATGGCCGAGTGGTTAAGGCGTTGGACTTGAAATCCAATGGGTTATTCCCGCGCAGGTTCGAATCCTGTTCACAGCGTATCATTTTGCAGATTTATTGAATAATGAATTTCTTGTGTCATTTCGTTTGGAAGGTCACTGTTGCAAACTCGTGGTTCACATGATAAGAACAAAAGATGCTTGCCAGTACGAAATAGAAGAAAACACTGTACACAATTGCAGATTTGTTGAATAATGAATTTATTGTGTCATTTCGTTTGGAAGGTCACTGTTGCAAACTCGTGGTTCACATGATAAGAACAAAAGATGCTTGCCAGTACGAAATAGAAGAAAACACTGTACACAATTGCAGATTTGTTGAATAATGAATTTATTGTGTCATTTCGTTTGGAAGGTCACTGTTGCAAACTGTTGTTCACATGATAAGAACAAAAGATGCTTGCCAGTACAAAATAGAAGAAAACACTGTACACAATTGCAGATTTGTTGAACAATGAATTTATTGTGTAATCTCGTTTGGACGGTCACTGTTGCAAACTCGTGGTTCACATTATAAGAAAAAAGATGCTTGCCAGTACAAAATAGAAGAAAACACTGTACACAATTGTATAAAGCTGAATGAAAGAAATCCTAGATAAAAGTTTGAAAGGCAGGTTAAATGTTACCCATTTTATTCCCTAATGATTGTGGCACGTGAATTGGTGAGTGTGATGTTTACTGGGTTTCTTATCCTACATTTCAAAAAGTAAAAACATGTTATTCTGAGCCAGTGAATTGCTTCCACGTCAAGACTAGTTCCATGAATTTGTTTTAAGCTCGTGCTATCACAGCTGTGGGATATTCCAGCGCAGGTTCGATTCCTGTTCACAGCGATTTATCATTTTTGCTTTTTGAAAACTATGTCACATGTGCTACGGGATAGCTCCTTTGCTATTGACGCTCCATGGCAGAGCTGTGATGGCCGAGTGGTTAAGGCGTTGGACTCGAAATCCAATGGGAAATTCCCGCGCAGGTTCGAATCCTGTTCACAGCGATTTATCATTTTTGCTTTTTGAAAACTATGTCACATGTGCTACGGGATAGCTCCTTTGCTATTGACGCTCCATGGCAGAGCTGTGATGGCCGAGTGGTTAAGGCGTTGGACTTGAAATCCAATGGGTTATTCCCGCGCAGGTTCGAATCCTGTTCACAGCGTATCATTTTGCAGATTTATTGAATAATGAATTTCTTGTGTCATTTCGTTTGGAAGGTCACTGTTGCAAACTCGTGGTTCACATGATAAGAACAAAAGATGCTTGCCAGTACGAAATAGAAGAAAACACTGTACACAATTGCAGATTTGTTGAATAATGAATTTCTTGTGTCATTTCGTTTGGAAGGTCACTGTTGCAAACTCGTTGTTCACATGATAAGAACAAAAGATGCTTGCCAGTACAAAATAGAAGAAAACACTGTACACAATTGCAGATTTGTTGAACAATGAATTTATTGTGTAATCTCGTTTGGACGGTCACTGTTGCAAACTCGTGGTTCACATTATAAGAAAAAAGATGCTTGCCAGTACAAAATAGAAGAAAACACTGTACACAATTGTATAAAGCTGAATGAAAGAAATCCTAGATAAAAGTTTGAAAGGCAGGTTAAATGTTACCCATTTTATTCCCTAATGATTGTGGCACGTGAATTGGTGAGTGTGATGTTTACTGGGTTTCTTATCCTACATTTCAGAAAGTAAAAACATGTTATTCTGAGCCAGTGAATTGCTTCCACGTCAAGACTAGTTCCATGAATTTGTTTTAAGCTCGTGCTATCACAGCTGTGGGATATTCCAGCGCAGGTTCGATTCCTGTTCACAGCGATTTATCATTTTTGCTTTTTGAAAACTATGTCACATGTGCTACGGGATAGCTCCTTTGCTATTGACGCTCCATGGCAGAGCTGTGATGGCCGAGTGGTTAAGGCGTTGGACTCGAAATCCAATGGGAAATTCCCGCGCAGGTTCGAATCCTGTTCACAGCGATTTATCATTTTTGCTTTTTGAAAACTATGTCACATGTGCTACGGGATAGCTCCTTTGCTATTGACGCTCCATGGCAGAGCTGTGATGGCCGAGTGGTTAAGGCGTTGGACTCGAAATCCAATGGGAAATTCCCGCGCAGGTTCGAATCCTGTTCACAGCGATTTATCATTTTTGCTTTTTGAAAACTATGTCACATGTGCTACGGGATAGCTCCTTTGCTATTGACGCTCCATGGCAGAGCTGTGATGGCCGAGTGGTTAAGGCGTTGGACTTGAAATCCAATGGGTTATTCCCGCGCAGGTTCGAATCCTGTTCACAGCGTATCATTTTGCAGATTTATTGAATAATGAATTTCTTGTGTCATTTCGTTTGGAAGGTCACTGTTGCAAACTCGTGGTTCACATGATAAGAACAAAAGATGCTTGCCAGTACGAAATAGAAGAAAACACTGTACACAATTGCAGATTTGTTGAATAATGAATTTATTGTGTCATTTCGTTTGGAATGTCACTGTTGCAAACTGTTGTTCACATGATAAGAACAAAAGATGCTTGCCAGTACAAAATAGAAGAAAACACTGTACACAATTGCAGATTTGTTGAACAATGAATTTATTGTGTAATCTCGTTTGGACGGTCACTGTTGCAAACTCGTGGTTCACATTATAAGAAAAAAGATGCTTGCCAGTACAAAATAGAAGAAAACACTGTACACAATTGTATAAAGCTGAATGAAAGAAATCCTAGATAAAAGTTTGAAAGGCAGGTTAAATGTTACCCATTTTATTCCCTAATGATTGTGGCACGTGAATTGGTGAGTGTGATGTTTACTTGGTTTCTTATCCTACATTTCAAAAAGTAAAAACATGTTATTCTGAGCCAGTGAATTGCTTCCACGTCAAGACTAGTTCCATGAATTTGTTTTAAGCTCGTGCTATCACAGCTGTGGGATATTCCAGCGCAGGTTCGATTCCTGTTCACAGCGATTTATCATTTTTGCTTTTTGAAAACTATGTCACATGTGCTACGGGATAGCTCCTTTGCTATTGACGCTCCATGGCAGAGCTGTGATGGCCGAGTGGTTAAGGCGTTGGACTCGAAATCCAATGGGAAATTCCCGCGCAGGTTCGAATCCTGTTCACAGCGATTTATCATTTTTGCTTTTTGAAAACTATGTCACATGTGCTACGGGATAGCTCCTTTGCTATTGACGCTCCATGGCAGAGCTGTGATGGCCGAGTGGTTAAGGCGTTGGACTTGAAATCCAATGGGTTATTCCCGCGCAGGTTCGAATCCTGTTCACAGCGTATCATTTTGCAGATTTATTGAATAATGAATTTCTTGTGTCATTTCGTTTGGAAGGTCACTGTTGCAAACTCGTGGTTCACATGATAAGAACAAAAGATGCTTGCCAGTACGAAATAGAAGAAAACACTGTACACAATTGCAGATTTGTTGAATAATGAATTTATTGTGTCATTTCGTTTGGAAGGTCACTGTTGCAAACTCGTTGTTCACATGATAAGAACAAAAGATGCTTGCCAGTACAAAATAGAAGAAAACACTGTACACAATTGCAGATTTGTTGAACAATGAATTTATTGTGTAATCTCGTTTGGACGGTCACTGTTGCAAACTCGTGGTTCACATTATAAGAAAAAAGATGCTTGCCAGTACAAAATAGAAGAAAACACTGTACACAATTGTATAAAGCTGAATGAAAGAAATCCTAGATAAAAGTTTGAAAGGCAGGTTAAATGTTATCCATTTTATTCCCTAATGATTGTGGCACGTGAATTGGTGAGTGTGATGTTTACTGGGTTTCTTATCCTACATTTCAAAAAGTAAAAACATGTTATTCTGAGCCAGTGAATTGCTTCCACGTCAAGACTAGTTCCATGAATTTGTTTTAAGCTCGTGCTATCACAGCTGTGGGATATTCCAGCGCAGGTTCGATTCCTGTTCACAGCGATTTATCATTTTTGCTTTTTGAAAACTATGTCACATGTGCTACGGGATAGCTCCTTTGCTATTGACGGTCCATGGCAGAGCTGTGATGGCCGAGTGGTTAAGGCGTTGGACTCGAAATCCAATGGGAAATTCCCGCGCAGGTTCGATTCCTGTTCACAGCGATTTATCATTTTTGCTTTTTGCAAACTATGTCACATGTGCTACGGGATAGCTCC
This sequence comes from Haliotis rufescens, assembly GCF_023055435.1. Lineage (NCBI taxonomy): Eukaryota > Metazoa > Mollusca > Gastropoda > Lepetellida > Haliotidae > Haliotis > Haliotis rufescens. The sequence continues at coordinate 5,612,164 of NW_025963891.1, read as the reverse complement.
TTTGCTATTGACGCTCCATGGCAGAGCTGTGATGGCCGAGTGGTTAAGGCGTTGGACTTGAAATCCAATGGGTTATTCCCGCGCAGGTTCGAATCCTGTTCACAGCGTATCATTTTGCAGATTTATTGAATAATGAATTTCTTGTGTCATTTCGTTTGGAAGGTCACTGTTGCAAACTCGTGGTTCACATGATAAGAACAAAAGATGCTTGCCAGTACGAAATAGAAGAAAACACTGTACACAATTGCAGATTTGTTGAATAATGAATTTATTGTGTCATTTCGTTTGGAAGGTCACTGTTGCAAACTCGTGGTTCACATGATAAGAACAAAAGATGCTTGCCAGTACGAAATAGAAGAAAACACTGTACACAATTGCAGATTTGTTGAATAATGAATTTATTGTGTCATTTCGTTTGGAAGGTCACTGTTGCAAACTGTTGTTCACATGATAAGAACAAAAGATGCTTGCCAGTACAAAATAGAAGAAAACACTGTACACAATTGCAGATTTGTTGAACAATGAATTTATTGTGTAATCTCGTTTGGACGGTCACTGTTGCAAACTCGTGGTTCACATTATAAGAAAAAAGATGCTTGCCAGTACAAAATAGAAGAAAACACTGTACACAATTGTATAAAGCTGAATGAAAGAAATCCTAGATAAAAGTTTGAAAGGCAGGTTAAATGTTACCCATTTTATTCCCTAATGATTGTGGCACGTGAATTGGTGAGTGTGATGTTTACTGGGTTTCTTATCCTACATTTCAAAAAGTAAAAACATGTTATTCTGAGCCAGTGAATTGCTTCCACGTCAAGACTAGTTCCATGAATTTGTTTTAAGCTCGTGCTATCACAGCTGTGGGATATTCCAGCGCAGGTTCGATTCCTGTTCACAGCGATTTATCATTTTTGCTTTTTGAAAACTATGTCACATGTGCTACGGGATAGCTCCTTTGCTATTGACGCTCCATGGCAGAGCTGTGATGGCCGAGTGGTTAAGGCGTTGGACTCGAAATCCAATGGGAAATTCCCGCGCAGGTTCGAATCCTGTTCACAGCGATTTATCATTTTTGCTTTTTGAAAACTATGTCACATGTGCTACGGGATAGCTCCTTTGCTATTGACGCTCCATGGCAGAGCTGTGATGGCCGAGTGGTTAAGGCGTTGGACTTGAAATCCAATGGGTTATTCCCGCGCAGGTTCGAATCCTGTTCACAGCGTATCATTTTGCAGATTTATTGAATAATGAATTTCTTGTGTCATTTCGTTTGGAAGGTCACTGTTGCAAACTCGTGGTTCACATGATAAGAACAAAAGATGCTTGCCAGTACGAAATAGAAGAAAACACTGTACACAATTGCAGATTTGTTGAATAATGAATTTCTTGTGTCATTTCGTTTGGAAGGTCACTGTTGCAAACTCGTTGTTCACATGATAAGAACAAAAGATGCTTGCCAGTACAAAATAGAAGAAAACACTGTACACAATTGCAGATTTGTTGAACAATGAATTTATTGTGTAATCTCGTTTGGACGGTCACTGTTGCAAACTCGTGGTTCACATTATAAGAAAAAAGATGCTTGCCAGTACAAAATAGAAGAAAACACTGTACACAATTGTATAAAGCTGAATGAAAGAAATCCTAGATAAAAGTTTGAAAGGCAGGTTAAATGTTACCCATTTTATTCCCTAATGATTGTGGCACGTGAATTGGTGAGTGTGATGTTTACTGGGTTTCTTATCCTACATTTCAGAAAGTAAAAACATGTTATTCTGAGCCAGTGAATTGCTTCCACGTCAAGACTAGTTCCATGAATTTGTTTTAAGCTCGTGCTATCACAGCTGTGGGATATTCCAGCGCAGGTTCGATTCCTGTTCACAGCGATTTATCATTTTTGCTTTTTGAAAACTATGTCACATGTGCTACGGGATAGCTCCTTTGCTATTGACGCTCCATGGCAGAGCTGTGATGGCCGAGTGGTTAAGGCGTTGGACTCGAAATCCAATGGGAAATTCCCGCGCAGGTTCGAATCCTGTTCACAGCGATTTATCATTTTTGCTTTTTGAAAACTATGTCACATGTGCTACGGGATAGCTCCTTTGCTATTGACGCTCCATGGCAGAGCTGTGATGGCCGAGTGGTTAAGGCGTTGGACTCGAAATCCAATGGGAAATTCCCGCGCAGGTTCGAATCCTGTTCACAGCGATTTATCATTTTTGCTTTTTGCAAACTATGTCACATTTGCTACGGGATAGCTCCTTTGCTATTGACGCTCCATGGCAGAGCTGTGATGGCCGAGTGGTTAAGGCGTTGGACTTGAAATCCAATGGGTTATTCCCGCGCAGGTTCGAATCCTGTTCACAGCGTATCATTTTGCAGATTTATTGAATAATAAATTTCTTGTGTCATTTCGTTTGGAAGGTCACTGTTGCAAACTCGTGGTTCACATGATAAGAACAAAAGATGCTTGCCAGTACGAAATAGAAGAAAACACTGTACACAATTGCAGATTTGTTGAATAATGAATTTATTGTGTCATTTCGTTTGGAATGTCACTGTTGCAAACTGTTGTTCACATGATAAGAACAAAAGATGCTTGCCAGTACAAAATAGAAGAAAACACTGTACACAATTGCAGATTTGTTGAACAATGAATTTATTGTGTAATCTCGTTTGGACGGTCACTGTTGCAAACTCGTGGTTCACATTATAAGAAAAAAGATGCTTGCCAGTACAAAATAGAAGAAAACACTGTACACAATTGTATAAAGCTGAATGAAAGAAATCCTAGATAAAAGTTTGAAAGGCAGGTTAAATGTTACCCATTTTATTCCCTAATGATTGTGGCACGTGAATTGGTGAGTGTGATGTTTACTTGGTTTCTTATCCTACATTTCAAAAAGTAAAAACATGTTATTCTGAGCCAGTGAATTGCTTCCACGTCAAGACTAGTTCCATGAATTTGTTTTAAGCTCGTGCTATCACAGCTGTGGGATATTCCAGCGCAGGTTCGATTCCTGTTCACAGCGATTTATCATTTTTGCTTTTTGAAAACTATGTCACATGTGCTACGGGATAGCTCCTTTGCTATTGACGCTCCATGGCAGAGCTGTGATGGCCGAGTGGTTAAGGCGTTGGACTCGAAATCCAATGGGAAATTCCCGCGCAGGTTCGAATCCTGTTCACAGCGATTTATCATTTTTGCTTTTTGAAAACTATGTCACATGTGCTACGGGATAGCTCCTTTGCTATTGACGCTCCATGGCAGAGCTGTGATGGCCGAGTGGTTAAGGCGTTGGACTTGAAATCCAATGGGTTATTCCCGCGCAGGTTCGAATCCTGTTCACAGCGTATCATTTTGCAGATTTATTGAATAATGAATTTCTTGTGTCATTTCGTTTGGAAGGTCACTGTTGCAAACTCGTGGTTCACATGATAAGAACAAAAGATGCTTGCCAGTACGAAATAGAAGAAAACACTGTACACAATTGCAGATTTGTTGAATAATGAATTTCTTGTGTCATTTCGTTTGGAAGGTCACTGTTGCAAACTCGTTGTTCACATGATAAGAACAAAAGATGCTTGCCAGTACAAAATAGAAGAAAACACTGTACACAATTGCAGATTTGTTGAACAATGAATTTATTGTGTAATCTCGTTTGGACGGTCACTGTTGCAAACTCGTGGTTCACATTATAAGAAAAAAGATGCTTGCCAGTACAAAATAGAAGAAAACACTGTACACAATTGTATAAAGCTGAATGAAAGAAATCCTAGATAAAAGTTTGAAAGGCAGGTTAAATGTTACCCATTTTATTCCCTAATGATTGTGGCACGTGAATTGGTGAGTGTGATGTTTACTTGGTTTCTTATCCTACATTTCAAAAAGTAAAAACATGTTATTCTGAGCCAGTGAATTGCTTCCACGTCAAGACTAGTTCCATGAATTTGTTTTAAGCTCGTGCTATCACAGCTGTGGGATATTCCAGCGCAGGTTCGATTCCTGTTCACAGCGATTTATCATTTTTGCTTTTTGAAAACTATGTCACATGTGCTACGGGATAGCTCCTTTGCTATTGACGCTCCATGGCAGAGCTGTGATGGCCGAGTGGTTAAGGCGTTGGACTCGAAATCCAATGGGAAATTCCCGCGCAGGTTCGAATCCTGTTCACAGCGATTTATCATTTTTGCTTTTTGAAAACTATGTCACATGTGCTACGGGATAGCTCCTTTGCTATTGACGCTCCATGGCAGAGCTGTGATGGCCGAGTGGTTAAGGCGTTGGACTTGAAATCCAATGGGTTATTCCCGCGCAGGTTCGAATCCTGTTCACAGCGTATCATTTTGCAGATTTATTGAATAATGAATTTCTTGTGTCATTTCGTTTGGAAGGTCACTGTTGCAAACTCGTGGTTCACATGATAAGAACAAAAGATGCTTGCCAGTACGAAATAGAAGAAAACACTGTACACAATTGCAGATTTGTTGAATAATGAATTTATTGTGTCATTTCGTTTGGAAGGTCACTGTTGCAAACTCGTTGTTCACATGATAAGAACAAAAGATGCTTGCCAGTACAAAATAGAAGAAAACACTGTACACAATTGCAGATTTGTTGAACAATGAATTTATTGTGTAATCTCGTTTGGACGGTCACTGTTGCAAACTCGTGGTTCACATTATAAGAAAAAAGATGCTTGCCGGTACAAAATAGAAGAAAACACTGTACACAATTGTATAAAGCTGAATGAAAGAAATCCTAGATAAAAGTTTGAAAGGCAGGTTAAATGTTATCCATTTTATTCCCTAATGATTGTGGCACGTGAATTGGTGAGTGTGATGTTTACTGGGTTTCTTATCCTACATTTCAAAAAGTAAAAACATGTTATTCTGAGCCAGTGAATTGCTTCCACGTCAAGACTAGTTCCATGAATTTGTTTTAAGCTCGTGCTATCACAGCTGTGGGATATTCCAGCGCAGGTTCGATTCCTGTTCACAGCGATTTATCATTTTTGCTTTTTGAAAACTATGTCACATGTGCTACGGGATAGCTCCTTTGCTATTGACGGTCCATGGCAGAGCTGTGATGGCCGAGTGGTTAAGGCGTTGGACTCGAAATCCAATGGGAAATTCCCGCGCAGGTTCGATTCCTGTTCACAGCGATTTATCATTTTTGCTTTTTGCAAACTATGTCACATGTGCTACGGGATAGCTCCTTTGCTATTGACGCTCCATGGCAGAGCTGTGATGGCCGAGTGGTTAAGGCGTTGGACTTGAAATCCAATGGGTTATTCCCGCGCAGGTTCGAATCCTGTTCACAGCGTATCATTTTGCAGATTTATTGAATAATGAATTTCTTGTGTCATTTCGTTTGGAAGGTCACTGTTGCAAACTCGTGGTTCACATGATAAGAACAAAAGATGCTTGCCAGTACGAAATAGAAGAAAACACTGTACACAATTGCAGATTTGTTGAATAATGAATTTATTGTGTCATTTCGTTTGGAAGGTCACTGTTGCAAACTCGTGGTTCACATGATAAGAACAAAAGATGCTTGCCAGTACGAAATAGAAGAAAACACTGTACACAATTGCAGATTTGTTGAATAATGAATTTATTGTGTCATTTCGTTTGGAAGGTCACTGTTGCAAACTGTTGTTCACATGATAAGAACAAAAGATGCTTGCCAGTACAAAATAGAAGAAAACACTGTACACAATTGCAGATTTGTTGAACAATGAATTTATTGTGTAATCTCGTTTGGACGGTCACTGTTGCAAACTCGTGGTTCACATTATAAGAAAAAAGATGCTTGCCAGTACAAAATAGAAGAAAACACTGTACACAATTGTATAAAGCTGAATGAAAGAAATCCTAGATAAAAGTTTGAAAGGCAGGTTAAATGTTACCCATTTTATTCCCTAATGATTGTGGCACGTGAATTGGTGAGTGTGATGTTTACTGGGTTTCTTATCCTACATTTCAAAAAGTAAAAACATGTTATTCTGAGCCAGTGAATTGCTTCCACGTCAAGACTAGTTCCATGAATTTGTTTTAAGCTCGTGCTATCACAGCTGTGGGATATTCCAGCGCAGGTTCGATTCCTGTTCACAGCGATTTATCATTTTTGCTTTTTGAAAACTATGTCACATGTGCTACGGGATAGCTCCTTTGCTATTGACGCTCCATGGCAGAGCTGTGATGGCCGAGTGGTTAAGGCGTTGGACTCGAAATCCAATGGGAGATTCCCGCGCAGGTTCGAATCCTGTTCACAGCGATTTATCATTTTTGCTTTTTGAAAACTATGTCACATGTGCTACGGGATAGCTCCTTTGCTATTGACGCTCCATGGCAGAGCTGTGATGGCCGAGTGGTTAAGGCGTTGGACTTGAAATCCAATGGGTTATTCCCGCGCAGGTTCGAATCCTGTTCACAGCGTATCATTTTGCAGATTTATTGAATAATGAATTTCTTGTGTCATTTCGTTTGGAAGGTCACTGTTGCAAACTCGTGGTTCACATGATAAGAACAAAAGATGCTTGCCAGTACGAAATAGAAGAAAACACTGTACACAATTGCAGATTTGTTGAATAATGAATTTCTTGTGTCATTTCGTTTGGAAGGTCACTGTTGCAAACTCGTTGTTCACATGATAAGAACAAAAGATGCTTGCCAGTACAAAATAGAAGAAAACACTGTACACAATTGCAGATTTGTTGAACAATGAATTTATTGTGTAATCTCGTTTGGACGGTCACTGTTGCAAACTCGTGGTTCACATTATAAGAAAAAAGATGCTTGCCAGTACAAAATAGAAGAAAACACTGTACACAATTGTATAAAGCTGAATGAAAGAAATCCTAGATAAAAGTTTGAAAGGCAGGTTAAATGTTACCCATTTTATTCCCTAATGATTGTGGCACGTGAATTGGTGAGTGTGATGTTTACTGGGTTTCTTATCCTACATTTCAGAAAGTAAAAACATGTTATTCTGAGCCAGTGAATTGCTTCCACGTCAAGACTAGTTCCATGAATTTGTTTTAAGCTCGTGCTATCACAGCTGTGGGATATTCCAGCGCAGGTTCGATTCCTGTTCACAGCGATTTATCATTTTTGCTTTTTGAAAACTATGTCACATGTGCTACGGGATAGCTCCTTTGCTATTGACGCTCCATGGCAGAGCTGTGATGGCCGAGTGGTTAAGGCGTTGGACTCGAAATCCAATGGGAAATTCCCGCGCAGGTTCGAATCCTGTTCACAGCGATTTATCATTTTTGCTTTTTGAAAACTATGTCACATGTGCTACGGGATAGCTCCTTTGCTATTGACGCTCCATGGCAGAGCTGTGATGGCCGAGTGGTTAAGGCGTTGGACTCGAAATCCAATGGGAAATTCCAGCGCAGGTTGGAATCCTGTTCACAGCGATTTATCATTTTTGCTTTTTGCAAACTATGTCACATTTGCTACGGGATAGCTCCTTTGCTATTGACGCTCCATGGCAGAGCTGTGATGGCCGAGTGGTTAAGGCGTTGGACTTGAAATCCAATGGGTTATTCCCGCGCAGGTTCGAATCCTGTTCACAGCGTATCATTTTGCAGATTTATTGAATAATGAATTTCTTGTGTCATTTCGTTTGGAAGGTCACTGTTGCAAACTCGTGGTTCACATGATAAGAACAAAAGATGCTTGCCAGTACGAAATAGAAGAAAACACTGTACACAATTGCAGATTTGTTGAATAATGAATTTATTGTGTCATTTCGTTTGGAATGTCACTGTTGCAAACTGTTGTTCACATGATAAGAACAAAAGATGCTTGCCAGTACAAAATAGAAGAAAACACTGTACACAATTGCAGATTTGTTGAACAATGAATTTATTGTGTAATCTCGTTTGGACGGTCACTGTTGCAAACTCGTGGTTCACATTATAAGAAAAAAGATGCTTGCCAGTACAAAATAGAAGAAAACACTGTACACAATTGTATAAAGCTGAATGAAAGAAATCCTAGATAAAAGTTTGAAAGGCAGGTTAAATGTTACCCATTTTATTCCCTAATGATTGTGGCACGTGAATTGGTGAGTGTGATGTTTACTTGGTTTCTTATCCTACATTTCAAAAAGTAAAAACATGTTATTCTGAGCCAGTGAATTGCTTCCACGTCAAGACTAGTTCCATGAATTTGTTTTAAGCTCGTGCTATCACAGCTGTGGGATATTCCAGCGCAGGTTCGATTCCTGTTCACAGCGATTTATCATTTTTGCTTTTTGCAAACTATGTCACATGTGCTACGGGATAGCTCCTTTGCTATTGACGCTCCATGGCAGAGCTGTGATGGCCGAGTGGTTAAGGCGTTGGACTCGAAATCCAATGGGAAATTCCCGCGCAGGTTCGAATCCTGTTCACAGCGATTTATCATTTTTGCTTTTTGAAAACTATGTCACATGTGCTACGGGATAGCTCCTTTGCTATTGACGCTCCATGGCAGAGCTGTGATGGCCGAGTGGTTAAGGCGTTGGACTTGAAATCCAATGGGTTATTCCCGCGCAGGTTCGAATCCTGTTCACAGCGTATCATTTTGCAGATTTATTGAATAATGAATTTCTTGTGTCATTTCGTTTGGAAGGTCACTGTTGCAAACTCGTGGTTCACATGATAAGAACAAAAGATGCTTGCCAGTACGAAATAGAAGAAAACACTGTACACAATTGCAGATTTGTTGAATAATGAATTTCTTGTGTCATTTCGTTTGGAAGGTCACTGTTGCAAACTCGTTGTTCACATGATAAGAACAAAAGATGCTTGCCAGTACAAAATAGAAGAAAACACTGTACACAATTGCAGATTTGTTGAACAATGAATTTATTGTGTAATCTCGTTTGGACGGTCACTGTTGCAAACTCGTGGTTCACATTATAAGAAAAAAGATGCTTGCCGGTACAAAATAGAAGAAAACACTGTACACAATTGTATAAAGCTGAATGAAAGAAATCCTAGATAAAAGTTTGAAAGGCAGGTTAAATGTTATCCATTTTATTCCCTAATGATTGTGGCACGTGAATTGGTGAGTGTGATGTTTACTGGGTTTCTTATCCTACATTTCAAAAAGTAAAAACATGTTATTCTGAGCCAGTGAATTGCTTCCACGTCAAGACTAGTTCCATGAATTTGTTTTAAGCTCGTGCTATCACAGCTGTGGGATATTCCAGCGCAGGTTCGATTCCTGTTCACAGCGATTTATCATTTTTGCTTTTTGCAAACTATGTCACATGTGCTACGGGATAGCTCCTTTGCTATTGACGGTCCATGGCAGAGCTGTGATGGCCGAGTGGTTAAGGCGTTGGACTCGAAATCCAATGGGAAATTCCCGCGCAGGTTCGATTCCTGTTCACAGCGATTTATCATTTTTGCTTTTTGAAAACTATGTCACATGTGCTACGGGATAGCTCCTTTGCTATTGACGCTCCATGGCAGAGCTGTGATGGCCGAGTGGTTAAGGCGTTGGACTTGAAATCCAATGGGTTATTCCCGCGCAGGTTCGAATCCTGTTCACAGCGTATCATTTTGCAGATTTATTGAATAATGAATTTCTTGTGTCATTTCGTTTGGAAGGTCACTGTTGCAAACTCGTGGTTCACATGATAAGAACAAAAGATGCTTGCCAGTACGAAATAGAAGAAAACACTGTACACAATTGCAGATTTGTTGAATAATGAATTTATTGTGTCATTTCGTTTGGAAGGTCACTGTTGCAAACTCGTGGTTCACATGATAAGAACAAAAGATGCTTGCCAGTACGAAATAGAAGAAAACACTGTACACAATTGCAGATTTGTTGAATAATGAATTTATTGTGTCATTTCGTTTGGAAGGTCACTGTTGCAAACTGTTGTTCACATGATAAGAACAAAAGATGCTTGCCAGTACAAAATAGAAGAAAACACTGTACACAATTGCAGATTTGTTGAACAATGAATTTATTGTGTAATCTCGTTTGGACGGTCACTGTTGCAAACTCGTGGTTCACATTATAAGAAAAAAGATGCTTGCCAGTACAAAATAGAAGAAAACACTGTACACAACTGTATAAAGCTGAATGAAAGAAATCCTAGATAAAAGTTTGAAAGGCAGGTTAAATGTTACCCATTTTATTCCCTAATGATTGTGGCACGTGAATTGGTGAGTGTGATGTTTACTGGGTTTCTTATCCTACATTTCAAAAAGTAAAAACATGTTATTCTGAGCCAGTGAATTGCTTCCACGTCAAGACTAGTTCCATGAATTTGTTTTAAGCTCGTGCTATCACAGCTGTGGGATATTCCAGCGCAGGTTCGATTCCTGTTCACAGCGATTTATCATTTTTGCTTTTTGCAAACTATGTCACATGTGCTACGGGATAGCTCCTTTGCTATTGACGCTCCATGGCAGAGCTGTGATGGCCGAGTGGTTAAGGCGTTGGACTCGAAATCCAATGGGAAATTCCCGCGCAGGTTCGAATCCTGTTCACAGCGATTTATCATTTTTGCTTTTTGAAAACTATGTCACATGTGCTACGGGATAGCTCCTTTGCTATTGACGCTCCATGGCAGAGCTGTGATGGCCGAGTGGTTAAGGCGTTGGACTTGAAATCCAATGGGTTATTCCCGCGCAGGTTCGAATCCTGTTCACAGCGTATCATTTTGCAGATTTATTGAATAATGAATTTCTTGTGTCATTTCGTTTGGAAGGTCACTGTTGCAAACTCGTGGTTCACATGATAAGAACAAAAGATGCTTGCCAGTACGAAATAGAAGAAAACACTGTACACAATTGCAGATTTGTTGAATAATGAATTTCTTGTGTCATTTCGTTTGGAAGGTCACTGTTGCAAACTCGTTGTTCACATGATAAGAACAAAAGATGCTTGCCAGTACAAAATAGAATAAAACACTGTACACAATTGCAGATTTGTTGAACAATGAATTTATTGTGTAATCTCGTTTGGACGGTCACTGTTGCAAACTCGTGGTTCACATTATAAGAAAAAAGATGCTTGCCGGTACAAAATAGAAGAAAACACTGTACACAATTGTATAAAGCTGAATGAAAGAAATCCTAGATAAAAGTTTGAAAGGCAGGTTAAATGTTATCCATTTTATTCCCTAATGATTGTGGCACGTGAATTGGTGAGTGTGATGTTTACTGGGTTTCTTATCCTACATTTCAAAAAGTAAAAACATGTTATTCTGAGCCAGTGAATTGCTTCCACGTCAAGACTAGTTCCATGAATTTGTTTTAAGCTCGTGCTATCACAGCTGTGGGATATTCCAGCGCAGGTTCGATTCCTGTTCACAGCGATTTATCATTTTTGCTTTTTGAAAACTATGTCACATGTGCTACGGGATAGCTCCTTTGCTATTGACGCTCCATGGCAGAGCTGTGATGGCCGAGTGGTTAAGGCGTTGGACTCGAAATCCAATGGGAAATTCCCGCGCAGGTTCGAATCCTGTTCACAGCGATTTATCATTTTTGCTTTTTGAAAACTATGTCACATGTGCTACGGGATAGCTCCTTTGCTATTGACGCTCCATGGCAGAGCTGTGATGGCCGAGTGGTTAAGGCGTTGGACTCGAAATCCAATGGGAAATTCCCGCGCAGGTTCGAATCCTGTTCACAGCGATTTATCATTTTTGCTTTTTGCAAACTATGTCACATGTGCTACGGGATAGCTCCTTTGCTATTGACGCTCCATGGCAGAGCTGTGATGGCCGAGTGGTTAAGGCGTTGGACTTGAAATCCAATGGGTTATTCCCGCGCAGGTTCGAATCCTGTTCACAGCGTATCATTTTGCAGATTTATTGAATAATGAATTTCTTGTGTCATTTCGTTTGGAAGGTCACTGTTGCAAACTCGTGGTTCACATGATAAGAACAAAAGATGCTTGCCAGTACGAAATAGAAGAAAACACTGTACACAATTGCAGATTTGTTGAATAATGAATTTATTGTGTCATTTCGTTTGGAATGTCACTGTTGCAAACTGTTGTTCACATGATAAGAACAAAAGATGCTTGCCAGTACAAAATAGAAGAAAACACTGTACACAATTGCAGATTTGTTGAACAATGAATTTATTGTGTAATCTCGTTTGGACGGTCACTGTTGCAAACTCGTGGTTCACATTATAAGAAAAAAGATGCTTGCCAGTACAAAATAGAAGAAAACACTGTACACAATTGTATAAAGCTGAATGAAAGAAATCCTAGATAAAAGTTTGAAAGGCAGGTTAAATGTTACCCATTTTATTCCCTAATGATTGTGGCACGTGAATTGGTGAGTGTGATGTTTACTTGGTTTCTTATCCTACATTTCAAAAAGTAAAAACATGTTATTCTGAGCCAGTGAATTGCTTCCACGTCAAGACTAGTTCCATGAATTTGTTTTAAGCTCGTGCTATCACAGCTGTGGGATATTCCAGCGCAGGTTCGATTCCTGTTCACAGCGATTTATCATTTTTGCTTTTTGAAAACTATGTCACATGTGCTACGGGATAGCTCCTTTGCTATTGACGCTCCATGGCAGAGCTGTGATGGCCGAGTGGTTAAGGCGTTGGACTCGAAATCCAATGGGAAATTCCCGCGCAGGTTCGAATCCTGTTCACAGCGATTTATCATTTTTGCTTTTTGAAAACTATGTCACATGTGCTACGGGATAGCTCCTTTGCTATTGACGCTCCATGGCAGAGCTGTGATGGCCGAGTGGTTAAGGCGTTGGACTTGAAATCCAATGGGTTATTCCCGCGCAGGTTCGAATCCTGTTCACAGCGTATCATTTTGCAGATTTATTGAATAATGAATTTCTTGTGTCATTTCGTTTGGAAGGTCACTGTTGCAAACTCGTGGTTCACATGATAAGAACAAAAGATGCTTGCCAGTACGAAATAGAAGAAAACACTGTACACAATTGCAGATTTGTTGAATAATGAATTTATTGTGTCATTTCGTTTGGAAGGTCACTGTTGCAAACTCGTTGTTCACATGATAAGAACAAAAGATGCTTGCCAGTACAAAATAGAAGAAAACACTGTACACAATTGCAGATTTGTTGAACAATGAATTTATTGTGTAATCTCGTTTGGACGGTCACTGTTGCAAACTCGTGGTTCACATTATAAGAAAAAAGATGCTTGCCGGTACAAAATAGAAGAAAACACTGTACACAATTGTATAAAGCTGAATGAAAGAAATCCTAGATAAAAGTTTGAAAGGCAGGTTAAATGTTATCCATTTTATTCCCTAATGATTGTGGCACGTGAATTGGTGAGTGTGATGTTTACTGGGTTTCTTATCCTACATTTCAAAAAGTAAAAACATGTTATTCTGAGCCAGTGAATTGCTTCCACGTCAAGACTAGTTCCATGAATTTGTTTTAAGCTCGTGCTATCACAGCTGTGGGATATTCCAGCGCAGGTTCGATTCCTGTTCACAGCGATTTATCATTTTTGCTTTTTGCAAACTATGTCACATGTGCTACGGGATAGCTCCTTTGCTATTGACGCTCCATGGCAGAGCTGTGATGGCCGAGTGGTTAAGGCGTTGGACTCGAAATCCAATGGGAAATTCCCGCGCAGGTTCGATTCCTGTTCACAGCGATTTATCATTTTTGCTTTTTGAAAACTATGTCACATGTGCTACGGGATAGCTCCTTTGCTATTGACGCTCCATGGCAGAGCTGTGATGGCCGAGTGGTTAAGGCGTTGGACTTGAAATCCAATGGGTTATTCCCGCGCAGGTTCGAATCCTGTTCACAGCGTATCATTTTGCAGATTTATTGAATAATGAATTTTTTGTGTCATTTCGTTTGGAAGGTCACTGTTGCAAACTCGTGGTTCACATGATAAGAACAAAAGATGCTTGCCAGTACGAAATAGAAGAAAACACTGTACACAATTGCAGATTTGTTGAATAATGAATTTATTGTGTCATTTCGTTTGGAAGGTCACTGTTGCAAACTCGTGGTTCACATGATAAGAACAAAAGATGCTTGCCAGTACGAAATAGAAGAAAACACTGTACACAATTGCAGATTTGTTGAATAATGAATTTATTGTGTCATTTCGTTTGGAAGGTCACTGTTGCAAACTGTTGTTCACATGATAAGAACAAAAGATGCTTGCCAGTACAAAATAGAAGAAAACACTGTACACAATTGCAGATTTGTTGAACAATGAATTTATTGTGTAATCTCGTTTGGACGGTCACTGTTGCAAACTCGTGGTTCACATTATAAGAAAAAAGATGCTTGCCAGTACAAAATAGAAGAAAACACTGTACACAATTGTATAAAGCTGAATGAAAGAAATCCTAGATAAAAGTTTGAAAGGCAGGTTAAATGTTACCCATTTTATTCCCTAATGATTGTGGCACGTGAATTGGTGAGTGTGATGTTTACTGGGTTTCTTATCCTACATTTCAAAAAGTAAAAACATGTTATTCTGAGCCAGTGAATTGCTTCCACGTCAAGACTAGTTCCATGAATTTGTTTTAAGCTCGTGCTATCACAGCTGTGGGATATTCCAGCGCAGGTTCGATTCCTGTTCACAGCGATTTATCATTTTTGCTTTTTGCAAACTATGTCACATGTGCTACGGGATAGCTCCTTTGCTATTGACGCTCCATGGCAGAGCTGTGATGGCCGAGTGGTTAAGGCGTTGGACTCGAAATCCAATGGGAAATTCCCGCGCAGGTTCGAATCCTGTTCACAGCGATTTATCATTTTTGCTTTTTGAAAACTATGTCACATGTGCTACGGGATAGCTCCTTTGCTATTGACGCTCCATGGCAGAGCTGTGATGGCCGAGTGGTTAAGGCGTTGGACTTGAAATCCAATGGGTTATTCCCGCGCAGGTTCGAATCCTGTTCACAGCGTATCATTTTGCAGATTTATTGAATAATGAATTTCTTGTGTCATTTCGTTTGGAAGGTCACTGTTGCAAACTCGTGGTTCACATGATAAGAACAAAAGATGCTTGCCAGTACGAAATAGAAGAAAACACTGTACACAATTGCAGATTTGTTGAATAATGAATTTATTGTGTCATTTCGTTTGGAAGGTCACTGTTGCAAACTCGTTGTTCACATGATAAGAACAAAAGATGCTTGCCAGTACAAAATAGAAGAAAACACTGTACACAATTGCAGATTTGTTGAACAATGAATTTATTGTGTAATCTCGTTTGGACGGTCACTGTTGCAAACTCGTGGTTCACATTATAAGAAAAAAGATGCTTGCCGGTACAAAATAGAAGAAAACACTGTACACAATTGTATAAAGCTGAATGAAAGAAATCCTAGATAAAAGTTTGAAAGGCAGATTAAATGTTATCCATTTTATTCCCTAATGATTGTGGCACGTGAATTGGTGAGTGTGATGTTTACTGGGTTTCTTATCCTACATTTCAAAAAGTAAAAACATGTTATTCTGAGCCAGTGAATTGCTCCCACGTCAAGACTAGTTCCATGAATTTGTTTTAAGCTCGTGCTATCACAGCTGTGGGATATTCCAGCGCAGGTTCGATTCCTGTTCACAGGGATTTATCATTTTTGCTTTTTGAAAACTATGTCACATGTGCTACGGGATAGCTCCTTTGCTATTGACGCTCCATGGCAGAGCTGTGATGGCCGAGTGGTTAAGGCGTTGGACTCGAAATCCAATGGGAAATTCCCGCGCAGGTTCGAATCCTGTTCACAGCGATTTATCATTTTTGCTTTTTGAAAACTATGTCACATGTGCTACGGGATAGCTCCTTTGCTATTGACGCTCCATGGCAGAGCTGTGATGGCCGAGTGGTTAAGGCGTTGGACTTGAAATCCAATGGGTTATTCCCGCGCAGGTTCGAATCCTGTTCACAGCGTATCATTTTGCAGATTTATTGAATAATGAATTTCTTGTGTCATTTCGTTTGGAAGGTCACTGTTGCAAACTCGTGGTTCACATGATAAGAACAAAAGATGCTTGCCAGTACGAAATAGAAGAAAACACTGTACACAATTGCAGATTTGTTGAACAATGAATTTATTGTGTAATCTCGTTTGGACGGTCACTGTTGCAAACTCGTGGTTCACATTATAAGAAAAAAGATGCTTGCCGGTACAAAATAGAAGAAAACACTGTACAGAATTGTATAAAGCTGAATGAAAGAAATCCTAGATAAAAGTTTGAAAGGCAGGTTAAATGTTATCCATTTTATTCCCTAATGATTGTGGCACGTGAATTGGTGAGTGTGATGTTTACTGGGTTTCTTATCCTACATTTCAAAAAGTAAAAACATGTTATTCTGAGCCAGTGAATTGCTTCCACGTCAAGACTAGTTCCATGAATTTGTTTTAAGCTCGTGCTATCACAGCTGTGGGATATTCCAGCGCAGGTTCGATTCCTGTTCACAGCGATTTATCATTTTTGCTTTTTGAAAACTATGTCACATGTGCTACGGGATAGCTCCTTTGCTATTGACGCTCCATGGCAGAGCTGTGATGGCCGAGTGGTTAAGGCGTTGGACTCGAAATGCAATGGGAAATTCCAGCGCAGGTTCGAATCCTGTTCACAGCGATTTATCATTTTTGCTTTTTGAAAACTATGTCACATGTGCTACGGGATAGCTCCTTTGCTATTGACGCTCCATGGCAGAGCTGTGATGGCCGAGTGGTTAAGGCGTTGGACTCGAAATCCAATGGGAAATTCCCGCACAGGTTCGAATCCTGTTCACAGCGATTTATCATTTTTGCTTTTTGCAAACTATGTCACATGTGCTACGGGATAGCTCCTTTGCTATTGACGCTCCATGGCAGAGCTGTGATGGCCGAGTGGTTAAGGCGTTGGACTCGAAATCCAATGGGAAATTCCCGCGCAGGTTCGAATCCTGTTCACAGCGATTTATCATTTTTGCTTTTTGAAAACTATGTCACATGTGCTACGGGATAGCTCCTTTGCTATTGACGCTCCATGGCAGAGCTGTGATGGCCGAGTGGTTAAGGCGTTGGACTTGAAATCCAATGGGTTATTCCCGCGCAGGTTCGAATCCTGTTCACAGCGTATCATTTTGCAGATTTATTGAATAATGAATTTCTTGTGTCATTTCGTTTGGAAGGTCACTGTTGCAAACTCGTGGTTCACATGATAAGAACAAAAGATGCTTGCCAGTACGAAATAGAAGAAAACACTGTACACAATTGCAGATTTGTTGAATAATGAATTTATTGTGTCATTTCGTTTGGAAGGTCACTGTTGCAAACTCGTTGTTCACATGATAAGAACAAAAGATGCTTGCCAGTACAAAATAGAAGAAAACACTGTACACAATTGCAGATTTGTTGAACAATGAATTTATTGTGTAATCTCGTTTGGACGGTCACTGTTGCAAACTCGTGGTTCACATTATAAGAAAAAAGATGCTTGCCGGTACAAAATAGAAGAAAACACTGTACACAATTGTATAAAGCTGAATGAAAGAAATCCTAGATAAAAGTTTGAAAGGCAGGTTAAATGTTATCCATTTTATTCCCTAATGATTGTGGCACGTGAATTGGTGAGTGTGATGTTTACTGGGTTTCTTATCCTACATTTCAAAAAGTAAAAACATGTTATTCTGAGCCAGTGAATTGCTTCCACGTCAAGACTAGTTCCATGAATTTGTTTTAAGCTCGTGCTATCACAGCTGTGGGATATTCCAGCGCAGGTTCGATTCCTGTTCACAGCGATTTATCATTTTTGCTTTTTGCAAACTATGTCACATGTGCTACGGGATAGCTCCTTTGCTATTGACGCTCCATGGCAGAGCTGTGATGGCCGAGTGGTTAAGGCGTTGGACTCGAAATCCAATGGGAAATTCCCGCGCAGGTTCGATTCCTGTTCACAGCGATTTATCATTTTTGCTTTTTGAAAACTATGTCACATGTGCTACGGGATAGCTCCTTTGCTATTGACGCTCCATGGCAGAGCTGTGATGGCCGAGTGGTTAAGGCGTTGGACTTGAAATCCAATGGGTTATTCCCGCGCAGGTTCGAATCCTGTTCACAGCGTATCATTTTGCAGATTTATTGAATAATGAATTTTTTGTGTCATTTCGTTTGGAAGGTCACTGTTGCAAACTCGTGGTTCACATGATAAGAACAAAAGATGCTTGCCAGTACGAAATAGAAGAAAACACTGTACACAATTGCAGATTTGTTGAATAATGAATTTATTGTGTCATTTCGTTTGGAAGGTCACTGTTGCAAACTCGTGGTTCACATGATAAGAACAAAAGATGCTTGCCAGTACGAAATAGAAGAAAACACTGTACACAATTGCAGATTTGTTGAATAATGAATTTATTGTGTCATTTCGTTTGGAAGGTCACTGTTGCAAACTGTTGTTCACATGATAAGAACAAAAGATGCTTGCCAGTACAAAATAGAAGAAAACACTGTACACAATTGCAGATTTGTTGAACAATGAATTTATTGTGTAATCTCGTTTGGACGGTCACTGTTGCAAACTCGTGGTTCACATTATAAGAAAAAAGATGCTTGCCAGTACAAAATAGAAGAAAACACTGTACACAATTGTATAAAGCTGAATGAAAGAAATCCTAGATAAAAGTTTGAAAGGCAGGTTAAATGTTACCCATTTTATTCCCTAATCATTGTGGCACGTGAATTGGTGAGTGTGATGTTTACTGGGTTTCTTATCCTACATTTCAAAAAGTAAAAACATGTTATTCTGAGCCAGTGAATTGCTTCCACGTCAAGACTAGTTCCATGAATTTGTTTTAAGCTCGTGCTATCACAGCTGTGGGATATTCCAGCGCAGGTTCGATTCCTGTTCACAGCGATTTATCATTTTTGCTTTTTGAAAACTATGTCACATGTGCTACGGGATAGCTCCTTTGCTATTGACGCTCCATGGCAGAGCTGTGATGGCCGAGTGGTTAAGGCGTTGGACTCGAAATCCAATGGGAAATTCCCGCGCAGGTTCGAATCCTGTTCACAGCGATTTATCATTTTTGCTTTTTGAAAACTATGTCACATGTGCTACGGGATAGCTCCTTTGCTATTGACGCTCCATGGCAGAGCTGTGATGGCCGAGTGGTTAAGGCGTTGGACTTGAAATCCAATGGGTTATTCCCGCGCAGGTTCGAATCCTGTTCACAGCGTATCATTTTGCAGATTTGTTGAATAATGAATTTATTGTGTCATTTCGTTTGGAAGGTCACTGTTGCAAACTCGTTGTTCACATGATAAGAACAAAAGATGCTTGCCAGTACAAAATAGAAGAAAACACTGTACACAATTGCAGATTTGTTGAACAATGAATTTATTGTGTAATCTCGTTTGGACGGTCACTGTTGCAAACTCGTGGTTCACATTATAAGAAAAAAGATGCTTGCCGGTACAAAATAGAAGAAAACACTGTACACAATTGTATAAAGCTGAATGAAAGAAATCCTAGATAAAAGTTTGAAAGGCAGATTAAATGTTATCCATTTTATTCCCTAATGATTGTGGCACGTGAATTGGTGAGTGTGATGTTTACTGGGTTTCTTATCCTACATTTCAAAAAGTAAAAACATGTTATTCTGAGCCAGTGAATTGCTCCCACGTCAAGACTAGTTCCATGAATTTGTTTTAAGCTCGTGCTATCACAGCTGTGGGATATTCCAGCGCAGGTTCGATTCCTGTTCACAGCGATTTATCATTTTTGCTTTTTGAAAACTATGTCACATGTGCTACGGGATAGCTCCTTTGCTATTGACGCTCCATGGCAGAGCTGTGATGGCCGAGTGGTTAAGGCGTTGGACTCGAAATCCAATGGGAAATTCCCGCGCAGGTTCGAATCCTGTTCACAGCGATTTATCATTTTTGCTTTTTGAAAACTATGTCACATGTGCTACGGGATAGCTCCTTTGCTATTGACGCTCCATGGCAGAGCTGTGATGGCCGAGTGGTTAAGGCGTTGGACTTGAAATCCAATGGGTTATTCCCGCGCAGGTTCGAATCCTGTTCACAGCGTATCATTTTGCAGATTTATTGAATAATGAATTTCTTGTGTCATTTCGTTTGGAAGGTCACTGTTGCAAACTCGTGGTTCACATGATAAGAACAAAAGATGCTTGCCAGTACGAAATAGAAGAAAACACTGTACACAATTGCAGATTTGTTGAACAATGAATTTATTGTGTAATCTCGTTTGGACGGTCACTGTTGCAAACTCGTGGTTCACATTATAAGAAAAAAGATGCTTGCCAGTACAAAATAGAAGAAAACACTGTACACAATTGTATAAAGCTGAATGAAAGAAATCCTAGATAAAAGTTTGAAAGGCAGGTTAAATGTTATCCATTTTATTCCCTAATGATTGTGGCACGTGAATTGGTGAGTGTGATGTTTACTGGGTTTCTTATCCTACATTTCAAAAAGTAAAAACATGTTATTCTGAGCCAGTGAATTGCTTCCACGTCAAGACTAGTTCCATGAATTTGTTTTAAGCTCGTGCTATCACAGCTGTGGGATATTCCAGCGCAGGTTCGATTCCTGTTCACAGCGATTTATCATTTTTGCTTTTTGAAAACTATGTCACATGTGCTACGGGATAGCTCCTTTGCTATTGACGCTCCATGGCAGAGCTGTGATGGCCGAGTGGTTAAGGCGTTGGACTCGAAATGCAATGGGAAATTCCAGCGCAGGTTCGAATCCTGTTCACAGCGATTTATCATTTTTGCTTTTTGAAAACTATGTCACATGTGCTACGGGATAGCTCCTTTGCTATTGACGCTCCATGGCAGAGCTGTGATGGCCGAGTGGTTAAGGCGTTGGACTCGAAATCCAATGGGAAATTCCCGCACAGGTTCGAATCCTGTTCACAGCGATTTATCATTTTTGCTTTTTGCAAACTATGTCACATGTGCTACGGGATAGCTCCTTTGCTATTGACGCTCCATGGCAGAGCTGTGATGGCCGAGTGGTTAAGGCGTTGGACTCGAAATCCAATGGGAAATTCCCGCGCAGGTTCGAATCCTGTTCACAGCGATTTATCATTTTTGCTTTTTGAAAACTATGTCACATGTGCTACGGGATAGCTCCTTTGCTATTGACGCTCCATGGCAGAGCTGTGATGGCCGAGTGGTTAAGGCGTTGGACTTGAAATCCAATGGGTTATTCCCGCGCAGGTTCGAATCCTGTTCACAGCGTATCATTTTGCAGATTTATTGAATAATGAATTTCTTGTGTCATTTCGTTTGGAAGGTCACTGTTGCAAACTCGTGGTTCACATGATAAGAACAAAAGATGCTTGCCAGTACGAAATAGAAGAAAACACTGTACACAATTGCAGATTTGTTGAATAATGAATTTATTGTGTCATTTCGTTTGGAAGGTCACTGTTGCAAACTGTTGTTCACATGATAAGAACAAAAGATGCTTGCCAGTCCAAAATAGAAGAAAACACTGTACACAATTGCAGATTTGTTGAACAATGAATTTATTGTGTAATCTCGTTTGGACGGTCACTGTTGCAAACTCGTGGTTCACATTATAAGAAAAAAGATGCTTGCCGGTACAAAATAGAAGAAAACACTGTACACAATTGTATAAAGCTGAATGAAAGAAATCCTAGATAAAAGTTTGAAAGGCAGGTTAAATGTTATCCATTTTATTCCCTAATGATTGTGGCACGTGAATTGGTGAGTGTGATGTTTACTGGGTTTCTTATCCTACATTTCAAAA
Organism: Haliotis rufescens; assembly: GCF_023055435.1. Classification (NCBI taxonomy): domain Eukaryota; kingdom Metazoa; phylum Mollusca; class Gastropoda; order Lepetellida; family Haliotidae; genus Haliotis; species Haliotis rufescens. The sequence continues at coordinate 5,590,423 of NW_025963891.1, read as the reverse complement.
AGTAAAAACATGTTATTCTGAGCCAGTGAATTGCTTCCACGTCAAGACTAGTTCCATGAATTTGTTTTAAGCTCGTGCTATCACAGCTGTGGGATATTCCAGCGCAGGTTCGATTCCTGTTCACAGCGATTTATCATTTTTGCTTTTTGAAAACTATGTCACATGTGCTACGGGATAGCTCCTTTGCTATTGACGCTCCATGGCAGAGCTGTGATGGCCGAGTGGTTAAGGCGTTGGACTTGAAATCCAATGGATTATTCCCGCGAAGGTTCGAATCCTGTTCACAGCGTATCATTTTGCAGATTTATTGAATAATGAATTTCTTATGTCATTTCGTTTGGAAGGTCACTGTTGCAAACTCGTTGTTCACATGATAAGAACAAAAGATGCTTGCCAGTACGAAATAGAAGAAAACACTGTACACAATTGCAGATTTGTTGAATAATGAATTTCTTGTGTCATTTCGTTTGGAAGGTCACTGTTGCAAACTCGTTGTTCACATGATAAGAACAAAAGATGCTTGCCAGTACAAAATAGAAGAAAACACTGTACACAATTGCAGATTTGTTGAACAATGAATTTATTGTGTAATCTCGTTTGGACGGTCACTGTTGCAAACTCGTGGTTCACATTATAAGAAAAAAGATGCTTGCCGGTACAAAATAGAAGAAAACACTGTACACAATTGTATAAAGCTGAATGAAAGAAATCCTAGATAAAAGTTTGAAAGGCAGGTTAAATGTTATCCATTTTATTCCCTAATGATTGTGGCACGTGAATTGGTGAGTGTGATGTTTACTGGGTTTCTTATCCTACATTTCAAAAAGTAAAAACATGTTATTCTGAGCCAGTGAATTGCTTCCACGTCAAGACTAGTTCCATGAATTTGTTTTAAGCTCGTGCTATCACAGCTGTGGGATATTCCAGCGCAGGTTCGATTCCTGTTCACAGCGATTTATCATTTTTGCTTTTTGAAAACTATGTCACATGTGCTACGGGATAGCTCCTTTGCTATTGACGCTCCATGGCAGAGCTGTGATGGCCGAGTGGTTAAGGCGTTGGACTCGAAATCCAATGGGAAATTCCCGCGCAGGTTCGAATCCTGTTCACAGCGATTTATCATTTTTGCTTTTTGAAAACTATGTCACATGTGCTACGGGATAGCTCCTTTGCTATTGACGCTCCATGGCAGAGCTGTGATGGCCGAGTGGTTAAGGCGTTGGACTTGAAATCCAATGGGTTATTCCCGCGCAGGTTCGAATCCTGTTCACAGCGTATCATTTTGCAGATTTATTGAATAATGAATTTCTTGTGTCATTTCGTTTGGAAGGTCACTGTTGCAAACTCGTGGTTCACATGATAAGAACAAAAGATGCTTGCCAGTACGAAATAGAAGAAAACACTGTACACAATTGCAGATTTGTTGAATAATGAATTTCTTGTGTCATTTCGTTTGGAAGGTCACTGTTGCAAACTCGTTGTTCACATGATAAGAACAAAAGATGCTTGCCAGTACAAAATAGAAGAAAACACTGTACACAATTGCAGATTTGTTGAACAATGAATTTATTGTGTAATCTCGTTTGGACGGTCACTGTTGCAAACTCGTGGTTCACATTATAAGAAAAAAGATGCTTGCCGGTACAAAATAGAAGAAAACACTGTACACAATTGTATAAAGCTGAATGAAAGAAATCCTAGATAAAAGTTTGAAAGGCAGATTAAATGTTATCCATTTTATTCCCTAATGATTGTGGCACGTGAATTGGTGAGTGTGATGTTTACTGGGTTTCTTATCCTACATTTCAAAAAGTAAAAACATGTTATTCTGAGCCAGTGAATTGCTTCCACGTCAAGACTAGTTCCATGAATTTGTTTTAAGCTCGTGCTATCACAGCTGTGGGATATTCCAGCGCAGGTTCGATTCCTGTTCACAGCGATTTATCATTTTTGCTTTTTGAAAACTATGTCACATGTGCTACGGGATAGCTCCTTTGCTATTGACGCTCCATGGCAGAGCTGTGATGGCCGAGTGGTTAAGGCGTTGGACTCGAAATCCAATGGGAAATTCCCGCGCAGGTTCGAATCCTGTTCACAGCGATTTATCATTTTTGCTTTTTGAAAACTATGTCACATGTGCTACGGGATAGCTCCTTTGCTATTGACGCTCCATGGCAGAGCTGTGATGGCCGAGTGGTTAAGGCGTTGGACTTGAAATCCAATGGGTTATTCCCGCGCAGGTTCGAATCCTGTTCACAGCGTATCATTTTGCAGATTTATTGAATAATGAATTTCTTGTGTCATTTCGTTTTGAAGGTCACTGTTGCAAACTCGTGGTTCACATGATAAGAACAAAAGATGCTTGCCAGTACGAAATAGAAGAAAACACTGTACACAATTGCAGATTTGTTGAACAATGAATTTATAGTGTAATCTCGTTTGGACGGTCACTGTTGCAAACTCGTGGTTCACATTATAAGAAAAAAGATGCTTGCCGGTACAAAATAGAAGAAAACACTGTACAGAATTGTATAAAGCTGAATGAAAGAAATCCTAGATAAAAGTTTGAAAGGCAGGTTAAATGTTATCCATTTTATTCCCTAATGATTGTGGCACGTGAATTGGTGAGTGTGATGTTTACTGGGTTTCTTATCCTACATTTCAAAAAGTAAAAACATGTTATTCTGAGCCAGTGAATTGCTTCCACGTCAAGACTAGTTCCATGAATTTGTTTTAAGCTCGTGCTATCACAGCTGTGGGATATTCCAGCGCAGGTTCGATTCCTGTTCACAGCGATTTATCATTTTTGCTTTTTGAAAACTATGTCACATGTGCTACGGGATAGCTCCTTTGCTATTGACGCTCCATGGCAGAGCTGTGATGGCCGAGTGGTTAAGGCGTTGGACTCGAAATGCAATGGGAAATTCCAGCGCAGGTTCGAATCCTGTTCACAGCGATTTATCATTTTTGCTTTTTGAAAACTATGTCACATGTGCTACGGGATAGCTCCTTTGCTATTGACGCTCCATGGCAGAGCTGTGATGGCCGAGTGGTTAAGGCGTTGGACTCGAAATCCAATGGGAAATTCCAGCGCAGGTTCGAATCCTGTTCACAGCGATTTATCATTTTTGCTTTTTGAAAACTATGTCACATGTGCTACGGGATAGCTCCTTTGCTATTGACGCTCCATGGCAGAGCTGTGATGGCCGAGTGGTTAAGGCGTTGGACTCGAAATGCAATGGGAAATTCCAGCGCAGGTTCGAATCCTGTTCACAGCGATTTATCATTTTTGCTTTTTGAAAACTATGTCACATGTGCTACGGGATAGCTCCTTTGCTATTGACGCTCCATGGCAGAGCTGTGATGGCCGAGTGGTTAAGGCGTTGGACTCGAAATGCAATGGGAAATTCCAGCGCAGGTTCGAATCCTGTTCACAGCGATTTATCATTTTTGCTTTTTGCAAACTATGTCACATGTGCTACGGGATAGCTCCTTTGCTATTGACGCTCCATGGCAGAGCTGTGATGGCCGAGTGGTTAAGGCGTTGGACTCGAAATCCAATGGGAAATTCCCGCGCAGGTTCGAATCCTGTTCACAGCGATTTATCATTTTTGCTTTTTGAAAACTATGTCACATGTGCTACGGGATAGCTCCTTTGCTATTGACGCTCCATGGCAGAGCTGTGATGGCCGAGTGGTTAAGGCGTTGGACTTGAAATCCAATGGGTTATTCCCGCGCAGGTTCGAATCCTGTTCACAGCGTATCATTTTGCAGATTTATTGAATAATGAATTTCTTGTGTCATTTCGTTTGGAAGGTCACTGTTGCAAACTCGTGGTTCACATGATAAGAACAAAAGATGCTTGCCAGTACGAAATAGAAGAAAACACTGTACACAATTGCAGATTTGTTGAATAATGAATTTATTGTGTCATTTCGTTTGGAAGGTCACTGTTGCAAACTGTTGTTCACATGATAAGAACAAAAGATGCTTGCCAGTCCAAAATAGAAGAAAACACTGTACACAATTGCAGATTTGTTGAACAATGAATTTATTGTGTAATCTCGTTTGGACGGTCACTGTTGCAAACTCGTGGTTCACATTATAAGAAAAAAGATGCTTGCCGGTACAAAATAGAAGAAAACACTGTACACAATTGTATAAAGCTGAATGAAAGAAATCCTAGATAAAAGTTTGAAAGGCAGGTTAAATGTTATCCATTTTATTCCCTAATGATTGTGGCACGTGAATTGGTGAGTGTGATGTTTACTGGGTTTCTTATCCTACATTTCAAAAAGTAAAAACATGTTATTCTGAGCCAGTGAATTGCTTCCACGTCAAGACTAGTTCCATGAATTTGTTTTAAGCTCGTGCTATCACAGCTGTGGGATATTCCAGCGCAGGTTCGATTCCTGTTCACAGCGATTTATCATTTTTGCTTTTTGAAAACTATGTCACATGTGCTACGGGATAGCTCCTTTGCTATTGACGCTCCATGGCAGAGCTGTGATGGCCGAGTGGTTAAGGCGTTGGACTTGAAATCCAATGGATTATTCCCGCGAAGGTTCGAATCCTGTTCACAGCGTATCATTTTGCAGATTTATTGAATAATGAATTTCTTGTGTCATTTCGTTTGGAAGGTCACTGTTGCAAACTCGTTGTTCACATGATAAGAACAAAAGATGCTTGCCAGTACGAAATAGAAGAAAACACTGTACACAATTGCAGATTTGTTGAATAATGAATTTATTGTGTCATTTCGTTTGGAAGGTCACTGTTGCAAACTCGTTGTTCACATGATAAGAACAAAAGATGCTTGCCAGTACAAAATAGAAGAAAACACTGTACACAATTGCAGATTTGTTGAACAATGAATTTATTGTGTAATCTCGTTTGGACGGTCACTGTTGCAAACTCGTGGTTCACATTATAAGAAAAAAGATGCTTGCCGGTACAAAATAGAAGAAAACACTGTACACAATTGTATAAAGCTGAATGAAAGAAATCCTAGATAAAAGTTTGAAAGGCAGGTTAAATGTTATCCATTTTATTCCCTAATGATTGTGGCACGTGAATTGGTGAGTGTGATGTTTACTGGGTTTCTTATCCTACATTTCAAAAAGTAAAAACATGTTATTCTGAGCCAGTGAATTGCTTCCACGTCAAGACTAGTTCCATGAATTTGTTTTAAGCTCGTGCTATCACAGCTGTGGGATATTCCAGCGCAGGTTCGATTCCTGTTCACAGCGATTTATCATTTTTGCTTTTTGAAAACTATGTCACATGTGCTACGGGATAGCTCCTTTGCTATTGACGCTCCATGGCAGAGCTGTGATGGCCGAGTGGTTAAGGCGTTGGACTCGAAATCCAATGGGAAATTCCCGCGCAGGTTCGAATCCTGTTCACAGCGATTTATCATTTTTGCTTTTTGAAAACTATGTCACATGTGCTACGGGATAGCTCCTTTGCTATTGACGCTCCATGGCAGAGCTGTGATGGCCGAGTGGTTAAGGCGTTGGACTTGAAATCCAATGGGTTATTCCCGCGCAGGTTCGAATCCTGTTCACAGCGTATCATTTTGCAGATTTATTGAATAATGAATTTCTTGTGTCATTTCGTTTGGAAGGTCACTGTTGCAAACTCGTGGTTCACATGATAAGAACAAAAGATGCTTGCCAGTACGAAATAGAAGAAAACACTGTACACAATTGCAGATTTGTTGAATAATGAATTTATTGTGTCATTTCGTTTGGAAGGTCACTGTTGCAAACTCGTTGTTCACATGATAAGAACAAAAGATGCTTGCCAGTACAAAATAGAAGAAAACACTGTACACAATTGCAGATTTGTTGAACAATGAATTTATTGTGTAATCTCGTTTGGACGGTCACTGTTGCAAACTCGTGGTTCACATTATAAGAAAAAAGATGCTTGCCGGTACAAAATAGAAGAAAACACTGTACACAATTGTATAAAGCTGAATGGAAGAAATCCTAGATAAAAGTTTGAAAGGCAGGTTAAATGTTATCCATTTTATTCCCTAATGATTGTGGCACGTGAATTGGTGAGTGTGATGTTTACTGGGTTTCTTATCCTACATTTCAAAAAGTAAAAACATGTTATTCTGAGCCAGTGAATTGCTTCCACGTCAAGACTAGTTCCATGAATTTGTTTTAAGCTCGTGCTATCACAGCTGTGGGATATTCCAGCGCAGGTTCGATTCCTGTTCACAGCGATTTATCATTTTTGCTTTTTGAAAACTATGTCACATGTGCTACGGGATAGCTCCTTTGCTATTGACGCTCCATGGCAGAGCTGTGATGGCCGAGTGGTTAAGGCGTTGGACTCGAAATCCAATGGGAAATTCCCGCGCAGGTTCGAATCCTGTTCACAGCGATTTATCATTTTTGCTTTTTGAAAACTATGTCACATGTGCTACGGGATAGCTCCTTTGCTATTGACGCTCCATGGCAGAGCTGTGATGGCCGAGTGGTTAAGGCGTTGGACTTGAAATCCAATGGGTTATTCCCGCGCAGGTTCGAATCCTGTTCACAGCGTATCATTTTGCAGATTTATTGAATAATGAATTTCTTGTGTCATTTCGTTTGGAAGGTCACTGTTGCAAACTCGTGGTTCACATGATAAGAACAAAAGATGCTTGCCAGTACGAAATAGAAGAAAACACTGTACACAATTGCAGATTTGTTGAATAATGAATTTATTGTGTCATTTCGTTTGGAAGGTCACTGTTGCAAACTCGTTGTTCACATGATAAGAACAAAAGATGCTTGCCAGTACAAAATAGAAGAAAACACTGTACACAATTGCAGATTTGTTGAACAATGAATTTATTGTGTAATCTCGTTTGGACGGTCACTGTTGCAAACTCGTGGTTCACATTATAAGAAAAAAGATGCTTGCCGGTACAAAATAGAAGAAAACACTGTACACAATTGTATAAAGCTGAATGAAAGAAATCCTAGATAAAAGTTTGAAAGGCAGGTTAAATGTTATCCATTTTATTCCCTAATGATTGTGGCACGTGAATTGGTGAGTGTGATGTTTACTGGGTTTCTTATCCTACATTTCAAAAAGTAAAAACATGTTATTCTGAGCCAGTGAATTGCTTCCACGTCAAGACTAGTTCCATGAATTTGTTTTAAGCTCGTGCTATCACAGCTGTGGGATATTCCAGCGCAGGTTCGATTCCTGTTCACAGCGATTTATCATTTTTGCTTTTTGAAAACTATGTCACATGTGCTAAGGGATAGCTCCTTTGCTATTGACGCTCCATGGCAGAGCTGTGATGGCCGAGTGGTTAAGGCGTTGGACTCGAAATCCAATGGGAAATTCCCGCGCAGGTTCGAATCCTGTTCACAGCGATTTATCATTTTTGCTCTTTGAAAACTATGTCACATGTGCTACGGGATAGCTCCTTTGCTATTGACGCTCCATGGCAGAGCTGTGATGGCCGAGTGGTTAAGGCGTTGGACTCGAAATCCAATGGGAAATTCCCGCGCAGGTTCGAATCCTGTTCACAGCGATTTATCATTTTTGCTTTTTGCAAACTATTTCACATGTGCTACGGGATAGCTCCTTTGCTATTGACGCTCCATGGCAGAGCTGTGATGGCCGAGTGGTTAAGGCGTTGGACTTGAAATCCAATGGGTTATTCCCGCGCAGGTTCGAATCCTGTTCACAGCGTATCATTTTGCAGATTTATTGAATAATGAATTTCTTGTGTCATTTCGTTTGGAAGGTCACTGTTGCAAACTCGTGGTTCACATGATAAGAACAAAAGATGCTTGCCAGTACGAAATAGAAGAAAACACTGTACACAATTGCAGATTTGTTGAACAATGAATTTATTGTGTCATTTCGTTTGGAAGGTCACTGTTGCAAACTCGTTGTTCACATGATAAGAACAAAAGATGCTTGCCAGTACAAAATAGAAGAAAACACTGTACACAATTGCAGATTTGTTGAACAATGAATTTATTGTGTAATCTCGTTTGGACGGTCACTGTTGCAAACTCGTGGTTCACATTATAAGAAAAAAGATGCTTGCCGGTACAAAATAGAAGAAAACACTGTACAGAATTGTATAAAGCTGAATGAAAGAAATCCTAGATAAAAGTTTGAAAGGCAGGTTAAATGTTATCCATTTTATTCCCTAATGATTGTGGCACGTGAATTGGTGAGTGTGATGTTTACTGGGTTTCTTATCCTACATTTCAAAAAGTAAAAACATGTTATTCTGAGCCAGTGAATTGCTTCCACGTCAAGACTAGTTCCATGAATTTGTTTTAAGCTCGTGCTATCACAGCTGTGGGATATTCCAGCGCAGGTTCGATTCCTGTTCACAGCGATTTATCATTTTTGCTTTTTGAAAACTATGTCACATGTGCTACGGGATAGCTCCTTTGCTATTGACGCTCCATGGCAGAGCTGTGATGGCTGAGTGGTTAAGGCGTTGGACTCGAAATCCAATGGGAAATTCCCACGCAGGTTCCAAACCTGTTCACAGCGATTTATCATTTTTGCTTTTTGAAAACTATGTCACATGTGCTACGGGATAGCTCCTTTGCTATTGACGCTCCATGGCAGAGCTGTGATGGCCGAGTGGTTAAGGCGTTGGACTTGAAATCCAATGGGTTATTCCCGCGCAGGTTCGAATCCTGTTCACAGCGTATCATTTTGCAGATTTATTGAATAATGAATTTCTTGTGTCATTTCGTTTGGAAGGTCACTGTTGCAAACTCGTGGTTCACATGATAAGAACAAAAGATGCTTGCCAGTACGAAATAGAAGAAAACACTGTACACAATTGCAGATTTGTTGAATAATGAATTTATTGTGTCATTTCGTTTGGAAGGTCACTGTTGCAAACTCGTTGTTCACATGATAAGAACAAAAGATGCTTGCCAGTACAAAATAGAAGAAAACACTGTACACAATTGCAGATTTGTTGAACAATGAATTTATTGTGTAATCTCGTTTGGACGGTCACTGTTGCAAACTCGTGGTTCACATTATAAGAAAAAAGATGCTTGCCGGTACAAAATAGAAGAAAACACTGTACACAATTGTATAAAGCTGAATGAAAGAAATCCTAGATAAAAGTTTGAAAGGCAGGTTAAATGTTATCCATTTTATTCCCTAATGATTGTGGCACGTGAATTGGTGAGTGTGATGTTTACTGGGTTTCTTATCCTACATTTCAAAAAGTAAAAACATGTTATTCTGAGCCAGTGAATTGCTTCCACGTCAAGACTAGTTCCATGAATTTGTTTTAAGCTCGTGCTATCACAGCTGTGGGATATTCCAGCGCAGGTTCGATTCCTGTTCACAGCGATTTATCATTTTTGCTTTTTGAAAACTATGTCACATGTGCTACGGGATAGCTCCTTTGCTATTGACGCTCCATGGCAGAGCTGTGATGGCCGAGTGGTTAAGGCGTTGGACTCGAAATCCAATGGGAAATTCCCGCGCAGGTTCGAATCCTGTTCACAGCGATTTATCATTTTTGCTTTTTGAAAACTATGTCACATGTGCTACGGGATAGCTCCTTTGCTATTGACGCTCCATGGCAGAGCTGTGATGGCCGAGTGGTTAAGGCGTTGGACTCGAAATCCAATGGGAAATTCCCGCGCAGGTTCGAATCCTGTTCACAGCGATTTATCATTTTTGCTTTTTGAAAACTATGTCACATGTGCTACGGGATAGCTCCTTTGCTATTGACGCTCCATGGCAGAGCTGTGATGGCCGAGTGGTTAAGGCGTTGGACTTGAAATCCAATGGGTTATTCCCGCGCAGGTTCGAATCCTGTTCACAGCGTATCATTTTGCAGATTTATTGAATAATGAATTTCTTGTGTCATTTCGTTTGGAAGGTCACTGTTGCAAACTCGTGGTTCACATGATAAGAACAAAAGATGCTTGCCAGTACGAAATAGAAGAAAACACTGTACACAATTGCAGATTTGTTGAATAATGAATTTATTGTGTCATTTCGTTTGGAAGGTCACTGTTGCAAACTCGTTGTTCACATGATAAGAACAAAAGATGCTTGCCAGTACAAAATAGAAGAAAACACTGTACACAATTGCAGATTTGTTGAACAATGAATTTATTGTGTAATCTCGTTTGGACGGTCACTGTTGCAAACTCGTGGTTCACATTATAAGAAAAAAGATGCTTGCCGGTACAAAATAGAAGAAAACACTGTACACAATTGTATAAAGCTGAATGAAAGAAATCCTAGATAAAAGTTTGAAAGGCAGGTTAAATGTTATCCATTTTATTCCCTAATGATTGTGGCACGTGAATTGGTGAGTGTGATGTTTACTGGGTTTCTTATCCTACATTTCAAAAAGTAAAAACATGTTATTCTGAGCCAGTGAATTGCTTCCACGTCAAGACTAGTTCCATGAATTTGTTTTAAGCTCGTGCTATCACAGCTGTGGGATATTCCAGCGCAGGTTCGATTCCTGTTCACAGCGATTTATCATTTTTGCTTTTTGAAAACTATGTCACATGTGCTACGGGATAGCTCCTTTGCTATTGACGCTCCATGGCAGAGCTGTGATGGCCGAGTGGTTAAGGCGTTGGACTCGAAATCCAATGGGAAATTCCCGCGCAGGTTCGAATCCTGTTCACAGCGATTTATCATTTTTGCTTTTTGAAAACTATGTCACATGTGCTACGGGATAGCTCCTTTGCTATTGACGCTCCGTGGCAGAGCTGTGATGGCCGAGTGGTTAAGGCGTTGGACTTGAAATCCAATGGGTTATTCCCGCGCAGGTTCGAATCCTGTTCACAGCGTATCATTTTGCAGATTTATTGAATAATGAATTTCTTGTGTCATTTCGTTTGGAAGGTCACTGTTGCAAACTCGTGGTTCACATGATAAGAACAAAAGATGCTTGCCAGTACGAAATAGAAGAAAACACTGTACACAATTGCAGATTTGTTGAATAATGAATTTATTGTGTCATTTCGTTTGGAAGGTCACTGTTGCAAACTCGTTGTTCACATGATAAGAACAAAAGATGCTTGCCAGTACAAAATAGAAGAAAACACTGTACACAATTGCAGATTTGTTGAACAATGAATTTATTGTGTAATCTCGTTTGGACGGTCACTGTTGCAAACTCGTGGTTCACATTATAAGAAAAAAGATGCTTGCCGGTACAAAATAGAAGAAAACACTGTACACAATTGTATAAAGCTGAATGAAAGAAATCCTAGATAAATGTTTGAAAGGCAGGTTAAATGTTATCCATTTTATTCCCTAATGATTGTGGCACGTGAATTGGTGAGTGTGATGTTTACTGGGTTTCTTATCCTACATTTCAAAAAGTAAAAACATGTTATTCTGAGCCAGTGAATTGCTTCCACGTCAAGACTAGTTCCATGAATTTGTTTTAAGCTCGTGCTATCACAGCTGTGGGATATTCCAGCGCAGGTTCGATTCCTGTTCACAGCGATTTATCATTTTTGCTTTTTGAAAACTATGTCACATGTGCTACGGGATAGCTCCTTTGCTATTGACGCTCCATGGCAGAGCTGTGATGGCCGAGTGGTTAAGGCGTTGGACTCGAAATGCAATGGGAAATTCCCACGCAGGTTCGAATCCTGTTCACAGCGATTTATCATTTTTGCTTTTTGAAAACTATGTCACATGTGCTACGGGATAGCTCCTTTGCTATTGACGCTCCATGGCAGAGCTGTGATGGCCGAGTGGTTAAGGCGTTGGACTCGAAATCCAATGGGAAATTCCAGCGCAGGTTCGAATCCTGTTCACAGCGATTTATCATTTTTGCTTTTTGCAAACTATGTCACATGTGCTACGGGATAGCTCCTTTGCTATTGACGCTCCATGGCAGAGCTGTGATGGCCGAGTGGTTAAGGCGTTGGACTCGAAATCCAATTGGAAATTCCCGCGCAGGTTCGAATCCTGTTCACAGCGATTTATCATTTTTGCTTTTTGAAAACTATGTCACATGTGCTACGGGATAGCTCCTTTGCTATTGACGCTCCATGGCAGAGCTGTGATGGCCGAGTGGTTAAGGCGTTGGACTTGAAATCCAATGGGTTATTCCCGCGCAGGTTCGAATCCTGTTCACAGCGTATCATTTTGCAGATTTATTGAATAATGAATTTCTTGTGTCATTTCGTTTGGAAGGTCACTGTTGCAAACTCGTGGTTCACATGATAAGAACAAAAGATGCTTGCCAGTACGAAATAGAAGAAAACACTGTACACAATTGCAGATTTGTTGAACAATGAATTTATTGTGTAATCTCGTTTGGACGGTCACTGTTGCAAACTCGTGGTTCACATTATAAGAAAAAAGATGCTTGCCGGTACAAAATAGAAGAAAACACTGTACACAATTGTATAAAGCTGAATGAAAGAAATCCTAGATAAAAGTTTGAAAGGCAGGTTAAATGTTATCCATTTTATTCCCTAATGATTGTGGCACGTGAATTGGTGAGTGTGATGTTTACTGGGTTTCTTATCCTACATTTCAAAAAGTAAAAACATGTTATTCTGAGCCAGTGAATTGCTTCCACGTCAAGACTAGTTCCATGAATTTGTTTTAAGCTCGTGCTATCACAGCTGTGGGATATTCCAGCGCAGGTTCGATTCCTGTTCACAGCGATTTATCATTTTTGCTTTTTGAAAACTATGTCACATGTGCTACGGGATAGCTCCTTTGCTATTGACGCTCCATGGCAGAGCTGTGATGGCCGAGTGGTTAAGGCGTTGGACTTGAAATCCAATGGATTATTCCCGCGAAGGTTCGAATCCTGTTCACAGCGTATCATTTTGCAGATTTATTGAATAATGAATTTCTTATGTCATTTCGTTTGGAAGGTCACTGTTGCAAACTCGTTGTTCACATGATAAGAACAAAAGATGCTTGCCAGTACGAAATAGAAGAAAACACTGTACACAATTGCAGATTTGTTGAATAATGAATTTATTGTGTCATTTCGTTTGGAAGGTCACTGTTGCAAACTCGTTGTTCACATGATAAGAACAAAAGATGCTTGCCAGTACAAAATAGAAGAAAACACTGTACACAATTGCAGATTTGTTGAACAATGAATTTATTGTGTAATCTCGTTTGGACAGTCACTGTTGCAAACTCGTGGTTCACATTATAAGAAAAAAGATGCTTGCCGGTACAAAATAGAAGAAAACACTGTACACAATTGTATTAAGCTGAATGAAAGAAATCCTAGATAAAAGTTTGAAAGGCAGGTTAAATGTTATCCATTTTATTCCCTAATGATTGTGGCACGTGAATTGGTGAGTGTGATGTTTACTGGGTTTCTTATCCTACATTTCAAAAAGTAAAAACATGTTATTCTGAGCCAGTGAATTGCTTCCACGTCAAGACTAGTTCCATGAATTTGTTTTAAGCTCGTGCTATCACAGCTGTGGGATATTCCAGCGCAGGTTCGATTCCTGTTCACAGCGATTTATCATTTTTGCTTTTTGTAAACTATGTCACATGTGCTACGGGATAGCTCCTTTGCTATTGACGCTCCATGGCAGAGCTGTGATGGCCGAGTGGTTAAGGCGTTGGACTCGAAATCCAATGGGAAATTCCCGCGCAGGTTCGAATCCTGTTCACAGCGATTTATCATTTTTGCTTTTTGAAAACTATGTCACATGTGCTACGGGATAGCTCCTTTGCTATTGACGCTCCATGGCAGAGCTGTGATGGCCGAGTGGTTAAGGCGTTGGACTTGAAATCCAAGGGGTTATTCCCGCGCAGGTTCGAATCCTGTTCACAGCGTATCATTTTGCAGATTTATTGAATAATGAATTTCTTGTGTCATTTCGTTTGGAAGGTCACTGTTGCAAACTCGTGGTTCACATGATAAGAACAAAAGATGCTTGCCAGTACGAAATAGAAGAAAACACTGTACACAATTGCAGATTTGTTGAATAATGAATTTATTGTGTCATTTCGTTTGGAAGGTCACTGTTGCAAACTGTTGTTCACATGATAAGAACAAAAGATGCTTGCCAGTACAAAATAGAAGAAAACACTGTACACAATTGCAGATTTGTTGAACAATGAATTTATTGTGTAATCTCGTTTGGACGGTCACTGTTGCAAACTCGTGGTTCACATTATAAGAAAAAAGATGCTTGCCGGTACAAAATAGAAGAAAACACTGTACACAATTGTATAAAGCTGAATGAAAGAAATCCTAGATAAAAGTTTGAAAGGCAGGTTAAATGTTATCCATTTTATTCCCTAATGATTGTGGCACGTGAATTGGTGAGTGTGATGTTTACTGGGTTTCTTATCCTACATTTCAAAAAGTAAAAACATGTTATTCTGAGCCAGTGAATTGCTTCCACGTCAAGACTAGTTCCATGAATTTGTTTTAAGCTCGTGCTATCACAGCTGTGGGATATTCCAGCGCAGGTTCGATTCCTGTTCACAGCGATTTATCATTTTTGCTTTTTGAAAACTATGTCACATGTGCTACGGGATAGCTCCTTTGCTATTGACGCTCCATGGCAGAGCTGTGATGGCCGAGTGGTTAAGGCGTTGGACTTGAAATCCATTGGATTATTCCCGCGAAGGTTCGAATCCTGTTCAAAGCGTATCATTTTGCAGATTTATTGAATAATGAATTTCTTATGTCATTTCGTTTGGAAGGTCACTGTTGCAAACTCGTTGTTCACATGATAAGAACAAAAGATGCTTGCCAGTACGAAATAGAAGAAAACACTGTACACAATTGCAGATTTGTTGAATAATGAATTTATTGTGTCATTTCGTTTGGAAGGTCACTGTTGCAAACTCGTTGTTCACATGATAAGAACAAAAGATGCTTGCCAGTACAAAATAGAAGAAAACACTGTACACAATTGCAGATTTGTTGAACAATGAATTTATTGTGTAATCTCGTTTGGACGGTCACTGTTGCAAACTCGTGGTTCACATTATAAGAAAAAAGATGCTTGCCGGTACAAAATAGAAGAAAACACTGTACACAATTGTATAAAGCTGAATGAAAGAAATCCTAGATAAAAGTTTGAAAGGCAGGTTAAATGTTATCCATTTTATTCCCTAATGATTGTGGCACGTGAATTGGTGAGTGTGATGTTTACTGGGTTTCTTATCCTACATTTCAAAAAGTAAAAACATGTTATTCTGAGCCAGTGAATTGCTTCCACGTCAAGACTAGTTCCATGAATTTGTTTTAAGCTCGTGCTATCACAGCTGTGGGATATTCCAGCGCAGGTTCGATTCCTGTTCACAGCGATTTATCATTTTTGCTTTTTGAAAACTATGTCACATGTGCTACGGGATAGCTCCTTTGCTATTGACGCTCCATGGCAGAGCTGTGATGGCCGAGTGGTTAAGGCGTTGGACTCGAAATCCAATGGGAAATTCCCGCGCAGGTTCGAATCCTGTTCACAGCGATTTATCATTTTTGCTTTTTGAAAACTATGTCACATGTGCTACGGGATAGCTCCTTTGCTATTGACGCTCCATGGCAGAGCTGTGATGGCCGAGTGGTTAAGGCGTTGGACTTGAAATCCAATGGGTTATTCCCGCGCAGGTTCGAATCCTGTTCACAGCGTATCATTTTGCAGATTTATTGAATAATGAATTTCTTGTGTCATTTCGTTTGGAAGGTCACTGTTGCAAACTCGTTGTTCACATGATAAGAACAAAAGATGCTTGCCAGTACGAAATAGAAGAAAACACTGTACACAATTGCAGATTTGTTGAATAATGAATTTATTGTGTCATTTCGTTTGGAAGGTCACTGTTGCAAACTCGTTGTTCACATGATAAGAACAAAAGATGCTTGCCAGTACAAAATAGAAGAAAACACTGTACACAATTGCAGATTTGTTGAACAATGAATTTATTGTGTAATCTCGTTTGGACGGTCACTGTTGCAAACTCGTGGTTCACATTATAAGAAAAAAGATGCTTGCCGGTACAAAATAGAAGAAAACACTGTACAGAATTGTATAAAGCTGAATGAAAGAAATCCTAGATAAAAGTTTGAAAGGCAGGTTAAATGTTATCCATTTTATTCCCTAATGATTGTGGCACGTGAATTGGTGAGTGTGATGTTTACTGGGTTTCTTATCCTACATTTCAAAAAGTAAAAACATGTTATTCTGAGCCAGTGAATTGCTTCCACGTCAAGACTAGTTCCATGAATTTGTTTTAAGCTCGTGCTATCACAGCTGTGGGATATTCCCGCGCAGGTTCGAATCCTGTTCACAGCGATTTATCATTTTTGCTTTTTGAAAACTATGTCACATGTGCTACGGGATAGCTCCTTTGCTATTGACGCTCCATGGCAGAGCTGTGATGGCCGAGTGGTTAAGGCGTTGGACTCGAAATCCAATGGGAAATTCCCGCGCAGGTTCGAATCCTGTTCACAGCGATTTATCATTTTTGCTTTTTGAAAACTATGTCACATGTGCTACGGGATAGCTCCTTTGCTATTGACGCTCCATGGCAGAGCTGTGATGGCCGAGTGGTTAAGGCGTTGGACTCGAAATCCAATGGGAAATTCCCGCGCAGGTTCGAATCCTGTTCACAGCGATTTATCATTTTTGCTTTTTGCAAACTATGTCACATGTGCTACGGGATAGCTCCTTTGCTATTGACGCTCCATGGCAGAGCTGTGATGGCCGAGTGGTTAAGGCGTTGGACTTGAAATCCAATGGGTTATTCCCGCGCAGGTTCGAATCCTGTTCACAGCGTATCATTTTGCAGATTTATTGAATAATGAATTTCTTGTGTCATTTCGTTTGGAAGGTCACTGTTGCAAACTCGTTGTTCACATGATAAGAACAAAAGATGCTTGCCAGTACGAAATAGAAGAAAACACTGTACACAATTGCAGATTTGTTGAATAATGAATTTATTGTGTCATTTCGTTTGGAAGGTCACTGTTGCAAACTCGTTGTTCACATGATAAGAACAAAAGATGCTTGCCAGTACAAAATAGAAGAAAACACTGTACACAATTGCAGATTTGTTGAACAATGAATTTATTGTGTAATCTCGTTTGGACGGTCACTGTTGCAAACTCGTGGTTCACATTATAAGAAAAAAGATGCTTGCCGGTACAAAATAGAAGAAAACACTGTACAGAATTGTATAAAGCTGAATGAAAGAAATCCTAGATAAAAGTTTGAAAGGCAGGTTAAATGTTATCCATTTTATTCCCTAATGATTGTGGCACGTGAATTGGTGAGTGTGATGTTTACTGGGTTTCTTATCCTACATTTCAAAAAGTAAAAACATGTTATTCTGAGCCAGTGAATTGCTTCCACGTCAAGACTAGTTCCATGAATTTGTTTTAAGCTCGTGCTATCACAGCTGTGGGATATTCCCGCGCAGGTTCGAATCCTGTTCACAGCGATTTATCATTTTTGCTTTTTGAAAACTATGTCACATGTGCTACGGGATAGCTCCTTTGCTATTGACGCTCCATGGCAGAGCTGTGATGGCCGAGTGGTTAAGGCGTTGGACTCGAAATCCAATGGGAAATTCCCGCGCAGGTTCGAATCCTGTTCACAGCGATTTATCATTTTTGCTTTTTGAAAACTATGTCACATGTGCTACGGGATAGCTCCTTTGCTATTGACGCTCCATGGCAGAGCTGTGATGGCCGAGTGGTTAAGGCGTTGGACTCGAAATCCAATGGGAAATTCCCGCGCAGGTTCGAATCCTGTTCACAGCGATTTATCATTTTTGCTTTTTGCAAACTATTTCACATGTGCTACGGGATAGCTCCTTTGCTATTGACGCTCCATGGCAGAGCTGTGATGGCCGAGTGGTTAAGGCGTTGGACTTGAAATCCAATGGGTTATTCCCGCGCAGGTTCGAATCCTGTTCACAGCGTATCATTTTGCAGATTTATTGAATAATGAATTTCTTGTGTCATTTCGTTTGGAAGGTCACTGTTGCAAACTCGTGGTTCACATGATAAGAACAAAAGATGCTTGCCAGTACGAAATAGAAGAAAACACTGTACACAATTGCAGATTTGTTGAATAATGAATTTATTGTGTCATTTCGTTTGGAAGGTCACTGTTGCAAACTCGTTGTTCACATGATAAGAACAAAAGATGCTTGCCAGTACAAAATAGAAGAAAACACTGTACACAATTGCAGATTTGTTGAACAATGAATTTATTGTGTAATCTCGTTTGGACGGTCACTGTTGCAAACTCGTGGTTCACATTATAAGAAAAAAGATGCTTGCCGGTACAAAATAGAAGAAAACACTGTACACAATTGTATAAAGCTGAATGAAAGAAATCCTAGATAAAAGTTTGAAAGGCAGGTTAAATGTTATCCATTTTATTCCCTAATGATTGTGGCACGTGAATTGGTGAGTGTGATGTTTACTGGGTTTCTTATCCTACATTTCAAAAAGTAAAAACATGTTATTCTGAGCCAGTGAATTGCTTCCACGTCAAGACTAGTTCCATGAATTTGTTTTAAGCTCGTGCTATCACAGCTGTGGGATATTCCAGCGCAGGTTCGATTCCTGTTCACAGCGATTTATCATTTTTGCTTTTTGAAAACTATGTCACATGTGCTACGGGATAGCTCCTTTGCTATTGACGCTCCATGGCAGAGCTGTGATGGCCGAGTGGTTAAGGCGTTGGACTCGAAATCCAATGGGAAATTCCCACGCAGGTTCGAATCCTGTTCACAGCGATTTATCATTTTTGCTTTTTGAAAACTATGTCACATGTGCTACGGGATAGCTCCTTTGCTATTGACGCTCCATGGCAGAGCTGTGATGGCCGAGTGGTTAAGGCGTTGGACTTGAAATCCAATGGGTTATTCCCGCGCAGGTTCGAATCCTGTTCACAGCGTATCATTTTGCAGATTTATTGAATAATGAATTTCTTGTGTCATTTCGTTTGGAAGGTCACTGTTGCAAACTCGTTGTTCACATGATAAGAACAAAAGATGCTTGCCAGTACGAAATAGAAGAAAACACTGTACACAATTGCAGATTTGTTGAATAATGAATTTATTGTGTCATTTCGTTTGGAAGGTCACTGTTGCAAACTCGTTGTTCACATGATAAGAACAAAAGATGCTTGCCAGTACAAAATAGAAGAAAACACTGTACACAATTGCAGATTTGTTGAACAATGAATTTATTGTGTAATCTCGTTTGGACGGTCACTGTTGCAAACTCGTGGTTCACATTATAAGAAAAAAGATGCTTGCCGGTACAAAATAGAAGAAAACACTGTACACAATTGTATAAAGCTGAATGAAAGAAATCCTAGATAAAAGTTTGAAAGGCAGGTTAAATGTTATCCATTTTATTCCCTAATGATTGTGGCACGTGAATTGGTGAGTGTGATGTTTACTGGGTTTCTTATCCTACATTTCAAAAAGTAAAAACATGTTATTCTGAGCCAGTGAATTGCTTCCACGTCAAGACTAGTTCCATGAATTTGTTTTAAGCTCGTGCTATCACAGCCGTGGGATATTCCCGCGCAGGTTCGAATCCTGTTCACAGCGATTTATCATTTTTGCTTTTTGAAAACTATGTCACATGTGCTACGGGATAGCTCCTTTGCTATTGACGCTCCATGGCAGAGCTGTGATGGCCGAGTGGTTAAGGCGTTGGACTCGAAATCCAATGGGAAATTCCCGCGCAGGTTCGAATCCTGTTCACAGCGATTTATCATTTTTGCTTTTTGAAAACTATGTCACATGTGCTACGCGATAGCTCCTTTGCTATTGACGCTCCATGGCAGAGCTGTGATGGCCGAGTGGTTAAGGCGTTGGACTCGAAATCCAATGGGAAATTCCCGCGCAGGTTCGAATCCTGTTCACAGCGATTTATCATTTTTGCTTTTTGCAAACTATTTCACATGTGCTACGGGATAGCTCCTTTGCTATTGACGCTCCATGGCAGAGCTGTGATGGCCGAGTGGTTAAGGCGTTGGACTTGAAATCCAATGGGTTATTCCCGCGCAGGTTCGAATCCTGTTCACAGCGTATCATTTTGCAGATTTATTGAATAATGAATTTCTTGTGTCATTTCGTTTGGAAGGTCACTGTTGCAAACTCGTGGTTCACATGATAAGAACAAAAGATGCTTGCCAGTACGAAATAGAAGAAAACACTGTACACAATTGCAGATTTGTTGAATAATGAATTTATTGTGTCATTTCGTTTGGAAGGTCACTGTTGCAAACTCGTTGTTCACATGATAAGAACAAAAGATGCTTGCCAGTACAAAATAGAAGAAAACACTGTACACAATTGCAGATTTGTTGAACAATGAATTTATTGTGTAATCTCGTTTGGACGGTCACTGTTGCAAACTCGTGGTTCACATTATAAGAAAAAAGATGCTTGCCGGTACAAAATAGAAGAAAACACTGTACACAATTGTATAAAGCTGAATGAAAGAAATCCTAGATAAAAGTTTGAAAGGCAGGTTAAATGTTATCCATTTTATTCCCTAATGATTGTGGCACGTGAATTGGTGAGTGTGATGTTTACTGGGTTTCTTATCCTACATTTCAAAAAGTAAAAACATGTTATTCTGAGCCAGTGAATTGCTTCCACGTCAAGACTAGTTCCATGAATTTGTTTTAAGCTCGTGCTATCACAGCTGTGGGATATTCCAGCGCAGGTTCGATTCCTGTTCACAGCGATTTATCATTTTTGCTTTTTGAAAACTATGTCACATGTGCTACGCGATAGCTCCTTTGCTATTGACGCTCCATGGAAGAGCTGTGATGGCCGAGTGGTTAAGGCGTTGGACTCGAAATCCAATGGGAAATTCCCACGCAGGTTCGAAACCTGTTCACAGCGATTTATCATTTTTGCTTTTTGAAAACTATGTCACATGTGCTACGGGATAGCTACTTTGCTATTGACGCTCCATGGCAGAGCTGTGATGGCCGAGTGGTTAAGGCGTTGGACTTGAAATCCAATGGGTTATTCCCGCGCAGGTTCGAATCCTGTTCACAGCGTATCATTTTGCAGATTTATTGAATAATGAATTTCTTGTGTCATTTCGTTTGGAAGGTCACTGTTGCAAACTCGTGGTTCACATGATAAGAACAAAAGATGCTTGCCAGTACGAAATAGAAGAAAACACTGTACACAATTGCAGATTTGTTGAATAATGAATTTATTGTGTCATTTCGTTTGGAAGGTCACTGTTGCAAACTCGTTGTTCACATGATAAGAACAAAAGATGCTTGCCAGTACAAAATAGAAGAAAACACTGTACACAATTGCAGATTTGTTGAACAATGAATTTATTGTGTAATCTCGTTTGGACGGTCACTGTTGCAAACTCGTGGTTCACATTATAAGAAAAAAGATGCTTGCCGGTACAAAATAGAAGAAAACACTGTACACAATTGTATAAAGCTGAATGAAAGAAATCCTAGATAAAAGTTTGAAAGGCAGGTTAAATGTTATCCATTTTATTCCCTAATGATTGTGGCACGTGAATTGGTGAGTGTGATGTTTACTGGGTTTCTTATCCTACATTTCAAAAAGTAAAAACACGTTATTCTGAGCCAGTGAATTGCTTCCACGTCAAGACTAGTTCCATGAATTTGTTTTAAGCTCGTGCTATCACAGCTGTGGGATATTCCAGCGCAGGTTCGATTCCTGTTCACAGCGATTTATCATTTTTGCTTTTTGAAAACTATGTCACATGTGCTACGGGATAGCTCCTTTGCTATTGACGCTCCATGGCAGAGCTGTGATGGCCGAGTGGTTAAGGCGTTGGACTCGAAATCCAATGGGAAATTCCCACGCAGGTTCGAAACCTGTTCACAGCGATTTATCATTTTTGCTTTTTGAAAACTATGTCACATGTGCTACGGGATAGCTCCTTTGCTATTGACGCTCCATGGCAGAGCTGTGATGGCCGAGTGGTTAAGGCGTTGGACTTGAAATCCAATGGGTTATTCCCGCGCAGGTTCGAATCCTGTTCACAGCGTATCATTTTGCAGATTTATTGAATAATGAATTTCTTGTGTCATTTCGTTTGGAAGGTCACTGTTGCAAACTCGTGGTTCACATGATAAGAACAAAAGATGCTTGCCAGTACGAAATAGAAGAAAACACTGTACACAATTGCAGATTTGTTGAATAATGAATTTATTGTGTCATTTCGTTTGGAAGGTCACTGTTGCAAACTCGTGGTTCACATTATAAGAAAAAAGATGCTTGCCGGTACAAAATAGAAGAAAACACTGTACACAATTGTATAAAGCTGAATGAAAGAAATCCTAGATAAAAGTTTGAAAGGCAGGTTAAATGTTATCCATTTTATTCCCTAATGATTGTGGCACGTGAATTGGTGAGTGTGATGTTTACTGGGTTTCTTATCCTACATTTCAAAAAGTAAAAACATGTTATTCTGAGCCAGTGAATTGCTTCCACGTCAAGACTAGTTCCATGAATTTGTTTTAAGCTCGTGCTATCACAGCTGTGGGATATTCCAGCGCAGGTTCGATTCCTCTTCACGGCGATTTATCATTTTTGCTTTTTGAAAACTATGTCACATGTGCTACGGGATAGCTCCTTTGCTATTGACGCTCCATGGCAGAGCTGTGATGGCCGAGTGGTTAAGGCGTTGGACTTGAAATCCAATGGGTTATTCCCGCGCAGGTTCGAATCCTGTTCACAGCGGATCATTTTGCAGATTTATTGAATAATGAATTTCTTGTGTCATTTCGTTTGGTAGGTCACTGTTGCAAACTCGTGGTTCACATGATAAGAACAAAAGATGCTTGCCAGTACGAAATAGAAGAAAACACTGTACACAATTGCAGATTTGTTGAATAATGAATTTATTGTGTCATTACTGGGTTTCTTATCCTGCATTTCAAAAAGTAAAAACATGTTATTCTGAGCCAGTGAATTGCTTCCACGTCAAGACTAGTTCCATGAATTTGTTTTAAGCTCGTGCTATCACAGCTGTGGGATATTCCAGCGCAGGTTCGATTCCTGTTCACAGCGATTTATCATTTTTGCTTTTTGAAAACTATGTCACATGAGCTACGGGATAGCTCCTTTGCTATTGACGCTCCATGGCAGAGCTGTGATGGCCGAGTGGTTAAGGCGTTGGACTCGAAATCCAATGGGAAATTCCCGCGCAGGTTCGAATCCTGTTCACAGCGATTTATCATTTTTGCTTTTTGAAAACTATGTCACATGTGCTACGGGATAGCTCCTTTGCTATTGACGCTCCATAGCAGGCTGTGATGGCCGAGTGGTTAAGGCGTTGGACTCGAAATCCAATGGGAAATTCCCGCGCAGGTTCGAATCCTGTTCACAGCGATTTATCATTTTTGCTTTTTGCAAACTATGTCACATGTGCTACGGGATAGCTACTTTGCTATTGACGCTCCATGGCAGAGCTGTGATGGCCGAGTGGTTAAGGCGTTGGACTTGAAATCCAATGGGTTATTCCCGCGCAGGTTCGAATCCTGTTCACAGCGTATCATTTTGCAGATTTATTGAATAATGAATTTCTTGTGTCATTTCGTTTGGAAGGTCACTGTTGCAAACTCGTGGTTCACATGATAAGAACAAAAGATGCTTGCCAGTACGAAATAGAAGAAAACACTGTACACAATTGCAGATTTGTTGAATAATGAATTTATTGTGTCATTTCGTTTGGAAGGTCACTGTTGCAAACTCGTTGTTCACATGATAAGAACAAAAGATGCTTGCCAGTACAAAATAGAAGAAAACACTGTACACAATTGCAGATTTGTTGAACAATGAATTTATTGTGTAATCTCGTTTGGACGGTCACTGTTGCAAACTCGTGGTTCACATTATAAGAAAAAAGATGCTTGCCGGTACAAAATAGAAGAAAACACTGTACACAATTGTATAAAGCTGAATGAAAGAAATCCTAGATAAAAGTTTGAAAGGCAGGTTAAATGTTATCCATTTTATTCCCTAATGATTGTGGCACGTGAATTGGTGAGTGTGATGTTTACTGGGTTTCTTATCCTACATTTCAAAAAGTAAAAACATGTTATTCTGAGCCAGTGAATTGCTTCCACGTCAAGACTAGTTCCATGAATTTGTTTTAAGCTCGTGCTATCACAGCTGTGGGATATTCCAGCGCAGGTTCGATTCCTGTTCACAGCGATTTATCATTTTTGCTTTTTGAAAACTATGTCACATGTGCTACGGGATAGCTCCTTTGCTATTGACACTCCATGGCAGAGCTGTGATGGCCGAGTGGTTAAGGCGTTGGACTCGAAATCCAATGGGAAATTCCCGCGCAGGTTCGAATCCTGTTCACAGCGATTTATCATTTTTGCTTTTTGAAAACTATGTCACATGTGCTACGGGATAGCTCCTTTGCTATTGACGCTCCATGGCAGAGCTGTGATGGCCGAGTGGTTAAGGCGTTGGACTTGAAATCCAATGGGTTATTCCCGCGCAGGTTCGAATCCTGTTCACAGCGTATCATTTTGCAGATTTATTGAATAATGAATTTCTTGTGTCATTTCGTTTGGAAGGTCACTGTTGCAAACTCGTGGTTCACATGATAAGAACAAAAGATGCTTGCCAGTACGAAATAGAAGAAAACACTGTACACAATTGCAGATTTGTTGAATAATGAATTTATTGTGTCATTTCGTTTGGAAGGTCACTGTTGCAAACTCGTTGTTCACATGATAAGAACAAAAGATGCTTGCCAGTACAAAATAGAAGAAAACACTGTACACAATTGCAGATTTGTTGAACAATGAATTTATTGTGTAATCTCGTTTGGACGGTCACTGTTGCAAACTCGTGGTTCACATTATAAGAAAAAAGATGCTTGCCGGTACAAAATAGAAGAAAACACTGTACACAATTGTATAAAGCTGAATGAAAGAAATCCTAGATAAAAGTTTGAAAGGCAGGTTAAATGTTATCCATTTTATTCCCTAATGATTGTGGCACGTGAATTGGTGAGTGTGATGTTTACTGGGTTTCTTATCCTACATTTCAAAAAGTAAAAACATGTTATTCTGAGCCAGTGAATTGCTTCCACGTCAAGACTAGTTCCATGAATTTGTTTTAAGCTCGTGCTATCACAGCTGTGGGATATTCCAGCGCAGGTTCGATTCCTGTTCACAGCGATTTATCATTTTTGCTTTTTGAAAACTATGTCACATGTGCTACGGGATAGCTCCTTTGCTATTGACGCTCCATGGCAGAGCTGTGATGGCCGAGTGGTTAAGGCGTTGGACTCGAAATCCAATGGGAAATTCCCGCGCAGGTTCGAATCCTGTTCACAGCGATTTATCATTTTTGCTTTTTGAAAACTATGTCACATGTGCTACGGGATAGCTCCTTTGCTATTGACGCTCCATGGCAGAGCTGTGATGGCCGAGTGGTTAAGGCGTTGGACTTGAAATCCAATGGGTTATTCCCGCGCAGGTTCGAATCCTGTTCACAGCGTATCATTTTGCAGATTTATTGAATAATGAATTTCTTGTGTCATTTCGTTTGGAAGGTCACTGTTGCAAACTCGTGGTTCACATGATAAGAACAAAAGATGCTTGCCAGTACGAAATAGAAGAAAACACTGTACACAATTGCAGATTTGTTGAATAATGAATTTATTGTGTCATTTCGTTTGGAAGGTCACTGTTGCAAACTCGTTGTTCACATGATAAGAACAAAAGATGCTTGCCAGTACAAAATAGAAGAAAACACTGTACACAATTGCAGATTTGTTGAACAATGAATTTATTGTGTAATCTCGTTTGGACGGTCACTGTTGCAAACTCGTGGTTCACATTATAAGAAAAAAGATGCTTGCCGGTACAAAATAGAAGAAAACACTGTACACAATTGTATAAAGCTGAATGAAAGAAATCCTAGATAAAAGTTTGAAAGGCAGGTTAAATGTTATCCATTTTATTCCCTAATGATTGTGGCACGTGAATTGGTGAGTGTGATGTTTACTGGGTTTCTTATCCTACATTTCAAAAAGTAAAAACATGTTATTCTGAGCCAGTGAATTGCTTCCACGTCAAGACTAGTTCCATGAATTTGTTTTAAGCTCGTGCTATCACAGCTGTGGGATATTCCAGCGCAGGTTCGATTCCTGTTCACAGCGATTTATCATTTTTGCTTTTTGAAAACTATGTCACATGTGCTACGGGATAGCTCCTTTGCTATTGACACTCCATGGCAGAGCTGTGATGGCCGAGTGGTTAAGGCGTTGGACTCGAAATCCAATGGGAAATTCCAGCGCAGGTTCGAATCCTGTTCACAGCGATTTATCATTTTTGCTTTTTGAAAACTATGTCACATGTGCTACGGGATAGCTCCTTTGCTATTGACGCTCCATGGCAGAGCTGTGATGGCCGAGTGGTTAAGGCGTTGGACTTGAAATCCAATGGGTTATTCCCGCGCAGGTTCGAATCCTGTTCACAGCGTATCATTTTGCAGATTTATTGAATAATGAATTTCTTGTGTCATTTCGTTTGGAAGGTCACTGTTGCAAACTCGTGGTTCACATGATAAGAACAAAAGATGCTTGCCAGTACGAAATAGAAGAAAACACTGTACACAATTGCAGATTTGTTGAATAATGAATTTATTGTGTCATTTCGTTTGGAAGGTCACTGTTGCAAACTCGTTGTTCACATGATAAGAACAAAAGATGCTTGCCAGTACAAAATAGAAGAAAACACTGTACACAATTGCAGATTTGTTGAACAATGAATTTATTGTGTAATCTCGTTTGGACGGTCACTGTTGCAAACTCGTGGTTCACATTATAAGAAAAAAGATGCTTGCCGGTACAAAATAGAAGAAAACACTGTACACAATTGTATAAAGCTGAATGAAAGAAATCCTAGATAAAAGTTTGAAAGGCAGGTTAAATGTTATCCATTTTATTCCCTAATGATTGTGGCACGTGAATTGGTGAGTGTGATGTTTACTGGGTTTCTTATCCTACATTTCAAAAAGTAAAAACATGTTATTCTGAGCCAGTGAATTGCTTCCACGTCAAGACTAGTTCCATGAATTTGTTTTAAGCTCGTGCTATCACAGCTGTGGGATATTCCAGCGCAGGTTCGATTCCTGTTCACAGCGATTTATCATTTTTGCTTTTTGAAAACTATGTCACATGTGCTACGGGATAGCTCCTTTGCTATTGACGCTCCATGGCAGAGCTGTGATGGCCGAGTGGTTAAGGCGTTGGACTCGAAATCCAATGGGAAATTCCCGCGCAGGTTCGAATCCTGTTCACAGCGATTTATCATTTTTGCTTTTTGAAAACTATGTCACATGTGCTACGGGATAGCTCCTTTGCTATTGACGCTCCATGGCAGAGCTGTGATGGCCGAGTGGTTAAGGCGTTGGACTTGAAATCCAATGGGTTATTCCCGCGCAGGTTCGAATCCTGTTCACAGCGTATCATTTTGCAGATTTATTGAATAATGAATTTCTTGTGTCATTTCGTTTGGAAGGTCACTGTTGCAAACTCGTGGTTCACATGATAAGAACAAAAGATGCTTGCCAGTACGAAATAGAAGAAAACACTGTACACAATTGCAGATTTGTTGAATAATGAATTTATTGTGTCATTTCGTTTGGAAGGTCACTGTTGCAAACTCGTTGTTCACATGATAAGAACAAAAGATGCTTGCCAGTACAAAATAGAAGAAAACACTGTACACAATTGCAGATTTGTTGAACAATGAATTTATTGTGTAATCTCGTTTGGACGGTCACTGTTGCAAACTCGTGGTTCACATTATAAGAAAAAAGATGCTTGCCGGTACAAAATAGAAGAAAACACTGTACACAATTGTATAAAGCTGAATGAAAGAAATCCTAGATAAAAGTTTGAAAGGCAGGTTAAATGTTATCCATTTTATTCCCTAATGATTGTGGCACGTGAATTGGTGAGTGTGATGTTTACTGGGTTTCTTATCCTACATTTCAAAAAGTAAAAACATGTTATTCTGAGCCAGTGAATTGCTTCCACGTCAAGACTAGTTCCATGAATTTGTTTTAAGCTCGTGCTATCACAGCTGTGGGATATTCCAGCGCAGGTTCGATTCCTGTTCACAGCGATTTATCATTTTTGCTTTTTGAAAACTATGTCACATGTGCTACGGGATAGCTCCTTTGCTATTGACGCTCCATGGCAGAGCTGTGATGGCCGAGTGGTTAAGGCGTTGGACTCGAAATCCAATGGGAAATTCCCGCGCAGGTTCGAATCCTGTTCACAGCGATTTATCATTTTTGCTTTTTGAAAACTATGTCACATGTGCTACGGGATAGCTCCTTTGCTATTGACGCTCCATGGCAGAGCTGTGATGGCCGAGTGGTTAAGGCGTTGGACTTGAAATCCAATGGGTTATTCCCGCGCAGGTTCGAATCCTGTTCACAGCGTATCATTTTGCAGATTTATTGAATAATGAATTTCTTGTGTCATTTCGTTTGGAAGGTCACTGTTGCAAACTCGTGGTTCACATGATAAGAACAAAAGATGCTTGCCAGTACGAAATAGAAGAAAACACTGTACACAATTGCAGATTTGTTGAATAATGAATTTATTGTGTCATTTCGTTTGGAAGGTCACTGTTGCAAACTCGTTGTTCACATGATAAGAACAAAAGATGCTTGCCAGTACAAAATAGAAGAAAACACTGTACACAATTGCAGATTTGTTGAACAATGAATTTATTGTGTAATCTCGTTTGGACGGTCACTGTTGCAAACTCGTGGTTCACATTATAAGA
Source organism: Haliotis rufescens (assembly GCF_023055435.1). Lineage (NCBI taxonomy): Eukaryota > Metazoa > Mollusca > Gastropoda > Lepetellida > Haliotidae > Haliotis > Haliotis rufescens. The sequence goes on along the minus strand of NW_025963891.1, from coordinate 5,561,615 downwards.
AAAAAGATGCTTGCCGGTACAAAATAGAAGAAAACACTGTACACAATTGTATAAAGCTGAATGAAAGAAATCCTAGATAAAAGTTTGAAAGGCAGGTTAAATGTTATCCATTTTATTCCCTAATGATTGTGGCACGTGAATTGGTGAGTGTGATGTTTACTGGGTTTCTTATCCTACATTTCAAAAAGTAAAAACATGTTATTCTGAGCCAGTGAATTGCTTCCACGTCAAGACTAGTTCCATGAATTTGTTTTAAGCTCGTGCTATCACAGCTGTGGGATATTCCAGCGCAGGTTCGATTCCTGTTCACAGCGATTTATCATTTTTGCTTTTTGAAAACTATGTCACATGTGCTACGGGATAGCTCCTTTGCTATTGACGCTCCATGGCAGAGCTGTGATGGCCGAGTGGTTAAGGCGTTGGACTCGAAATCCAATGGGAAATTCCCGCGCAGGTTCGAATCCTGTTCACAGCGATTTATCATTTTTGCTTTTTGAAAACTATGTCACATGTGCTACGGGATAGCTCCTTTGCTATTGACGCTCCATGGCAGAGCTGTGATGGCCGAGTGGTTAAGGCGTTGGACTTGAAATCCAATGGGTTATTCCCGCGCAGGTTCGAATCCTGTTCACAGCGTATCATTTTGCAGATTTATTGAATAATGAATTTCTTGTGTCATTTCGTTTGGAAGGTCACTGTTGCAAACTCGTGGTTCACATGATAAGAACAAAAGATGCTTGCCAGTACGAAATAGAAGAAAACACTGTACACAATTGCAGATTTGTTGAATAATGAATTTATTGTGTCATTTCGTTTGGAAGGTCACTGTTGCAAACTCGTTGTTCACATGATAAGAACAAAAGATGCTTGCCAGTACAAAATAGAAGAAAACACTGTACACAATTGCAGATTTGTTGAACAATGAATTTATTGTGTAATCTCGTTTGGACGGTCACTGTTGCAAACTCGTGGTTCACATTATAAGAAAAAAGATGCTTGCCGGTACAAAATAGAAGAAAACACTGTACACAATTGTATAAAGCTGAATGAAAGAAATCCTAGATAAAAGTTTGAAAGGCAGATTAAATGTTATCCATTTTATTCCCTAATGATTGTGGCACGTGAATTGGTGAGTGTGATGTTTACTGGGTTTCTTATCCTACATTTCAAAAAGTAAAAACATGTTATTCTGAGCCAGTGAATTGCTTCCACGTCAAGACTAGTTCCATGAATTTGTTTTAAGCTCGTGCTATCACAGCTGTGGGATATTCCAGCGCAGGTTCGATTCCTGTTCACAGCGATTTATCATTTTTGCTTTTTGAAAACTATGTCACATGTGCTACGGGATAGCTCCTTTGCTATTGACGCTCCATGGCAGAGCTGTGATGGCCGAGTGGTTAAGGCGTTGGACTTGAAATCCAATGGGTTATTCCCGCGCAGGTTCGAATCCTGTTCACAGCGTATCATTTTGCAGATTTATTGAATAATGAATTTCTTGTGTCATTTCGTTTGGAAGGTCACTGTTGCAAACTCGTGGTTCACATGATAAGAACAAAAGATGCTTGCCAGTACGAAATAGAAGAAAACACTGTACACAATTGCAGATTTGTTGAATAATGAATTTATTGTGTAATCTCGTTTGGACGGTCACTGTTGCAAACTCGTGGTTCACATTATAAGAAAAAAGATGCTTGCCGGTACAAAATAGAAGAAAACACTGTACACAATTGTATAAAGCTGAATGAAAGAAATCCTAGATAAAAGTTTGAAAGGCAGATTAAATGTTATCCATTTTATTCCCTAATGATTGTGGCACGTGAATTGGTGAGTGTGATGTTTACTGGGTTTCTTATCCTACATTTCAAAAAGTAAAAACATGTTATTCTGAGCCAGTGAATTGCTTCCACGTCAAGACTAGTTCCATGAATTTGTTTTAAGCTCGTGCTATCACAGCTGTGGGATATTCCAGCGCAGGTTCGATTCCTGTTCACAGCGATTTATCATTTTTGCTTTTTGAAAACTATGTCACATGTGCTACGGGATAGCTCCTTTGCTATTGACGCTCCATGGCAGAGCTGTGATGGCCGAGTGGTTAAGGCGTTGGACTTGAAATCCAATGGGTTATTCCCGCGCAGGTTCGAATCCTGTTCACAGCGGATCATTTTGCAGATTTATTGAATAATGAATTTATTGTGTCATTTCGTTTGGAAGGTCACTGTTGCAAACTCGTTGTTCACATGATAAGAACAAAAGATGCTTGCCAGTACAAAATAGAAGAAAACACTGTACACAATTGCAGATTTGTTGAACAATGAATTTATTGTGTCATTTCGTTTGGAAGGTCACTGTTGCAAACTCGTGGTTCACATTATAAGAAAAAAGATGCTTGCCAGTACAAAATATAAGAAAACACTGTACACAATTGTATAAAGCTGAATGAAAGAAATCCTAGATAAAAGTTTGAAAGGCAGATGAAATGTTATCCATTTCATTCCCTAATGATTGTGGCACGTGAACTGGTGAGTGTGATGTTTACTGGGTTTCTTATCCTACATTTCAAAAAGTAAAAACATGTTATTCTGAGCCAGTGAATTGCTTCCACGTCAAGACTAGTTCCATGAATTTGTTTTAAGCTCGTGCTATCACAGCTGTGGGATATTCCAGCGCAGGTTCGATTCCTGTTCACAGCGATTTATCATTTTTGATTTTTGAAAACTATGTCTGAAAACTGAAAATCTGTATACCTTCCCATCACAAGCTGAGCCAACTGATTATTAACAGGTTGTATATGTGACAAATTGTCTATGCCTATCAAAAGCTAAATATCAAGGCTTAATTACTGGCAATGTATTTTGGACATAATTCACATCATTTTTCACTGAATTCTACTGACACAATTTGGTTCAAGTTATGGTAATGATTTTGCCAAAATGGTAATCGTTTGGCATCTCTAAATGAGTCACATGTAGCAGCTGGATACATGTACCACATGATACATGATACATGAAACGAATCCGTGAAGCCATACATCAGGGCAAGTAGTCACATCAAGTCGAATGTAGCTGCATAGTAAATACAGTTGATATCTATCCCTTTGTAACTGGCTTGTGTACAGTAGCGTACCAGTAGTAATGATAATAAAACATGCATCTTCCTAAACAAAAAAAGTTACTAAACAAAACTTAATGACTAAGATGGTCACGTGAGCAATGACATTTCAATATTACTGACAATTTGAAGTTTAAGGCTTAAAAAAATAAAAGAACTGGTTCTCAGGCAATGGCTTTTGAAAATATAGTGCAGGCGGGTGGGCGGTGTCTTTTGTTGTTTACAGCCAACTTGGGAAAGTCCTACATAAAAGTATTCCTTGATGAGTAAAATACTGGAATACAGTATTTGACTACCCTTGGACTTGAAATATTTAAGGATTTTGTTGAATTTTTCAAAAATGGAAAAAAAAGAAACTTGCGGCAAACTTTATGATGATGCCTTAGAACCAAGACTATTATTTTTTTAAGCCTAAGTTTTGCAGAAAATGTGCACAAAAAGACATTGATCGTACACATCATATAAAGCATCTTGTACACAAAACAATGAGACTATTTCTTTACTGTAAAAATAGAAATTGGACAGCCTATTGCGTGGGCACCATCAGTGCCTGCTGACTGCCTTTTGCGTGGGCACCATCAGTGCCTGGTCACAGCCTATTGCGTGAGCACCATCAGTGCCTGGTCACAGCCTATTGCGTGAGCACCAGCACGGCTCAGGTTGGTATCCACCCACAATGTAAGCACCATATCGCGCTACCCTGTAGCATGTTTGTAATCAACATGTCATCACAAATGTAGAAACGATTTGATATCTTATCTAAATGAGAGTGAGGGGTAACGTTAAGTACAAAAATATCCAAGAAAATTATGGTAATTATACATAAACATTAACATACTGTGGACAAATAAAATTGCCACAGTCATACAATTCTGAACAGAATGAAAGACAGGTGTAAACTGAAATATTAACAGACATGAAATAGATATCAATATGTCTAAAGTGTATTGTTTGAAATAGTGAACTTTGCTGTAGACAGAGGTCACATTGGTAGTGGTGATAGTCATACTTAAGCTAGTATCGACTACTGAGACATACTATGGGCCGGAATACTGGTATGATATCAACCAGTATCCACAATCGTCATATATGGGCGAGAATATAGGTACATTGTCAACCAGTATCCACAACCGACATACATTGGTGGGAATATAGGTACTATATCTACCAGTATCCACAACCGACATGTATGGGCGAGAATATAGGTACATTGTCAACCAGTATCCACACCAACATACATTGGTGGGAATATAGGTACTATATCTACCAGTATACACAACCAACATGTATGGGCGAGAATATAGGTACATTGTCAACCAGTTTCCAGGACCGACATGTTTGGCCAGGGATATGGGTACAATATCATCCAGTATCCACAACCGTCATACATGGGCGTAATTATAGGTACGATATGAACCAGTATCCACAACCGACATGAAGGGCCGGGAAATAGGTACGATATGAACCAGTATCCACAACCGTCATATATGGGGGCGGATATAGATACGATAGACCTTCAAGTGAGGGATCCAGATGGTCAACAAGCCCATTTTTATACACAAACTTCTCTAAAAACCTAGTCGGCCTTGGTCATCTATATATAACGATACTAGCTGAAAATGACGACATTTCACTACAGATCAACTTCTCCAAAATGTGGATAGTCGCATCTGTTTCAAATCACCCATATTCAACAATTAACAAGTTCAACATATTTCTGTGGAGAATTTGTAGTTGTGCTCTGTGAGACATTCGGTGCCGCCTATATTCATATTCACACATAAGCCATCATGTCCGCACTGCTTTCCCAGTCTCTCCCCAACACCCAACACCCAGCAATACCCCGACACCCTCCCATACCCACCCACCCCTCCCCAACACCCCCACGATAAGCAATACCCTGACACCATTCCACATCCAACCACCCCCAACAACACCAACTCCACCCATCAACAACACCCACTCCTCAACCCCTTCAATCCTTTAACAGAACCTAACCCTCAACCACACCTACTCAACCCCTCAACAACAACTACCCCTCGAAAACACACATTCCATCCCTCAACAACACCCATCCTTCAACAACATCCATTCATCAACAACACCCATCCCTCAACACCCACTCCATCCCTCAACAACACCCATCCTCCAACAACACCCATCCTTCAACAACATCCATCCGTCAACAACACCCATCCCTCAACAACACCCATCCTTCAACAACATCCATCCTCCAACAACACCCATCCCTCAACAACACCCACTCCATCCCTCAACAACACCCATCCTTCAACAACATCCATTCATCAACAACACCCATCCTTCAACAACATCCATTCCTCAACAACACCCATCCCTCAACAACACCCACTCCATCCCTCAACAACACCCATCCTCCAACAACACCCATCCTTCAACAACATCCATCCGTCAACAACACCCATCCCTCAACAACACCCATCCTTCAACAACATCCATCCTTCAACAACACCCATCCCTCAACAACACCCACTCCATCCCTCAACAACACCCATCCTTCAACAACATCCATTCATCAACAACACCCATCCTTCAACAACATCCATTCCTCAACAACACCCATCCCTCAACAACACCCATCCCTCAACAACACCCATCCCTCAACAACACCCACTCCACCCCTCAACAACACCCACTCCTCAACAACACCCACTCCACAACTCACCCATTAACCACATCTGCTCCAACCTTCAATTACACCCATCCCTCAACAACACCCACTGCACCCCTAAAGAACACTCACCTATGAAAAAAACACCCACTCCCTCCCACAAACACATCCGCTCTACCCATAACCACATCCATTTCATCTCTTAACAACAACCATCCCTCAACAACACCTAGTCCTCAACAACATCTACTCCCTCCCACAACCACATCCATTCCATCTCTTAACAAAACAAACCCCCCAACAACACCAACCCCTCAACCACATCCACTCCACCCAACATCTACTCAACGACACCTGCTCCACCATTCAACAACAACACTCACCATCCCTAATCCTTAAGAAACTTTCTGACACCCAGGGTGTTACACTGGCACAAATGAGCATCCAGTACACACAAATGTGTAGAATAGATGCCGAAAAAGAAACATACCCGAGCCTGAGGGACTCACTATTATACATCCATGTATTCATTGTACCTACAGCCATGCAAGAGCAGTCATAGGCATCATATTGCCTGTAAGGACCCTTTAAAGTAGTTATTGGGGGACCCTGGACCCCCACTTTTGAATGTAAAGGTAAAACCCTGGACACCACACAGCTCATCAACACTCGCTCACCCATCCCACCCTTCAATCACACCTGCCCGAAACGAAACATCATAAACCCCGCTTCCACTCACCCCCATTCAATACCCTGCCTAACAGTTACCCACCTGCCCCGCCTCTCAACACTCCCACATCCATCCCATTAACACATAGATTGTACGTTGGTGTCAGTTATCTCCCCTGACTGTAACAAGGGCAATGTCCTGACACACACAGCAGGAGTGTTGGTACAGATGGTCTTGCTGTACTCAAGGTGTGCTGTTATCAGTGTTTTATCATCCCCTAAGCTGTTTTATTTAGCATGTGTTATCACCTAGATTTCTGTAGTGTGTCGCACACATGTGTTTGTTTTTCAAATAGATATGGTCTTGTTTTCTAAAATGATTATTGGCTAGATATATTATTGCCTTGCTGTAGTGCTACCTCCTCTTGTTCAAATTTACATCAACATATTACAATGCCACATGGGAATATAATATTACAGGCATGTTGATACGGAATATATCATCCAGGTATCTTCACTCCATGAACTTGGTCGTCATATTGCACACGTGACTACGATGTAGGGAATGATACATTTACAAAACATCGTAGCCAAAATAATGCCCACTGTCTGGCATTGGTACCACAAGACAGGAGCCTTGAGACAAAGGAGAGATTCCATTGGTGATAAAGTAACATGTACATCGGCTGCGGTCATCATGGTCTCCTCAATCCCATTCCTGGTTATCTCCCTTTTCGCTCACATTCTCCAAAACTTGTCCAACACGATAATCAACAAACAAAGTATCACAAACACGCCACCCTGATAAGTGTGCCATCCAGCACTCTGCAGACAGTTTGGTCATGGCGGAATGTTATACCAGCAATGGGGACTTGCATACATGGAATCTTCCTCTTACAGCATCGGTCTCACACAACAGTAACGGAGTATTATTCAGTGTCACTATCACGCCGCTGCCCTCATCAACTGTGAGAGATGAGAAGCTCTTCCATGCTGATCTGTCCTCGGTGGCGCCAGATCTTGTAGCGAGCCAGGTCTTTTCTGGTAACCATGCCAATCACCTAGAAACAGGAGTCGATTACTGTGAGAGTTCACTGCATTATTAGTGAGTGAGTTGGATTTAATACTGCTTTAAACAGTAACTGAGTTATAATAGTTTAATCTGTGAAGAAAGTCCAAAGTGATACAGGTATTAGACATGTACCAATTTGGCTCAATACATGGTGCTAACAAACTGAAAATCCTAATCAGACTAATCAGACTTGTCCACTACAAGTCTGGCTTGCCTAAGGGACTCTGCACAGCAAATTACGGCACTTTAGGAAACTGAGTCGCCTGTGCCCCAATAACTTTATGAACCTTCACTGATTGAAGATGGAATGTCACAAACATGGCCATGATGAAGTACCTGTTTATATAAGTTTGGGGGCTCATTTTGCATGCATATGATTCATTATCTAACCTCCATGTTTGAATGTTGTGATCTGATTGGTTCACATGATATTGATAAAATATTGTGTTTCCCGCCTGGGAGGGAAATATATTTCTACGCGGCAGAATAAATCCCTTATACCCCGCCACAAACAAAAATAGGCTGCTCACGGATTTCTGAGTGGGAGAATAAATCCCTTATACCCCGCCACAAACAAAAACAGGCTGCACATGGATTTCTGAGTGGGAGAATACATCCCTTCTACTCCGCCACAAACAAAAACAGGCTGTACATGGATTTCTGAGTGGGAGAAGAAATCCCTTATACCCCACCACAAACAAAAACAGTCTGCACATGGATTTCTGAGTGGGAGAAGAAATCCCTTCTACTCTGCCTAGAAGCAAAAAGCTTCAGGTGTATTATGTGACACAGCACAAGTTAATCTCAGCTCAAAAAATATTTTACATAACTTTTCAATTTGTTTTAATTCTTTTACAACATCTCACATAACAGAGGGAGTTTCTTGTTTTTCGCCAGTGACACCAATAATTCAGCTATATCTTGGTGCACTGAAACTACAGGCTTTGGTATAACAATCTGGGCCAGAGTGACACTTGTTGATATGATCTTCTACGGAGGGGTTGACACATCTTCATCCATCTTCCCGAGGCAAGGGAGTTAACTGACTTGAAAAGTCCAGTTTCCACCCTTGCCGAACTAGGCTGGGATTTTGTGGCTTCATCGTAGCACCACCAGTGGCTATGACAAGGTATGTTCCTTCAATGTCTCTCCCATTGACAAATCTGATTCCACCTCTCATATCACTTGAATTTGCTTCAAACAAAATGGCGGCGCCCAGTCAAGACGATCGGATCGATAATCAAGATCTACATTGTAATAAAACGGGCCTACCTCTCGAAGTGCATCAAATCATTTGAACACCTTGATAAAAAAACATGACAAGATTAGGAAAATATCTGTCAACGCCCAGTTGACGAAACACATATTTTGCAGTCGATCGAAATCTGCACGTTGTATTTCATGTTGATTACGAAACGGATGTCTATTTTGTTGCACGATTTTGATTGGACTATGCATAGACTCTTAGTCCAGCCCAAATGTAACTGTGGAATTCCAGCCAAGTTCTGCAAGGGTGGAAACTGGACTTTTATAGTCATATCGGAGTGAACATGTGACTTTATTGAGCTGGTAGTCATACCTGATGTTCATTGTTGATGACGATGACATGGCGCAGACCCAAGGCTCGGAACAACTTAAATATTCTCGGCAGGGAGGCAGACTGCAGGTAGAAATAACGAAGTCATTAAAAAATATATATTATCTTAAATGTTTGTTTGTGTGTTGTTTAACGCCGCACCCCATAATACATGTATTCCAGCTATATGACAGCTGTCTGTAAATAATCAACTTTCATGCTATGGATCTAAGAAGGTAATTTCTGTAACTTACATTGGTGACTGTGTATGGAGCTGGATTCATGAATGGCCGCAGGTCAATGGTCATTTCTCGTTCCTGAGGTGTCACATTTATAAGCTGCAACAAGTCAATACAAATTATGAGTCATCAGTATCGGCAGTAGATCCATTCTCGAACATAATTCTCCTTACAAGATCCTCACTGATCACAACCTTCTAATAAGTCAAATCTTCTACCATTACGACATCACAATCATAACAAACTAATAAAGCATTCACTTATACATGTACCTGGAAACATAAATACTGACATTCAATATGCATGAGTGAGTGAATGTTGGTGAAGACAGGGGTCAGGATATATCCCAGTGATATTATAGTGGACTGTACATAAGTGGGCAGATCAACCAGTGGTTGACATTGTACAATCATCCACGTCCTTCAATGACCTCCAGGTGGAATCTAGTAGCCTCTTAAGACAATAGAGAGTCATAAATATGATGATGAGCATGTCTTTCATATGGGCCTTCAATTGTTGTGAGGAAAATCTTGCTTAATGTAAACTGTCAAGGCATCTGAGGAATAATGAGTTTGAACATGCCACTTTGAACAGTATTTCAGTCAAACCACGGCGTCAGCTTGATGTGGGAGGAAAGCTTAAGTGATGCAGGTCTCAGACGTTTACAACTTTGATGAAACCCAGAAGATGGTTTGGTGCAGACAAACCAAGAAACATAAGCAGGAGGAATCTGGGATTCAAACCCATGATCATCTGTTTCTGGCATACCAAAGGGAGGCAACTCTGCACAGCAAATTTCTGCGCCTCAGCCAACTTGGCCACCTGTGACCCTCTGAGGAATAAGATAACATTATGGGCACCTGTATCGGAGGGTATCGTGGGTAGGCATCCCGAAAGTCCACCGACTTTAACGTGGTTTGAAGACTGTTGATGTCAGGGTTCTCATTGAACACCTGCAAAGCAAAGCGTAAAAGAATGACATTTCAAACACCTCCATCATGCTTCTAAAAATGGCACGAGACACAATGGAAGTCAAAGACAATGTATAGTGTATCGCAGACAAGGACCATGAAGGTCTTTGAAAGGCATTTAGAAGTGATACACATGAGGAAGAGAATATATGGATGTCAACTTCTTTATTATGAGGAACACAAAATTTCGGAGTATATGCTTACTACCTTATCAGATGAAGCAGTAAGCATGTGTAACAACATCAAGTCAGCTGCAGTGGGCCAGCCGAGGGGGTTTAGGCCCTCGGTCGTCATGCCGTAGCCCAAGGGTCCACTGCCTACATGGGTACTAAGTGTGAAGCCCATGTGTCCCCACTACATGATGTGGAGAAGGCTCTGCCTAACTACGTCAGAACGAATCTAGCAACTGACCTTGAACTTGATAAGCATGATAAGTTGAGACCGAAGAATCATCCCCTCGAAGGTCCCAAATGATTCATACATCAAGCCCCTGCGCTGTAACAGAAAATGAGCTCTTGTTAAATGGCAAATCAAGGTACGAAACAAACAGTATTTTATAATCTTGTTTGTCACTTTTACAACTGTTTCTTTCTAACTTTATTATTGCTTACTACATTTCTGATATGACATCAATAGTCATGAAGTGAACAGAGGCATAGTAATTGTACATCTTTAAACACAGTTGAGGAATTTCTTTTTAACATAAACACTCCATGCAATCACAAAACATTCCTTTTCTTGCTTAGTGAAATATCATTACGCATGTGATCAATGGTGGCCGCCATCTTTGACATTGTCTTTCTAGTTATCAAACATATTTCCCCATTCGCTGTCTAATGATTGCGTTGGTTTCCCTGTCAGCCATGACAAGTAAAGATGGCAACTTCCAATCTGTGTCAGTGAGGCACATGTGATGTGTCACAAATGTTTGCCCTGACATGCACCACAGAGTGTTTACACGCCTAAATCTACTCATTTCATTTTGTTGCTGACACGATTTAGTTCTAAGTTTCAAATGTTAAACACAGTCAGGGCCCAACAACAGTATCTACTTCTCAGTTGTTTCTTGTGATCTGGTTTCAACTTCACACCTCCGCCTGGAGAGCGGAAGGTCCAGGGTTCGATCCCCAGCTGCGTCATACCAAAAGACGTTAAAAGATGGTACTTGTTGTTACCCTGTCTGGCGCTTGGCATTAAGGGGCTAAAACAAGGACTGGTCGGCTCGGAGTCAGTATACTGTGTCTGAGTGGGGTATTCATGTTAAACTGCGGCATGGTATCTCAGTGAGCTAGCACTGTAAATCGGCATCAGTCCGGACTAGCACAAGCAGCCACACACACACACGTGCATGCACGTCGCTGTATAAGTGCAATTATCTTGGACGCGACGTTAAACCCCATTTTACCTCACCTCACCTCAACTTCACACCATTCGACTGGACAGAAACATGTCTAGAGGAAACTGTCCCCTGTCACTCTCTCATACATGGCATCAACACCAATGTTTGTCAAGTTGTGACAGAAATCCAATCAACTAATGGCAATCTACAACAGGTACACACATTTCAGGTCAAATCAACTAATGGCAATCCTCAACAGGTACACACATTTCAGGTCAAATCAACTAATGGCAATCTACAACAGGTACACACATTTCAGGTCAAATCAACTAATGGCAATCTACAACAGGTACACACATTTCAGGTCAAATCAACTAATGGCAATCTACAACAGGTACACACATTTCAGGTCAAATCAACTAATGGCAATCTACAACAGGTACACACATTTCAGGTCAAATCCCAAGGAGGATAGGGAAAACCTAGGGTGCGTTGCAAAGCGCCAATCGCTTGTAAGCGATGTACAGCGATTCGCCTTACAACAGTGCGCTAACTGTCAGCCGCTGGCAAGCGAAACAATCGCTGACTGAGGTCGCTTCGTTCTCAAACCAAAATGGCGGCTTACTTTGACAGCGGAACAAGGAATTTCATCAGCTCGTCATCGAGCCTCATATATTACGTTCTTCATTACGCGGATGGTCAGACTCGCTGACATGGTTGATGCATGTCATCGTATCCCAATTACGTGGATAGATGCTCATGATGTCAATCACTGGATTGTCTGGTCCATACTCGATTATTTACAAACCGCCGCCATATAGCTGGAAGATTGCTGAGTGCGGCCTTAAACATCAAACAAACGTAAAGGCAACCAAGCGGTAGTTGTGCCGCCATTTTGGAAGAGTGCGCAAGCGCTACGAACTGTTGCAGACCCCGGATTGAGCGATGAATTTGCTTTCTCAAAGCGATTCGTGGCTTGCAACGCGCCCCTATTATTTTTGTCAGGTGATACAGAATTTTTAGGTAAGAGATAGTGTAAGAGTGACAATCAGTGTGGTGTAGAGACTGCTGCCCCAAAATGTGAGAAGAGCTGATTGTTTACTTGTTTAGTAAATATGTCTCTCTTTTTAACATGAACAATTTCCACTAATATGCTGTAAAGATATAGCTTCACACTAAGTTAATGATTAATCCAATAAGCATGGCAAACGTAGCCTGCTAGTTTCACCACTTGGTAACATGATGTACACCTGTAGCCTGACTAGCCAGCTATAATTTGCTGCTTGCTGTATTGGCATGTAACCTACACTTAATAAGTATAATATTACGTGTCATGTTACTTTATGTGAAAATATGTAACATCATATACTGAATGGAATAAAAAATATTTTAAAAGAAGAAGAGTGTTTAGGGACGTACTATACATCTGTCCGGACTGTAGTCGTCCACCACGGGGTAGCCATTGTGAGTCTCCTTCTTCAGCAGGTCCATGATACGCCCCACCGACTCCACCGACCGGAACACGGTCACAGGGTGACTCATCACCTCACTACCACAGAGAACACATTGGTACATAGACACCTTCAAACACAACACATTGGTACACAGACACCTTAAATCAGAGCTCTGACCGGTCGATTCATCACCTCACTAACACACATCACACAGTGGTACATCATTAGCTGACAAACGGCACATCCGTCCATGGAAATTTGAATAAAACTGTTTTTCACAAGACTCCTACCAAATACTTGTGTAAGAGGTAACAAAAATTGATTGGGAGCACAGACCATAAGAACTAATAGTTTATGTCTAGTTACAGATGTGATACGACTAGTTACAGGTGTGATACGATGACGAGTTAAAAATGTGATACAAATTTAACAAACAGAATGGCCAATGGGGTCGAGGATTTTTTGGCCAAAGAAGAATCTTCTTGACTAACATTTTCAATAAACACCTTTAGCCTGGGTTATGTGAATATTGTCTTACGTGGCGCTGATGTTGGCGCTCATGTCTGGCGGCTCCCAGCCCAGGATCGGGACCCCCTGCAGGTGCACGTGCATATCGTAGATCCCCTGGAGCAGACGGTCACACATGAAATACTGCCATCTGTTCTGTAGTACATTTAGTGTCACAACACCTTTTCTGTAGTATGTTTAGTGTCACAACACCTGTTCTGTAGTATGTTTAGTGTCACAACACCTGTCCTGTAGTATGTTTAGTGTCACAACACCTGTCCTGTAGTATGTTTAGCGTCACAACACCTGTCCTGTAGTATGCTTAGTGTCACAACACCTGTCCTGTAGTATGTTTAGCGTCACAATACCTGTGCTGTAGTATGTTTAGTGTCACAACACCTGTCCTGTAGTATGTTTAGCATCACAACACCTGTCCTGTAGTATGTTTAGCGTCACAATACCTGTGCTGTAGTATGTTTAGTGTCACAACACCTGTCCTGTAGTATGTTTAGTGTCACAACACCTGCCCTGTAGTATGTTTAGTGTCACAACACGCTGTTCTGTAGTATTTTTAGTGTCACAACACCTGTGCTGTAGTATTTTTAGTGTCACAACACGCTGTCCTGTAGTATGTTTAGTGTCACAACACCTGTCCTGTAGTATGTTTAGCGTCACAATACCTGTGCTGTAGTATGTTTAGTGTCACAACACCTGTTCTGTAGTATGTTTAGTGTCACAACACCTGTCCTGTAGTATGTTTAGTGTCACAACACCTGTCCTGTAGTATGTTTAGTGTCACAACACGCTGTTCTGTAGTATTTTTAGTGTCACAACACCTGTCCTGTAGTATGTTTAGTGTCACAACACCTCTCCTGTAGTATGTTTAGCATCACAATACCTGTGCTGTAGTATGTTTAGTGTCACAACACCTGTTCTGTAGTATGTTTAGTGTCACAACACCTGTGCTGTAGTATGTTTAGTGTCACAACACCTGTCCTGTAGTATGTTTAGTGCATAAAAGTTGGCTGAACAAAGACAAAGGTCATATTTACAACATCTCACTTCATCGAGTCAGTCAATATCATAACTAAAGACTTGAAGCCTTGTGTAGTGTTTGTTTGATTGTATAACGATGGAGGTGGTTTTTTTGCTTTAAAACAACCTTTCAAATCAATTTTGTACTTTCTGAATTGTGCAGTCAATATTTAGTCCGTGAAGTCCTACCTCATTAAAGAAGTCACCGACCCATTTGGCCACCATCAACACGATCATGATGGGGAGACCGAACGTCACATTACCGGTTGCCTCCACCACAATGACAGTCAGACTGATTGTCATCCGGACAATACCACCTGTCAAAACACATGCTTGTAATTATCAGAGATAGACTGTGACACCGTTAGAAACATCTACGGGCAGCAACGAACGGAAATCAGTTTAACTTTAACGCAATACCATCATGAGGTGTTACCGGTACATAAAATATGAAGCAAGTTACATCCTAGTTCTCTTTCGTCATGTGATGAAGACACACAAGTGAGAGACCGGAGCACCGTGATCAATCTCATTAAAATCAGATCTTAGTTCTCGCTACCGCTAAACAGAACGACCTTTCATCTGACCAATCAGAGCGTTGCTTACCAGATCATGAAAGTGACAGTCGGAATGTGATTTCTAATCATGTAGCTTCGAAAACGTTAAAACGGGGTATTCCGAACGATACTTACGGGCTTAACGACTGAATCTATACAATCTAGACCATATATTAGCCATTCTAGAATGTTCTTTTGTTCAGGTTTCAAATTTTTAAGCGAGAATTTGTCAAAATATGTTTTGAAGCGTAGTCGCCAATTTGAAATGAGTGCCGTAAAGCACGAGAAAGCTGCCTTCTGATTGGCTAATGTCGACTTCTTGTCAGTAATTCTATTGGTTGGTCAGAGTTTGCGAAAGGTCGGTCTGATCTTTGTTTAGCGGCAGCGAGAACTAAGATCTGATTTTAATGAGATTGCACTGTGATGGAATCTACAGAATAATCAACCTTTATTCCCAGCATTAACATCTAATAACACCCCAACACCATCTGATACTCCCAACATGTGGACTATGACAGTTATACCCCACCCATCTGCCTCAAGACTCACCCAGTTGAGCAGCAGCTCCGATCAGAGCATACTTGCCAGGGTCTGCCCAGTCCTGGAAAACAACACAAGATACATCAAGCCATACTTCAACACCAATCAAAGTAACTTATTTTGAAATGCAAAGTTTCACCAAACTAGTAACCGTCTCGACCTGCATCATTGCTGAAGACTCTGTAACATAACTGAAATACTGTTCTTGAATCTGGACCCTGCGACCAGCGGATCCTTGGGTGGAATGTACTGGTCAGTCCCTATGTATTCATGACAATCTGTTACATTTCATTTGTCTAATGACAGGGATCTACAAGAGTCAGGTAGGGCATGTACTGTGTCCTACCCCTCATCACCTCCTACCAAGGGACTGGCACAAGTACATATCTCCCGGATTCTGGTAGCCAAGGCACACAGCTCTGCACAGAAAATAGTGGTGCCACTGGCTTTAATGATGATTTCCTACTCTCTTCCAAAGTAGAAGCATTTATGTAGAACCAATAGTGAAATCTGCTTAAGTAAAATTTCAAGGGGCCAGGAAATATATCTTTCCGTTATTTCCGAAATCTGCCGACAATGACAGCAGTGGTGACACTGTGAATATGTTGTTGTGATGTAATGATTAAATAACTGACTAACAATCCATGAGCTCTGCAGTGAAATAAACACCAAGCGGATTACACTGTGGTGGCAACAAAAACCTAATTTTGCATCAGTCTCATCCTGCTCAACATCCAGCTACTACACATCAACGTTTGCATCAGTCTCATCCTGCTCAACATCCAGCTACTACACATCAACGTTTGCATCAGTCTCATCCTGCTCAACATCCAGCTACTACACATCAACGTTTGCATCAGTCTCATCCTGCTCAACATCCAGCTACTACACATCAATGTTTGCATCAGTCTCATCCTGCTCAACATCCAGCTACTACACATCAAGGTTTGCATCAGTCTCATCCTGCTCAACATCCAGCTACTACACATCAACGTTTGCATCAGTCTCATCCTGCTCAACATCCAGCTACTACACATCAACGTTTGCACTGACCGCATGGGGTAACAGGAACTGAAGCAGGATACCGAACATCCGGCCCCAGGCTGCACCAATCAGAAGGCTTGGAATAAATAACCCACTGGGCACGCTCAGACCATACGTCCAGCATGCCAGCAAGAAGTAGCCAAGGGTGTAGAATCCCAGCGTCTCAATGTTGTAGGATCCTGGGGAACAAAAACACATATAAGTAAAGACTAATGTAAACCTTTCTTCTGATGTATACTGCCATCATCATACAGCCGAATAACAGCAGGGAATTGCCACATAGTGTATACATGTGATAAACTGATACATGATCACACACTCATCGATGCCCTCACGGAAGGGGACAATCACTCACCGATGTCCTCATGGAAGGGGACAATCTCTCACCAATGTCCTCAAGGAAGGGGACAATCACTCACCGATGTCCTCAAGGAAGGGGACAATCACTCACCGATGTCCTCAAGGAAGGGTACAATCACTCACTGATGTCCTCAAGGAAGGGGACAATCACTCACCGATGTCCTCAAGGAAAGGTACAATCACTCACCAAGATCCACACGGGAGGGGAAAATCTCTCATTAACACCCTCACAGGAGGGGACAATAACTCACCGACACCTTCACAGGAGGGGACAATCTGGTGTTCTCAAGGAAGGGGACAATCACTCACCGATGTCCTCAAGGAAGGAGACAATCACTCACTGACACCCTCACGGGAGGGGACAATAACTCACCGATGTTCTCAAGGAAGGGAACAATCACTCACCGATGTTCTCAAGGAAGGGGACAATCACTCACTGACACCCTCATGGGATGGGACAATCACTCACTGACACCCTCACGGGAGGGGACAATCACTCACTGACACCCTCACGGGAGGGGACAATCACTCACCGATGTTCTCAAGGAAGGGGACAATAACTCACCGATGTTCTCAAGGAAGGGGACAATCACTCAACGATGTCCTCAAGGAAGGGGACAATCACTCACTGACACCCTCATGGGATGGGACAATCACTCACTGACACCCTCATGGGATGGGACAATCACTCACTGACACCCTCACGGGAGGGGACAATCACTCACTGACACCCTCACGGGAGGGGACAATCACTCACCGATGTTCTCAAGGAAGGGGACAATAACTCACCGATGTTCTCAAGGAAGGGGACAATCACTCAACGATGTCCTCAAGGAAGGGGACAATCACTCACTGACACCCTCATGGGATGGGACAATCACTCACTGACACCCTCACGGGAGGGGACAATAACTCACCGATGTTCTCAAGGAAGGGAACAATCACTCACCGATGTTCTCAAGGAAGGGGACAATCACTCACCGATGTCCTCAAGGAAGGGGACAATCACTCACTGACACCCTCATGGGATGGGACAATCACTCACCGATGTTCTCAAGGAAGGGGACAATCACTCACTGACACCCTCATGGGATGGGACAATCACTCACTGACACCCTCATGGGAGGGGACAATCACTCACTGACACCCTCACGGGAGGGGACAATTACTCACTGACACCCTCACGGGAGGGGACAATCACTCACCGATGTTCTCAAGGAAGGGGACAATCACTCACTGACACCCTCACGGGAGGGGACAATAACTCACCGATGTTCTCAAGGAAGGGGACAATAACTCACTGACACCCTCATGGGAGGGGACAATCACTCACTGACACCCTCACGGGAGGGGACAATTACTCACTGACACCCTCACGGGAGGGGACAATCACTCACTGACACCCTCACGGGAGGGGACAATAACTCACCGATGTTCTCAAGGAAGGGAACAATCACTCACCGATGTTCTCAAGGAAGGGGACAATCACTCACCGATGTTCTCAAGGAAGGGGACAATAACTCACCGATGTCCTCAAGGAAGGGGACAATCACTCACTGACACCCTCATGGGATGGGACAATCACTCACCGATGTTCTCAAGGAAGGGGACAATCACTCACCGATGTTCTCAAGGAAGGGAACAATCACTCACCGATGTTCTCAAGGAAGGGGACAATCACTCACCGATGTCCTCAAGGAAGGGGACAATCACTCACTGACACCCTCATGGGATGGGACAATCACTCACCGATGTTCTCAAGGAAGGGGACAATCACTCACTGACACCCTCACGGGAGGGGACAATCACTCACCGATGTTCTCAAGGAAGGGGACAATCACTCACCGATGTCCTCAAGGAAGGGAACAATCACTCACCGATGTCCTCAAGGAAGGGGACAATCACTCACTGACACCCTCATGGGATGGGACAATCACTCACCGATGTTCTCAAGGAAGGGGACAATCACTCACTGACACCCTCACGGGAGGGGACAATCACTCACTGACACCCTCACGGGAGGGGACAATCACTCACTGACACCCTCATGGGATGGGACAATCACTCACCGATGTTCTCAAGGAAGGGGACAATCACTCACTGACACCCTCAAGGAAGGGGACAATCACTCACTGACACCCTCACGGGAGGGGACAATCACTCACCGATGTCCTCAAGGAAGGGGACAATCACTCACTGACACCCTCACGGGAGGGGACAATCACTCACCGATGTCCTCACGGGAGGGGACAATCACTCACCGATGTCCTCAAGGAAGGGGACAATCACTCACCGATGTCCTCAAGGAAGGGGACAATCACTCACTGACACCCTCACGGGAGGGGACAATCACTCACTGACACCCTCACGGGAGGGGACAATCACTCACTGATGTCCTCAAGGAAGGGGACAATCACTCACTGACACCCTCACGGGAGGGGACAATAACTCACCGATGTTCTCAAGGAAGGGGACAATCACTCACCGATGTCCTCAAGGAAGGGGACAATCACTCACTGACACCCTCATGGGATGGGACAATCACTCACCGATGTTCTCAAGGAAGGGGACAATCACTCACTGACACCCTCACGGGAGGGGACAATCACTCACCGATGTTCTCAAGGAAGGGGACAATCACTCAACGATGTCCTCAAGGAAGGGAACAATCACTCACCGATGTCCTCAAGGAAGGGGACAATCACTCACTGACACCCTCATGGGAGGGGACAATAACTCACCGATGTTCTCATGGAAGAGGACAATCACTCACCGATGTCCTCAAGGAAGGGGACAATCACTCACTGACACCCTCACGGGAGGGGACAATAACTCACCGATGTTCTCAAGGAAGGGGACAATCACTCACTGACACCCTCACGGGAGGGGACAATCACTCACCGATGTCCTCACGGGAGGGGACAATCACTCACCGATGTCCTCAAGGAAGGGGACAATCACTCACCGATGTCCTCAAGGAAGGGGACAATCACTCACCGATGTCCTCAAGGAAGGGGACAATCACTCACCGATGTCCTCAAGGAAGGGGACAATCACTCACCGATGTCCTCAAGGAAGGGGACAATCACTCACCGATGTCCTCAAGGAAGGGGACAATCACTCACTGACACCCTCACGGCAGGGGACAATCACTCACTGACACCCTCACGGGAGGGGACAATCACTCACCGATGTCCTCAAGGAAGGGGACAATCACTCACCGATGTCCTCAAGGAAGGGGACAATCACTCACTGACACCCTCACGGGAGGGGACAATAACTCACCGATGTTCTCAAGGAAGGGGACAATCACTCACCGATGTTCTCAAGGAAGAGGACAATCACTCAACGATGTCCTCAAGGAGAGGACAATTAAACACCAATGTCCTCAAGGAAGGTGACAATCACTCATCGATGCCCTTATTGAAGGGGACAATCACTCACCGATGTCCTCAAGGAAGGGGACAATCACTCACCGATGTCCTCATGGAAGAGGTTCTTGACACTGGCCTCAGGAGTCTGGAAGAAGATGCTGGCTGTCGAGCTGTAGTAGCCGTCTTGGCAGAAGAACTGAAACCGATATGTGGAGTGAGTGAGTGAGTGAGTGAGTGAGTGATATGTGGAGTGAGTGATTGATATGTGGAGAGTGAGTGAGTGAGTGAGTGAGTGAGTGAGTGAGTGGGCTGACCGACCTGTACAGGTTCTCCGTCTCCGCTGCCCTTCATGGGCTCGCAGTCGTTGTTGAAGTAGATGGAAATGTAGCCCAACAGACCTGTCATGGCCGCCACAATCATGGCTTCCAGCACCTGCTTCCACTTCTTCTGGATGAACCTACAGATGGATATACAGGATGTTCATCACTATGATACACTGTTGACATTGAGAACAACATCAGCCTCAGCATCATTTTCCAATGGGAAGGCAGCGATAGAGACTAACAGTTTTAGCCCACTAGTCCTCATAATGATAACATAGGAAAACCCTTAAAAGTGGCCAATTTCTACTCTCCTTAGGATACCTGAACTACTGGGCTGTCTGGAAAGGGCTACAGGACTGGTGCAAATGTCTAACACTGGAAGGGCATTAACAAATTGTTGGGTTCTGTTTACAAAGTCGAATATGTACTGGATATGATGAAAGGATGATAACGTAACAGATGCATGATGTACAAAATGTGCAAATCTAAGAAACACCAGTTTATTGTTTAACATCACACTCAGCAATGCTTCAGCAATATGCTGGGATGTGAGCAGGTTTTGCCGAAAAGAGAGGAAAACTCTAGGGGGGGTCTGAGGCCTGCCCCCCAGAAATGTTTTAAACATTTGGTTGCATTTTAAGCAATTTCGTGCAGTTTGGACAACATTCAAACCAAGAAATGTTATAAGCCAATGGCAAATGTCTAGTCAAATAAACAAAGATGGCGGATGCAGTAAAATGTCAGAGTTAAATCAGTACTTTTTAAAAATTGGGCATAGCTTCTGCGCACCTGGCAACCCGCTGGGTTGGGGGGCAATATTGCCATAAACTTCACCCCCAATCCCCCAGGACAAGTGTCACAAGCGTGCAATGTTTAACCCTTTCCCCCATGTTAAGCCATATTGAAAAAAAAAAATTACCTTGTACCTACCTCGAAAAAAACACAAAACAACATTGCAAACCATAAGACATTAATACATTAATAGTTTTCTCGCTAATCACATGAACTACTGTAAAACATCTCATTTTTTTCTCTTATAGGCTAAAAGTCAACTTTATCTTAAAAACAAGCCATCTTCTGAGTATTTACAATTATCTGTGTGACACCACATCCCATGCTATAGTGCAAGTATTCGTGATAGAAAACATATGTGTCATGAATAATAGTACAAGCATATATGATGTTGAAAGCTCTGATCGAAAACAGGACAATCCGCAACCGTTGTCCAGAAACACGATAATAATTTTGGCGATTTTTAAAAAAAATCTTTGATTATATTTTTATGTGGAAGATGATTTTTTCCGAGGACTACTGTTTGAAAAAACGTGATTTTCCGCTTTTCCGCGGAGATTTTACATCCTTGAATATGACTTTAGCCTGGATCTGGACCGGACAAACCAGTGATTGATATTATGAGCAAGGATCCACCACATCTGGATATGGTGACACGAAATTAACCAAGTCACTGACATCCATTAGTCAGCTCTTACAACCAGCTTAGATTGCTAGATTTGTATGTTACTGTAACCATGGTAACAACATGACAAGGCATGACAACATTTCATTGTCTAGTTATATTATTTAAGAAAAAGCCTCACCTCATCCTGTAGACAGTCAGCTTGTAGTTGATCTGATTGAACAGAGCTCCTAACAAGCCACCTGAAGGAAACCAGTTGGTCAGTGAAAGTGAAAGTGACATTTGCATAAACTGTTCACTAGATACACAAGTGTGCTGTGTGTGCTCCAACACACATAAAAACAAACTGTTGCTTTCCCCCATGCTTTGGTTTTGCAAACATACCCTGATATATTACTCAAAAGAAGTTAGGGAACACCCGATATTTTTTCATACGACTAAGGTCAATCTGTTTTGACATGACACATTCACTATACTCCTATGGAAACATTGAGTGTTCTTTAACTTCTTTTGAGTAGTATATCTCAGTAGTGAGTGAGTTGGGTCTAACGCCGCTGTGAACAGTATTCCAGTTACATCTCAGTGTAAGCTTGATATTGGAGGAAAAAATGCAGGTCACGCGTAACCCACAAGCAGGGGTATGGTGCTGACAAACCCAGAAATATAATCGGAGTGAACCAGGATTATATATCTTAATAAACTGTTGTCCTCTTGCTCTAGCTGTTAAACAACACAGAAAATAACTCATGTAGGACGTGTCATGGCAAGTCTGTGCTGTCAGTCAGTACCATACTGTCCGAGGCATAGGCCAAGATTGTAAGAACAAAATCCAAGACAGGAAATAGGCGGTCTGCCAAACGCTAAACCAATATTCTCGGAAAGCATTTTGAAGGGACCACTGTCTCCAACAACAAAAATTCACAGTCCATTGTCTTTATATACAATGTAACACATAAATTGGAAGAAATATCATTACCAGGTCCTGTATCACATCAACCATCTTCATGCTCACACTATCAAAAACATAGTGTAGAATTCCTATAACATCCAGATTGAACATTGACTAAATATTTGTTTAATCAGGTAAGGACGTATTCATTGTTAACTGCTTACGGCCCTGAGACCGCCACTTACCAATCACTCCCATAATCAAGAATATAGGGATCTCAAAGCCAGAATACTGTGTGTTCTGAAAACAGAGAAAACATATGTTCATTTATATCATTCATTTTGAATTCTGGGAGGAGAAATGACTTATATACAGGGTGTGGGTTAAACGCAGCTTTGAACAGTATTTCAGTCAGATCATGGCATGTCAGCTTGATGTGGGAGGAAAACCCTAAGTGATGCAGTTTTAGACGTTTTACAGCTTTGGTGAAACCAACGAGCATGCACAGGTGTTAATGACTAAAAAACAGCTGTTAATGACTGAAACACAGGTGTTAATGACTAAAACTCAGGTGTTAATGACTAAACCACAGGTGTTTATGACTGTGACACAGGTGTTAATGACTGAAACACAGGTGTTAATGACTGAAACACAGGTGTTAAGGACTGAAACACAGGTGTTAAGGACTGAAACACAGGTGTTAATGACTGAAACACTGGTGTTAATGACTGAAACACAGGTGTTAATGACTAAAACACAGGTGTTAATGACTGAAACACAGACGTTAATGACTGAAACACTGGTGTTAATGACTGAAACATGGGTAGTTAATGACTCAAACAGGTGTTTATGGCATAAAAAACATAATACCTGTACGAATCACGATATTTATTCTGTGATGGATGTGATATGTGGCAAACAATGAAATATGCTTACATCAAATTTTCCAAAGTTGATAAGACCAGGTGATGAAAGATCCCACGCATGACCTTTGACATAGCTCTGTACAATATTCAAGGTGAAGGTGGAGGTCATGGATGCAAAAAACTGAAACAGGCATTCAAGAAAATAACACAGGATCTCAGTTGATAAATGTGACTACCATACATCGCTGCCCATTAATGGACATGGGTTTGATATCTGTTGATTTTATACACAAAATACTGTAAGTTGTAGCAGAATCGCGAGGGGTACTTGGGGTTTTATGTGTCCCGAGTGGCATGAATCCCTTCTGTAGGACGCATAAAATCACAGGCACTTCGAGTAATCCTGCTACAACAAATTTATCTTACTGACATCTTTTAATATGACATTGTAAAAGAAGGAAAACAAATTCAAAATTGATAGAAAACAGATGTTCGATTGAGTGCAGATTAACTTGTGCTATGTCACGTGACTTTCACTGACTCGGAAAAAGCAAGCAGTTTTTTGCTTCGAAGTAGGGTATAAAGGATTTATTCTCCCTCTCAGAAATTTATGTGCAGCCTGTCTTGTTCGTGGCAGGGTATTAGGGATTTATTTTCCCGTTGAGAAATTTGTTTCACTCCAAGTCGGGATACATAGTATTTTATCAAGATCATGTGAACCAATCAGATCTCATCATTATGACATGGAGGTATGATAATGGCTTATATGCAAGGTATGAACTTACACTCAAGATATAGACTAATACGCCAGATACAGACTTACACTCTACACAAGCTGTTGACTAGATATTGTCTCACACTGCATATATGGGCATATACCCGATATGGGCTTATAGCCCAGCTAGGGGCTTATGTCAAGGCAGGGGGAGGTAACTTACAATCCTCCAAGTGAGACCCTGGTTCCAGAAGCTGGCCCCCTCCTCCAGGGCGAACAACACCCCTCCCACAGGTGCTCCAAAGGCCGCTGCCACGCCTGCTGCCGCCCCTCCCGACACAAAGTCTCTCTTCTCCGTGTCCGTGCGGAAGTATTCAAATATCTGATACACCAAGTAAAAATGTATATATAAACATTCCAGAAAAGCCTGATGTTACTTTGTTAAACTTGACTCACTACAGCCCGGTAGCAATGTATTCAGGATGTAAGGAATGTTTTCTCTCCATGTTTAAGTTAGTGAAGAGGTAAATACCGATATGGACGGATAAGTCCAGTAGCATCAACACCTGCACACAGTTTCTGTGACAAGAAGTCTCTTGTCAGCCGGAAGCAACAATCAAAATATGAATCTTGAGCCAACAGTAAACGATGTATACGAGCAGGGGAGTTCCATGCCACTCAGAAGAGTATCACAGCATGTCAGATTGATGTGGGTGGAAAGCCGAAAATGATGCATATCTTAGATGTTAACCATCTTGGTGAAAACCCACTGGCACAGGTATGGTGCTGACAAACCTAGAAACATAATCAGGGTGACTCTGGCATTTGAACCCACAATCCTCGGTTTCTGGGACAGGTAAGGGACACAACTCTGCACTAAAGATGTATGACATTATTGACAAGGACGAACCAAGACTCAGTGACCTACCTTGAAGTCCAGGTTGAATGATGTTGAGCGCCCCTGAGACACCCCGGCTGCGATCACGGCACCAGAGTGGATCATCGGGCCTTCCTGCAGTCATAACACACTGTCAGTCTTCATCAACAAATACACCATCTGTATCGCAGTTCAGTCTACTGCACTAACACATGGAAGCTCTAACAGACCATGTTCAACATAGCCTGACGTGAGTTGGGTCTCACTCAACCTTGGAAATTAATTCCATTGTATCACAGAATATCATACAATGTAGGAGAAAGCTGAACGTTAGATGTTCACTACATAATCAAAATTTCAACTTGAGATTCTTACTATTATAGGCGCATATATCTAATGGGCAAATTTATTCAAGAAATCCCAACCACCTGGCAGATGAGAGCTGAACCCACCTTCCCTACAGCCAGACCTCCTGCTACAGCACTGACAACCCCACCACCTTGTAGATGAGAGCTGAACCCACCTTCCCTACAGTCAGACCTCCTGCTACAGCACAGACGACCCCATCACCTGGCAAATGAGAGCTGAACCCACCTTCCCTACAGTCAGACCTCCTGCTACAGCACAGACGACCCCATCACCTGGCAGATGAGAGCTGAACCCACCTTCCCTACAGTCAGACCTCCTGCTACAGCACAGACGACCCCACCATCTTGTAGATGAGAGCTGAACCCACCTTCCCTACAGCCAGACCTCCTGCTACAGCACAGACGACCCCATCACCTTGCAGATGTTAGATAAACCCACCTTCCCTACAGCCAGACCTCCTGCTACAGCACAGACGACCCCGCCACCTTGCAGATGTTAGATAAACCCACCTTCCCTACAGTCAGACCTCCTGCTACAGCACAGACGACCCCAACCACCTTGTAGATGAGAGCTGAACCCACCTTCCCTACAGTCAGACCTCCTGCTACAGCACAGACGACCCCATCACCTGGCAGATGAGAGCTGAACCCACCTTCCCTACAGTCAGACCTCCTGCTACAGCACAGACGACCCCACCACCTTGTAGATGAGAGCTGAACCCACCTTCCTACAGCCAGACCTCCTGCCACAGCACAGACGACCCCATCACCTTGCAGATGTTAGATAAACCCACCTTCCCTACAGCCAGACCTCCTGCTACAGCACAGACGACCCCACCACCTTGCAGATGTTAGATAAACCCACCTTCCCTACAGTCAGACCTCCTGCTACAGCACAGACGACCCCAACCACCTTGTAGATGAGAGCTGAACCCACCTTCCCTACAGCCAGACCTCCTGCTACAGCACAGACAACCCCACCACCTTGCAGATGTTAGATAAACCCACCTTCCCTACAGCCAGACCTCCTGCTACAGCACAGACGACCCCAACCACCTTGTAGATGAGAGCTGAACCCACCTTCCCTACAGCCAGACCTCCTGCTACAGCACAGACGACCCCATCACCTTGCAGATGTTAGATAAACCCACCTTCCCTACAGCCAGACCTCCTGCTACAGCACAGACAACCCCACCACCTTGTAGATGAGAGCTGAACCCACCTTCCCTACAGCCAGACCTCCTGCTACAGCACAGACAACCCCACCACCTGGTAGATGAGAGCTGAACCCACCTTCCCTACAGCCAGACCTCCTGCTACAGCACAGACAACCCCACCACCTTGTAGATGAGAGCTGAACCCACCTTCCCTACAGCCAGACCTCCTGCTACAGCACAGACAACCCCACCACCTGGTAGATGAGAGCTGAACCCACCTTCCCTACAGCCAGACCTCCTGCTACAGCACAGACAACCCCACCACCTGGTAGATGAGAGCTGAACCCACCTTCCCTACAGCCAGACCTCCTGCTACAGCACAGACGACCCCATCACCTTGCAGATGTTAGATAAACCCACCTTCCCTACAGCCAGACCTCCTGCTACAGCACAGACGACCCCACCACCTGGTAGATGAGAGCTGAACCCACCTTCCCTACAGCCAGACCTCCTGCTACAGCACTGACAACCCCACCACCTTGTAGATGAGAGCTGAACCCACCTTCCCTACAGCCAGACCTCCTGCTACAGCACAGACGACCCCACCACCTTGCAGATGTTTTATAAACCTATTCATTGGGATCGCTATTAAGTAAGAGACTTCTTTCTATAGGCATTAAATCCTATTGTGAGGTTTTAAGTTCCAGTCGGGTTAAATCTCATAAACAGGGACGTTGTAATGTCCCTGGGATTTTATATAATATCCCAGGGATATTATATAATATCCCAAGGATTTTATATAATGTCCTGGGTATTTTATTAATATAACTTCCGTTCAGATTGTAACATGTAATGAAATGTAAAATCAAATGACAAATGTTTTCTATAAATTCCCAAGGATCGAACTCGCAACCTTCATATCTGTAGCCCAGTGAGTGTACCACGAGACTACAGACGTGTTGATAAGCCTCACTGGTTTTTAGAATGTCCTTTTCAAGATCCGTACGCCAGCAACAGATATTTTACGCGCGTTTCCTAAGGTTCATGGAAAGTATGTTCGAAACATAAAAATGTTGATAAATGTTGTTTTAAGTTTCTTTTTTCGGTTTATAAGCATGGAAAAACACTTTCCCTCAGTTTGCCTCAGAGGGAAAAACCAAGGGGGCGAAGCCCCCGCGGTTTTTCCCGACCCCCAGGGCATGCTCTGTCTACCAAAACCTCGTGAGCGTGTTTTCTCCAATACATATAAACCCACCTTCCCTACAGCCAGACCTCCTGCTACAGCACTGACAACCCCACCACCTTGTAGATGAGAACTGAACCCACCTTCCCTACAGCCAGACCTCCTGCTACAGCACAGACGACCCCAACCACCTTGCAGACCAGGGTTTTGAAGCGGACGACATGAGGTATCTTAATGCCATTGAGGTAGCACTTGATCTGGGGAATTCCACTCCCTGCTGCCACCGGCTGCCAACACAATGTAAGAGTTTCACACCTCAAGGACAAAATATCAATACAGCAATTTCACTTGGACAATAGAGCAATCTCACTTGGACAATACAACAATCTCACTTGGACAATACAACAATCTCACCAGGACAATACAACAATCTCACCAGGACAATACAACAATCTCAACAGGACAATACAACAATCTCACCAGAACAATAGAGGAATCTTTGGACAATACAGCAATCTCACTTGGACAATACAACAATCTCACTTGGACAATACAACAATCTCACCAGGTCAATACAACAATCTCACTTGGACAATACAACAATCTCACCAGGACAATACAGCAATCTCACCAGGACAATACAACAATCTCACCAGAACAATAGAGGAATCTCACCAGGACAATACACAAATCTCTCCTGGACAATACAACAATCCCTCACAAGGGCAATTCAACGATCACACTTGGACAACATAACAAATGTGCATATCTCCAACATGTTTCGTAATGTAGTTTTTTTTCCGGTAAATTAAACACACCAAGTGACATTATTGATGAACACAAACTTCCTCTATTTACCTACGTACCTCGCCATAGGCAGTGATGATGGCGCCGACCATGCAGATGCCGGCATTGAAGCCGATCCACATGAGGAAGGGCACGTACAGACAGTGGTTGTCCACGCAGCTGTCCACATCTAGACACAGCTCAGGAAAACACAACAAGCAGCACCTCCCTTACACCTGCATATCATCATACAAGGCTAGTGTGTGGTCCTATCCTGGTGTAACAGTAACACTTAAGGTCCTATCCTGGTCTAACAGTAACACTTAAGGTCCTATCCTGGTCTAACAGTAACGCTTAAGGTCCTATCCTGGTGTAACAGTAACACTTAAGGTCCTATCCTGGTGTAACAGTAACACTTAAGGTCCTATCCTGGTGTAACAGTAACACTTAAGGTCCTATCCTGGTGTAACAGTAATACTTAAGGTCCTATCCTGGTGTAACAGTAATACTTAAGGTCCTATCCTGGTGTAACAGTAATACTTAAGGTCCTATCCTGGTGTAACAGTAATACTTAAGGTCCTATCCTGGTGTAACAGTAACACTTAAGGTCCTATCCTGGTGTAACAGTAACACTTAAGGTCCTATCCTGGTGTAACAGTAACACTTAAGGTCCTATCCTGGTGTAACAGTAACACTTAAGGTCCTATCCTGGTGTAACAGTAACACTTAAGGTCCTATCCTGGTGTAACAGTAACGCTTAAGGTCCTATCCTGGTGTAACAGTAACGCTTAAGGTCCTATCCTGGTGTAACAGTAACACTTAAGGTCCTATCCTGGTGTAACAGTAACACTTAAGGTCCTATCCTGGTGTAACAGTAACGCTTAAGGTCCTATCCTGGTGTAACAGTAACGCTTAAGGTCCTATCCTGGTGTAACAGTAACGCTTAAGGTCCTATCCTGGTGTAACAGTAACACTTAAGGTCCTATCCTGGTGTAACAGTAACACTTAAGGTCCTATCCTGGTGTAACAGTAACACTTAAGGTCCTATCCTGGTGTAACAGTAACGCTTAAGGTCCTATCCTGGTGTAACAGTAACGCTTAAGGTCCTATCCTGGTGTAACAGTAACACTTAAGGTCCTATCCTGGTGTAACAGTAACACTTAAGGTCCTATCCTGGTGTAACAGTAACACTTAAGGTCCTATCCTGGTGTAACAGTAACGCTTAAGGTCCTATCCTGGTGTAACAGTAACACTTAAGGTCCTATCCTGGTGTAACAGTAACACTTAAGGTCCTATCCTGGTGTAACAGTAACACTTAAGGTCCTATCCTGGTGTAACAGTAACACTTAAGAGCTATCCTGGTGTAACAGTAACACTTAAGGTCCTATCCTGGTGTAACAGTAACACTTAAGGTCCTATCCTGGTGTAACAGTAACACTTAAGGTCCTATCCTGGTGTAACAGTAACACTTAAGGTCCTATCCTGGTGTAACAGTAACACTTAAGGTCCTATCCAGATCTAACAGTAACACTTAAGGTCCTATCAAGATCTAACAGTAATACTTAAGGTCCTATCCTGGTCTAACAGTAACACTTAAGGTCCTATCCTGGTGTAACAGTAACACTCAAGGTCCTATAATGGTCTAACCGTAACACTTAAGGTCCTATACTGGTCTAACAGTAATACTTAAGGTCCTATCAAGATCTAACAGTAACACTTAAGGTCCTATCCTGGTCTAACAGTAACACTTAAGGTCCTATCCTGGTCTAACAGTAACACTTAAGGTCCTATCCTGGTGTAACAGTAACACTTAAGGTCCTATCCTGGTGTAACAGTAACACTTAAGGTCCTATCCTGGTGTAACAGTAACACTTAAGGTCCTATCCAGATCTAACAGTAACACTTAAGGTCCTATCAAGATCTAACAGTAATACTTAAGGTCCTATCCTGGTCTAACAGTAACACTTAAGGTCCTATAATGGTCTAACAGTAACACTCAAGGTCCAATAATGGTCTAACAGTAACACTTAAGGTCCTATACTGGTCTAACAGTAATACTTAAGGTCCTATCAAGATCTAACAGTAATACTTAAGGTCCTATCCTGGTCTAACAGTAACACTTAAGGTCCTATCCTGGTCTAACAGTAACACTTAAGGTCCTATCAAGATCTAACAGTAATACTTAAGGTCCTATCCTGGTCTAACAGTAACACTTAAGGTCCTATCCTGGTCTTACAGTAGGGCCGCAACGATACAGGAAGGTCACGATACGATACGCATCTCAATATTCTGGTATTCTGGTATTCAATATACGCAATGATAAATAAAACAAGACTTAAAGCATGTCAAGATTGAACCTTTCATGATTTTGGAAGTCAAAATTATTTTATAATAACAAGACTACTGAAGTTGGAAGTTTCTCTAATTCAAAGTTCAAACACCAGAAAATAATTAATGTACTCCACCAGTGATACAACTTCAAAGAATTTTGATGCAATGGTCGAAGAAATTTTATCTGAAATTATTGTTTTATCTGGAATAATATATTCCAATATCGTGTTACCTTAGTTGCAGCTTTTACTATATATATATTTCAAATTATAAGAACCACAAGTGTAGCATTTTGGTACTGGTGATTGCTGTTGCAGGATATTTTTACGTATGGAACAATTTGATCAGTCACCCTAGGGACTTCCCGTGCTACATGTATTTCGATTGCGAAAACGTTATGTTGACATATATTCGCGAAATTGCCACAAATATGACCTTTAATGAGTCAAAGTATGGCATTTGTAATATATGTATCCATTCTCTAGCAACTAAAGTTTGTTTCAATGTGTCAAAAGCGGTAATCTGACTGTGGTTGCTGTATCTCTTCACACACGATTTCACATAGCTTAATGAAAACAATATTAAATGAAATTTTGAATAAAATTAATAAAATATATTACAAACACAAGTCCAGATATATAATGAACGAGTTTTAATAACAAGATAGTAACTATAATAATGGTATTGAATTGCGTACTTCAGTTCGGATTTGCTGACAGGTATTTCCATGGTTATGTGCTTGCGGGGATCAGCTGATAATGTTTTTTGAGATGGGGAATAACATCTGTCTGTGTAAAACCTGAGCTTATTAAAAATGTAAGTACGTTTTTGGAGCCATGCGTTACCTAGCGGTATAACCAAGTTTGCGGTTTATTGAAAGGCACAATAGCGAGGAAACGCATTACTTGAGATTTGCATTCCGTATCGTGGCGTATCGATAAATTGGCCCACGTTTATCGTATATGGTATCGTGGGTCAAGTATCGCGATGCATCGGAATATCTGTGTATCGTTTCACCCTTATCTAACAGTAACACTTAAGGTCCTATCCATATCTAACAGTAACACTTAAGGTCCTATCCTGGTCTAACAGTAACACTTAAGGTCCTATCCAGATCTAACACTATCCTGGTCTAACAGTAACACTTAGGGTCCTATCCTGGTCTAATAGTAACACTTGAGGAAAACAATATGGTCCTATCTGGGCTGACAGTAATATTTAAGCGAAACGATGTGGTCCTATCCTGGTCTAACAGTAATTCTTAAGGGAAACAATGTGGTAATATCCTGGTATAATACTTGAGGGAAGTAACAGTTTAACATATCTTTAAAGCAAACATATAAAAAACAAAGTTATTTTATGGATCAAGCACAGAACGCTGTTGGATAAGAATCAATGATTAATTACTGTGGAATTTGGATTTGATTGGCATATAAATATTTTCATTCTAGTTCACCATCTCTAAAGGCAAGGATACAGTTTTTGACATAGCTGTACTTGAGGGAGGAGCACTTCTCCACCATGACATCAATGAAGGCGGCCACCAGCCCCGTCAACACCCCGATGACCAGCGACACGAACCAGCGCGCCACCTCCATCCGGATGATGCCCTACACACACACAGACAGAGACTCCATATTGTCACCAAATCACCTCTATCAAGCTTACATCTTCATTGGTCGCCTAATTGTCACCAAATCACCTCTATCAAGCTTACATCTTCATTGGTCGCCTAATTGTCACCAAATCACCTCTATCAAGATTACATCTTTATTGGTCGCCTAATTTTTAAACCTGGTCACCAAATCACCTCTATCAAGCTTACATCTTCATTGGTCGCCTAATTTTTAAACATGGTTGCCAAATCACCCCTATTAAGCTTTCATCTTCATTGGTTGCGTAATTGTCACCAAATCACCTCTATCAAGCTTACATCTTCATTGGTCGCCTAATTTTTAAACCTGGTCGCCAAATCACCTCTATCAAGCTTACATCTTCATTGGTCGCTTAATTCTTAAACCTGGTCACCAAATCACCTCTATCAAGCTTACATCTTCATTGGTCGCCTAATTTTTAAACCTGGTCGCCAAATCACCTCTATCAAGCTTACATCTTCATTGGTCGCCTAATTTTTAAACCTGGTCGCCAAATCACCTCTATCAAGCTCAGATCTTCATTGGTCGCCTAATTTTTAAACCTGGTCACCAAATCACCTCTATCAAGCTTACATCTTCATTGGTCGCCTAATTTTAAACCTGGTCGCCAAATCACCTCTATCAAGTTTAAATCTTAAATCTTTTCTCCTGTTTGTGACCTTCACCTTGGTAGTTTTCTGCTTCTCCTCACGTTGGTACAGCACATTCTCACAGATGTCGTAGTCAAGACTCTGCAGCAAACAACGGAGTGAGTGAGTGAGTGAGTGAGTGAGTGAGTGAGTGAGTGAGTGAGTGAGTGAGTGAGTGAGTGAGTGAGTGAGTGAGTGAGTGAGTATGCAATACATCTTCACAGATATTAGCCTGGCAGACGCCAGGAATCAAACTCTGGTGTTTCCATGATTAGAGACATCTGACTGATACAAAAATAGATTAGAGAAGGGATGCATTTACCCTGCGAGAGTTTTAAACGAATAAGCTGATACTCCATCCATGATTATGACATCAGTAACTTGCGTAACTTTGCCCCTTTGAAGATTGACTAGTTGTGTACTGGTACAAGATAAAACATTTCAGTAGACATTTTAAATCTGAGACAATAGCAACTGCTGCCAATGCTTCTGTGAAATCCAGGCTGCTTTTGTCATGGGTGCAAGCACTCAATGATGACAAGGATCCATTGTGACATCAAAATGATCTGTGTTATCTGGGTTTTTTTTATAGTCACGTTTGACTATCAAGACATATATCACCTTTCAGTAACTATATCATGCTGTGACCTATTAGTCATGTGCTGTAGAGCTGCAGTGCATCACGTCACTATCTCACATATTGTATTTCTACCAGGCATGCGATTGAAGAGCAAAAGCATGGAAAAGCCTATACCTTTAAAACCTCCAATTGTTTTCACCAGAAATTATCGTACTGAGTTGAGGAAAAATGGAGAGCAAAACGACATATTTAATCAACTGTCAATTTAGCATACTGATCAGTTGTATTCTCAAAAAAGGAATCTTTTTCACTTATATTTTCTCACACCATCTGAATCTGAGTATGAAGTTGAAAAACACACAAATAATATGAGGGGTGGCTGGGTAGCCCAGTGGTTAAAGTGTTCGCTCATCACACAGAAGACCCGGGTTCGATTCCTGACATGGGTACAATGTGTGAGGCCCATTTCTGGTGTCCCCCCGCCGTGATATTGCTGGAATATTGCTAAAAGCGGCGTAAAATCAAACCCACTCACAAATAATATGGATGTCGTTACCATGGTTACAGCCCTAACACCTAGGGCGTGCTTACCTCAAACCTGGCAGACAGCAGTTTCTCTGGAATGGACTGCTCGTTGTCAATGGTGATCTCGTTCTCATCGTTGTCCCTGCTATTCTCCACATCACGCGTGAGGCTTCCCTCGTCCCCGTGGGCTCGCTTCACAGCCTACATGATGCGTAACAGTATTATTCAACAAGCCCTCAATTAAAATCAATTCAGGGTAATGAATGTCAATGTCAAACTTATATTTCAACATCCAAAGTGCTTGTGTCCAAATTAAAATAAGCAGCATCTACTCTACAGTGGGGGTACATCAAATTTCAAAACACAGTAGGTTTATCTCTAATGGGATGCACACAGAGATTTACCATTGTCTATATATGTCTGAGTCACTGGGACTCTCAGTGATGCATTGTGGGTATCCCAGGCGTCAGTATGGGAGTCCCGGGACCAGTTCACCAACAGACATGAACAACAAGGTGTGGTGCCTAAAGCTTATTATACATTGGGATTTCCTTGTCCAAAGTAGTGACTGTCCAAACATTGTTGTATTTCTAATTAGAACATAAACATAACATAGATCTTCCGTACATGTTTTAATTAGTTAAATCATTCCAACATCCATACTATGTTGCATCCAATGGACTCGCAGTTGAAACCATTTGTGTCCCTTAATCTTTCCTAAATACAGGATGCAATATTTGGCGTTCGGTAAAACAATGTGTGCACAAAAACATATGGTACATGAAATGTAGAGAAAACAAAGTTCACATGCTGCTACAAAGCTAAACAAGACATTATTTTGCTCTCAGGCAACAGGAGACACCTTAAAGGGGCACTGATCTAACGCAATTCCCCGGACTGGTTGTTGCCTTTGTTATTGTTTTTTCCCCCGTGAGTACCCGGATGATACGCAACGCAACTGAGCGTGACCAGAGACTGGGCTACCGTCTGCAAGGACAGTTAAATAAACTTGGAGGCTGGAGGCAAAATTTGTTTTACGCATTTTTGCATAAACACTGATTGGTTAACTGTGATCTATAAAGATTTCGACAAAGGGCGCATGTTAATTAATTTCTTCAGCCCAAACAAACAGACAAAAAGAACGGCAGAGCTCATCGGATGTCATCATTTGGAAATACCCCAGATGGATATAGTTTAATACTAAAAAAGTATCCATGCAGTGAAAGCATTTTCGGATTTCGGATTGCGTCGATAATACGATTACTACTCCCTTGTCATCCACATTTTCTCGTATAACCCCTACACTTGTGTATTTGTCGTCATTCACTTGATGCTCAGTTAATGAATTTATTACAGGTACAATTAGTGGTAGCATCACTTAGATTACCTGACAAAGGTTCCCATTTGGCATTTATTGTGTCTGGGGTAATTATTCAATCTAAATCCAGGTTTGAAGTGAGGTGAAATGTGTGTTATGTAATATGCACGTGGCAGCCCAGCAAGAGATGAATGATCAGTTGATTTACTTTTTTTTTGTATATCAACGGATTGTTCCTAGTCATCAAAGGATTAACAGAAAATACGTTGATTGATTAATCACTGTTATCTTGCACAGTGGATATGTCAAAAGTGAGTGTTTACATGTCTAGGTTTACTAAAACAAAGGGAATACACTCATATCATGGCATGAAGTGCCCATGTAAAAACAACATACTTTGTTCAAAGGGGTTAACTGATAATACGTTGATTGATTGATCATTGTTATCTATCACTCAATGGATGTTTTAGGAACCGTGGACGTTATGAAAATAGTTGTCACGTGGGCTTTCTCAGCCGACCCTTGAGACTTGACACCTATGTGAAACACCTGAAACAATCCAAGTGATCAGTTGAGAAACGAACATGGGTTGTAATATCCCGAAACGATATATATCTTTTAAAATATTTGATTGTTACAGAGGCACGTGACATCGAATAAGTTTCTTTGTACAGCTGCAGACGAGTGGGATATTGTTCCTTTGTGTGGATATTCACGGATACATTCCTCGAACAAGGAAGCTGCCTAAAATTTATACACATAAATTTGGTAGGTTGTAATTATGGTATTTGCATTTTGTTTTCCTTCATTTGAACCGATAATTTGTTCTTGTTTCTCTACGTCTTGGTTGGGAAATTCTTCAATGCACGATAGACGTTGTTTTCACAGGTCTTTTCCTTTGTAAGCGTGTATATATTACCGTCAATTTGTAAAATGTGATTCTCTCAGGCAATATATAAAATGTGTAAATATTTCAGTCCTTTATTCCAAATTTAAAAATTCCAAAAATTCAATACAAGCAACCCCTAAAAGCCCCCTCTTGGGTTGCACACACCACTTTCACCCTTTTCGGAATACACTAAATGGTCCGGCCAGGGCCGTGTGCGAAATACGCTACAGTCAGAAAGGACACGTTAAATCTTCTATATCAGTCAGTCAGTCAGTCATTTTGACTAAAAAATCTGTCCAGATTGATTAAGACTATCAAAAGGGCCTACAAACATCACAACAGATTATCATGTAGGATTAGAAGCCAAACAACATAGAAATGTACTTTTCAACGTAACATTTTCAGTCTCTTGGTGATGACATTAAACATCAAAATGTTTGGAATTCGTTATCATAATAATAGAGATGGAAATGTTTTTCATGTCAATTTGTAAAATAACTGAATATTTAGACGTTTAATAAATATGTTACACATTTTGACAGTAAAATAATATACACACTATAAAAAAAGCAATGCTCAGGTGAAATATTTACTTTATGTGGCAAGTAAAAATAGTGTAAATGAAAATCGCAAAATTACCAAGCAAGTGACTTATCAAAACTTCGTCACCATTACCAATGCTACCCACAAAGATACCTACATTTCCTTATTATCTCGAAAACTGTATATCATTTTGTTGATCAGTGTGACCATACGCCCTTATTACTACCGGTATCCATAAAAGTGACTAATGCGCTTACGAATAGCGCAGCAGAGGTCGTGAACTAGTCTAGATTTCTGCTATACATCCGGGTACTCACTGGGAAAAAACAATAACAAAGCCAACAACCAGTCCCGGGGAATTGCGTTAGATAAGTGCCCCTTTAAAAACAAAACAAACATCAATATATTTCCATACATACATTGAGGTCTGGATCATGTATATGCTACTATCTAGTGATGGGAAGAGGTTAAAATTCAACTTTTATTATTGTATTGTAAACAATGTTGATTGTATGACGATCAATTATAAACATGATAAATGAGAATAGGTTTTTATCACATTTGAAACATTCTCTGTCAGTGTCCTTCACTTTAAAACAAACAACAAAATATCAAGTAGCAATATCCTTAAACGCTACAAGTACTTCACTATACTACTTCCCTATAGTTAAATACTACACGTACTTCACTATACTACTTCCCTATAGTTAAATACCATATGTACTTCACTATACTACTTCCCTATATTTAAATGCTATATGTACTTCACTATACTACTTCCCTATATTTAAATGCTATATGTACTTCACTATACTACTTCCCTATATTTAAATGCTATATGTACTTCACTATACTACT
The DNA here is from genome assembly GCF_023055435.1 of Haliotis rufescens. NCBI lineage: Eukaryota > Metazoa > Mollusca > Gastropoda > Lepetellida > Haliotidae > Haliotis > Haliotis rufescens. The sequence continues at coordinate 5,523,211 of NW_025963891.1, read as the reverse complement.
TCCCTATATTTAAATGCTATATGTACTTCACTATACTACTTCCCTATATTTAAATGCTATATGTACTTCACTATACTACTTCCCTATATTCAACAACACAAGTGTATTTCAATTGACCTTATTACATTATCAAGTAATTGTTGGTTAAAGGTTACAAAAAACAAATAATAATAAAATAGATGTTGACAAGAAAGAAAGGATAGACAGTGAGTGACAGTAATAGGCAACATAATAGAAGCAGAGACAGACACAAGACTGTGAACCTGAGACAGGTGAAAACCTTCACAGACAAGTTGTTTTATCCCAACATCAAGTTAGTTTACAAAAAAAACACAAGCCAGAAATAAGCTGCGGACTAGTTGGATATGACCAGTGGTGTCTTCCACTGACACACACAATAATACATGCCTGGGATAGCAGCGTGCCCATTATCAGCCAGATGCACACACAGGTCAAATGACAAGGAACTAGATCTGGATGACTGATGTCAGGATATCACAAGACCAAGGCATGGTGTATTGTTCTTAAAATCCTGTTACATAAATAGATACTAGTCTCTCATGCATGACATGGCGACAATTTTTTCCTTCGGTTTAAAGATTTGAAGAAGGAAGCCAAAAGCCGGAAACAAAATAAAATAAAATATAATGTGTGAACTATTTTTATTTGCCTCAGTTCTCGTTCTGGGATACATCTGAAAAATAAAATGATGCGACTACGAAACTAAAGTAACTGTAAGTAATTGCAGTAATTGATCATATGCATTGTATGTTGTCTCTTGTGTCAGTGAAAACCCCTAGAACAAAACTATCCTAGAAGTAGATTTGTTTGTGTAAAGATATTTATCCTATAAACAGAATGAACATTTCTTTCCCTAACTGGCTACGAAAACAACTTTCTGCCAAATAAAAAAGTATTCAGCTACACAAATGTACTTATATTTCTCCCATCCATTGCGGCCTAAATAAAGACGTCGTGACCTAGATGCTGTAATGTATGACCTTCCAACACGTAACTGTACATCTTTGTATACATCTTTAACAAGATACCATGTTTCTTTGCTTGTTACTCAGACAATGTCCAGCTATACGACTGTGACCTGTATGTTATCAAGTCTTGACCAGACAATGATAGGGATTATGAGCAACTCTCCACGTTATCAACAATGTCAACAACCCTGACCACCAAACCTATTATTTCACCTCACACAACAAGCACCTGTTGCTTAGGACCAATTCAAACTTGTAACCCAGAGCTTACATTGAAACATATTGCATACAGTGGCTTATGTTATTGAGGACCAATTCAAACTTGTAACCCAGAGCTTACATTGAAACATAATGCATACAGTGGCTTATGTTATTGAGGACCAATTCTAACGTGTAACCCAGAGCTTACATTGAAACATATTGCATACAGTGGCTTATGTTATTGAGGATCAATTCTAACGTGTAACCCAGAGCTTACATTGAAACATATTGCATACAGTGGCTTATGTTATTGAGGACCAATTCTAACTTGTAACCCAGAGCTTACATTGAAACATATTGCATACAGTGTCTTGACCAGACAATGATAGGGATTATGAGCAACTCTCCACGTTATCAACAATGTCAACAACCCTGACCACCCAACCTATTATTTCACCTCACACAACAAGCACCTGTTGCTGAGGACCAATTCAAACTTGTAACCCAGAGCTTACATTGAAACATATTGCATACAGTGGCTTATGTTATTGAGGATCAATTCTAACTTGTAACCCAGAGCTTACATTGAAACATAATGCATACAGTGGCTTATGTTATTGAGGACCAATTCTAACGTGTAACCCAGAGCTTACATTGAAACATATTGCATACAGTGGCTTATGTTATTGAGGATCAATTCTAACGTGTAACCCAGAGCTTACATTGAAACATATTGCATACAGTGGCTTATGTTATTGAGGACCAATTCTTACACAGAATCCAGAGCTTACAATGAAACATATTGCATACAGTGGCTTATGTTATTGAGGATCAATTCTAACGTGTAACCCAGAGCTTACATTGAAACATATTGCATACAGTGGCTTATGTTATTGAGGATCAATTCTAACTTGTAACCCAGAGCTTACATTGAAACATATTGCATACAGTGGCTTATGTTATTGAGGACCAATTCACTAATATATGTTGCACCATACCCAGACAATGTCTAGATAAATCCCAGTTGCAAGGATGAAAAGATGAAATATAACACTGTACAACAAAGATTTAATTTCTTTCCATTATTTATCTACTGTGGACATGCTAGACAGCTAATTATTTAAATCTGTCCACAGGAAGGTAAAGCATGACTCCTTAAAAGATTAAATATAATATACTTCATTGTAGATAAGCAGCTACAAGCCATGTAACAAAAACAATGCCTCACCATGGCCTTAAACATCAAGGCCACAAAACAGGAACTGCTTGTTTTTTCATCTCAAAATATACATTATTTTTCCGTCGTGTGGTCTAGACATTGTTAATCGAACTGTGTTAAACTGACACATAGTATGTAAAAAACAGTGATATAGTCTTGAAGTGATAAACGGCATGCTATTCTGAGATATGGTATAGAAGCTGTAAATAGTATTTCAAAGTGAAACATAGTCTAGACCTTGTAAATAAACAAATGCTGCACATTTCCACACATCAAACACTGCATTTCTAATAACATTGCTACTAGGGCTGAAAGGATGCAATGAAGTAACTATACAACATTTGTCCCAACACTCTGCAAAACATTTGTACTGTTATACACTGTTTCAGAATAAATGTATGTGAGTATTTTCCATTTTTGATATAATAGAGGAAAACAAAACCCAACAATTTCCAAAGACACTTCTTGATGTCACACTCGTTTCCAGTTATTTTACAACACCAAATAATGATTACTATGAAACACGGACTTAGACAAATCGAAAATGTGAAGGCAGTTCCTGCTATATTCCCTTAAACTCATAAGAAGTTATCACCCAGAAAAAACGGAACCAATAATCTTTGACCTTGTAGGTCGCCGCCTCCTCCCAGTACAATCCCCCTTCTCATTTCTATTTCATATTTCAACCTAGAACTTTATAGAATTTCATAAACGACATGTTAAGTTAACATTAAAGCCTTTTCCCAAAATACCCTGGTTATACAATATCTGATGTCCACATGAAACACTTTATGAAATGATCCACATATTGATTCAGTATGAAGTGTATCCTTTAGTGTATTGCTGAGATTGACATTATTGGGGACCAGAGCATCAATGAATCATTTCAGCCATAATTGTTACACAACACCTTGAAACTCCAGTCATTAATGATCAGTATGGATGAAACAGGCATGCAAGTAGAGAGAAAAGAAAGACAGTGGTTAGTGACTGTTCCCACAACCAGTGGTCCATGACCCATGCAATCTGAACAACTCACAGTTGGAGGATAGTTTGACCATCTTTCTCTGTTCCGGAATGACATCTGAAGACAACCATGCTTGTTATGTCAATGTTACTTTTTGCAACAAACATTTTGGCCTACCACTGCTGTCATATTTCAATTGTTATTTTTGTCACATATCGTGTTACTTTACTCTGATAATACTTTCCCACTGATCATTGAATAATCACCTTCAGTATAAGTAGTAGTATACTTACTGAGAGTTTTGTCAAAATTGTTATTACCGTATTCGTTGAATAAGAGCCCAGAGCACTCTCAAAATTAGAAATAGGAGGCTCTTATTAGAATGGTATTTTGGTGAGAGAAAAAACAGTTGAAAGATAAATTTTGTGGTTTATGCTGACAGCCCGAAATGTTTATATACAAAAGATATATTTTTTCTGAATTTAATTGCCAATAATTAAGAATGCATATAAAACACAAGTGCGTATTATACACCAATAAATAAGTCTTGTGTACATTGATCAATCGTAAGGGGTGCTAATTGGGATTGTTCACAAGCCAATATATTAACAAATATCGCCGTGGGTGCCTATTAGAGCGGGGCGCTTATTACATGGAATACGGTATATATTATGAACATATTTTTGACACTGATCATTATATAAATTGTGTAAGTTGCAAAACAGACACAAGGGCGGATACAGCTTTTTTGAAAAGGGGGGTGCACAATTAAGATCTATTTATTGTCTTTGGTGGTAATTTATACAGAAATAAAGATTTTTTTCGTAATAAAAAGGAGGGGTGCGCACCCCCCCTCTGTATCCGCCCATGAGACACATCAACTTTACTGTTATATCTTGGCATGTATAACAATCAATCATCAGTTATACTCTCACTTTTACATCAAACAGAAGTCACAAAGACCTTCATTAATGGAGTTTCATAAATTACCCTATTTTCGATCAGTTAAGATGGCATTGCTGATATTTCGATGGATCAGTGAATCAAAATTCAAATTCTGCTTTATACCAGAAGGTGATGTTTCCAGCAATACAATTCAGCTACACTCCGAAAGAAAATCATCAATAAAAGGTGTGACATCCATTGCCTCATCTGTAAACTTCCGCTGCACTGTTGTGATGTCACCTACTTTCGAACACCTGATTGGTTTGGTACTTTAGCGGCATTTCCATGAATGAACAGACATGGTTTTTTTTATGCACAGCTCTTAACATAACTCTTACAGATCAGCATTAAAACTCAAAAAGTACAGTCAAGTCCCGTTAATCCGACATTGTTGGTTGCATATGATTATGTCGAATTAACAAGTATGTCGGATAAACAAAATTAGGTAGTATCAACATTCGTGATCGAAAATTGGACAACTTTCAAAATACTTTTTAAAGCATAGTCTGGAATGGAAGTCGCTAATTTGAAACTAGTGCCGCAATGCTTAAGAAAGCTGCTTTTTCAGTGGCTAATGTCGACACCTGTCAGTAATTTCATTGGTTGGTCAAAGTTTGCGAAAGGTCGTTCTGACGTGACCTGTAATGGAATGTCTTAAGCGGTAGCGAGAACTTGTATCTGTTTTTAATGAGATTGAGGTAATCTAGGCATGTGATTAATCCTGTTTTGTTTATTTAAAGCATTAATTGTTTATTGTTAAGCAAGTTTATCTCTGCAGCCGTTGAAATATGCAGCTACTCGCCAACTCGTCTTGCATCAAAACACGGGTCTGTGTACACGGTGATCACTGTGTCGGATTAATGAGTGAGCGAGTGTATGAGTGATTTCAGCATTTCATTGCAAATTAGGTGTGTCGGATTAGGAGTGCGAAACTGTCGGATTAACGGGTCTAAAAAGCACTGATTAAATCGGTTCCCATCAATTGTGTCGGATAAAGCCGATTGTCTGATAAACGAGTGTCGGATTACGAGACTTGACTGTAATTGAAAGTTTGAAACCTGTTGACAAAAGATGAATATTTGTCAAATTATAGGGCTCATATTAGTTTACTCTTCCTTTTCATCATGACACAGCCACCAAAATTCTGTCTACACTATTAAGACGGCAGCTTTGATGACGTAACCTCTCGTTATAACGCGTCAAATCACTATCAATATGGCTGTTCGAAAATGGGTGTCATTTGAAACAAATTGGGTACTTGATGACATACAAAGTTCACATTTTTCAGAACCATGTTCAAATTATGTCTGAACGAGATTTAGAAGTTGGTGATCATTATAGTATTAATACAGACATTCTTTAATAATAATCTCCCTGTGTTATGGGTTTTCCGATGATTACGAAACATTCATATTTTCCTCACTTATCACAAGAATAACTGTAAAACATCTCACACACTTATAAATGACGACTTTATCTTAACAAAGTCATCATCTGAGTATTTACAATGTCTGTGTGACGCAACACCCCTCTTTATACATGTTACAGCCAGAGTAATCGCCATAAACATTGCAGTCCGAAAATGTATGTCTGAAAACCTATGATCCGAAAATAACAATGATAATAAATATAATAATAACAACAACAATAATCTTCGTTACAGACGTATACAGGCGTATATATGTATACAAGATATTGACTGAACATTGTCCACATATCCGCTTCCACAACGGGCCTGTCAGCTGATGCTAGGATGACTAACACTGTCATAATTTTCCTTAAGTGAAAGTTGACAGGAAAATTCGGGTGAACATGAAGAGATTCATAAATAAGATGTTATCTGTCACCCCTTTGATTTACAATAGACACCTACAAAAGGGTTGTGTCGCCGCCTACTGTCTGTTGACGATGAGCGATCTCTGTTAGAGCCCAGCAGAGACTCTCTGTCCTCCGCTTCCGCCATTCTATGTTTACATCGATCACGTGCTTTCCTCAACGTTATAAAATGTGGTTCGGAAATATAACGAAAAAGTATTCAACACAAAAAGTTCAACGATGAGCCTATAGGTTTCCGAAGCAAAGTGCATCCTTTGATATTATTATATACTATATTTTATCTAAGCTACTATATAATGGGCATCACACCTTGATCTATAGAAGGGACGTGGCGATTTGGAACTTCAAGACTATATTAACTGGCAAAAAAAGTCAACTCTGTTTTCACTGTGACGTTTGGCTGAGGTGCCTTTTTAGCCTGCATCACTTCATTAGTACCTCTTCTAATTGTCGTTTAAAAGTATAGTTTATCGGTTATGTAGAATCCTTGGCTGTACGGGTTTTTCATCTGGAGTCATAATGAGTATGATATAGAGGATTAGGGAAGCACATGGATTTCTTTTCGTAAGAGAGTTCCATTTCAAACTCTTTCAGAACCCAGACCGCTCAAGGTCAAGGCTGCTGAAACCATTCGGATCATATCGGAGAATTACGATCGGCTACGTTTGCTTGAAAATTCGAATGACATTGAAACTTACACTGGGCTATTCCGATTGAGTAAGCGTGCGCGACCACTATGGCGGACGATGATGATCCCGTCGAACATGAGGTTTGTAACAGGTTATGAACATGCTCTTGAAACTAGGGCATAGAAACATTAATGACCAATAGAGAAGAAGCTTGTCTTTTATCTAAGTTATCTGAAGAGTCCAGCTGATGCCGGGTAATGCATGACATGACACAAATTTTCGATGTAGGCCTACAAGTCAACAACGTTAGACCGTTCTTCAGTTTAGATATTTCACGATCGAGGGGTCGAGCTCTCAGTATGTAAATCCATAATTCTAGTTATATACATTTTTAAAAGGTTCAAGCCACTGAAAGACATCTGCACATCCCGTAAGAATGTATTTTCCATTTTCATCTGTCAGTTGCTGTGTAATTTTGTTCAATCAGAATTGCACAACTTGTTGAGAATGTTGCATTTGCAGACACACGCTTTTGATTATATCTGACAATGTTATAAGCGACACTGTGTATACTATTTATTTTGTCACCTGAAACTGGAATACCCGGATAAGTATCCTGCTTTAGTCACTATGTTATACATGTTTACAGGGTCATGGTTGGTTGGTTTGTGGTTTAACGCCGCACACAGCTATATGGCGGCGGTATGTAAATAATCGAGTCTGGACCAGACGATCCAGTGATTAATATCATGAGCATCGATCCATGCGATTGGGATCGATGACATGCATCAACCAAGTCAGCGAGCCTGACCTCTCGATCCCATCAGTCGCCTCCTACGACAAGCATAGTCACCTTTTACAGCAAGCATGGGTTGCTGAAGACCTTTTCTACCCCGGAATCTTCACAGGTCTACAGGGTCATAGTGTCTATATATATATAGCTCTTGACAAATTATATTTTCAATGAAAATATTTGATGTCCTGAAAGATGAATGTTTCGGAAACAAGGAGTCAAATATGCCTTAAAGTGGCACTGATCACTCACAAATCACCATGACTGGTTGTTGCCTTTGATATTTTTCCCCCCATGGATACTTGGATGATATGCCAGAAATCTTGAATAGTTATCAACCTGTGCTGCATCATCCCTAAGCGCATTTGTCACTTTTATTGATAGTATGAGGGGGTATCATCACATTTATCAACAAGATGAAGTACAGTTTTGTCTTTGAAATAATAAGGAAATCACTTGTTTGTATTGTGTAATATTCGTTTACACTATTTGGACTTGAAAACACAAATTAAATATTTCACCTGAGCATTGCTCATTTTATCGTGTGTATATGTTTTATTCAATGTGTAAAATAACTAACATTTTTACTTAGACAGTTTATTAATGCCTAAATATTAAGTTATTTTACAAATTGATTCAAGATCTTTCCATTTATTTCTTTATGATAACGATTTCCAAACATTTTATTTTATTTTTTAAAATTGTTTTTATTCATTCCAGAGGGTACATAGTTATCATATCATAGGAGGCATCAAATTACATGTTAATTATAATGAGAAAAATGTACAGGAAGTGATACATGATACATGATAAAGTTGATACATTGTAATAATTGCAGGAGATACAGATTAAGGAAGCTAGTCCGTCTGCATTATGGTTTTCTCCATTAAACTCCATTTTTTAGTGCTTTTTTGCAAGGAACAATTCAACATGATTAATATCTTTCAGTATATTTCTATATGACTTAAAATATGGTTTTACTCCTTTAATATGTGTTACCGAAATGTGTCTTTTTGCTAATATCAATAAGTGATTTAATAAGATGTTTGTATCTCCAAAATAGATGTCTTGTTTTGTAATGAAAACATGTCCGAAAGTAACATTAATGAAGGCATTAAAATTCACCCCCGCATTCATTAACACAAGAACATTCTAAATATACATGAGCGATGTTTTCACTGTCTGAATTGCAAAATGAACATAGGTTGTTGTCAACCAAGTTCATCGTTAACAATTCCTTTTTAGTGTACCCGGGGTTTTGTGCAGTGACAACAAAACAATTGAGTACAATCAAATGTTTATTATATACAATACTTGGCATAAGATTCGGGGGCTGACTCGGTTTTGGAAAGGTAACTTACGCAGCGGGTAAGTAGTCTAAAAAGGCAGCCCTGCGGGTTGCATAAGTAAATTGAAATATATATGAAAATGATTTAGAACCCTGCGGGTAGATCTAAAAAGATAAAATGAAAATATGTAGAAAGGGTGATACCCTGCGGGTATGAGTGAAAATGAAAATACTTTGGGGGCCACAAGCCATATAATGATAGTGTACAGAATGATTGGCTTGCAAAGCCCCTTCCGAGCCAGCCCCTTGGTGGAGATGGGGATGGATGGAGGGTCGTAATGACAGCTGAGAGAACAATGGAAACAAGCTGAACGACATTGAGGCTCTTGTTGTTAATATAGAAAAACAAAATGTTGCACATCCGTAGTACTGCGCATGCCCAGGGAAAAATATTTTGCATTCTGGGCTAGAAAATAGTAACTTGATACAGAGAAGAAATGTAATCGTTCACAGACGATTCTGAATGATAAATGACAACTGGAAATAAAATGAAAAACCTTACGTAGGTGACAAATATATACATCTGTTTTGTAGACATGAATGTTAATAATAGGTGAAAGGATATGTTGATCACTGCACAAACAAAAATATATAATTAACATTTTGTGCAGTGACAACAAAACAATTGAGTACAATCAAATGTTTATTATATACAATACTTGGCATAAGATTCGTGGGCTGACTCGGTGTTGGAAAGGTAACTTACGCTGCGGGTAAGAAGTCTAAAAAGATAGCCCTGCGGGTTGCATAAGTAAATTGAAATATATATGAAAATGATTTAGAACCCTGCGGGTAGATCTAAAAAGATAAAATGAAAATATGTAGAAAGGGTGATACCTTGCGGGTATGAGTGAAAATGAAAATACTTTGGGGGCCACAAGCCATATAATGATAGTTTACAGAATGATTGGCTTGCAAAGCCCAAAACGAGGTAAAAAACCGAGAGCCCTTTCACTGTCTGAATTTCAAAATGAACATAGGTTGTTGTCAACCAAGTTCATCATTAACAATTCCTTTTTAGTGTACCCGGGGTATATAATTTTGTGTAGGAATTTGAATTTGAATTCTAATAGTTTTGTATCTATTGTAGATTTTCTATATTGTAAAAATACATATTTCCAATTAATTTGATTGTTAAATTCTTGTTCCCACTTCTCACAAATTTCTGGAAAGTTAGATGATGAAACGAAGTTGTCATAAAATATCCTAGAACCTTTGCTTGTCTCAAGTAAATCAAGCCATGGAGAAGAAATGTTTAGTTGCACGTGTTTAGATTATTTGAATCATAAACAAGATTTTTCCATGGCTTAGGGATGTTTAAGAGCAAACGGTTATAGTCTAATAAGGTACCTTTTATTCCATACATTACTTTCAGCTCAGGGAATGGAATAAAGCCGTTCGAGTCACATAAATCCTGTACATGGCAAATACCCCTTGTATACCAATTTCTGATAATGAAATCCGGAAATTTACATTTATTATTGTACCACAATGGTTGTATTAAAATTATATTAACAATTTTTTTGTTTATTTTGTGAGTTTTTATATATTTGGTCCAAGCGTCTAATGTGTCTTTCCAAAATGTTTTTGTGATATTGAAGTGTTATGAATATTAGCACCCAAACGAAAGATGTCTTGTAAGGGAAAGCCTAAAAGAGGGTAGCTGTTTGTTTGGAAATATATCGTTTGATACACGATACCTTAAGTGAGTAAATAAACATTGTAATATCAACCATTCTAAGGCCACCATCTTCATATTTTCGAACTAGGTTTACTCTTTTTATTTTGTCTTTCTTTCCATTCCATATGGAATTGAAAAAAATGCTGTTTAATTCTTTTATAAATTCTTTTGGGGGATTTGGAAAAGTGGTTAATATATGAACTATAGTTGACAAAGCCAAGGTTTTTATTACGATTATTTTGCCTATTAATGTCAAGTTGCGTTTCCGCCAGTTTGAAAGAATTCTTTTAATTGTTTCCAGTCTTTTTCTAGTGTTGATAACCCAAAGGTTTATCAAATCAGCATTTAGTTTAATTCCAAGTACATCCTAGTCTGCGTTGTGCCAGTCCAATGTCAAATCAGGACATAGTGTGAGTGAACTCCCTGCCATTGAGCCTATCCATACAGCTTTAGTTTTGTCTGTGTTTATTTGTAAGCCAGACATTCTATAGAACTTACTCAGTGTATTTACTGCTTCATTTAGAGACGTTGCTGAGCCATCTAAAAATAGTTCGGTGTCATCGGCATATTTACCTATTACGTGCTCTCTTTCTCCAAGGACTGTACCTTTCATATTTGTATTTTTACTTATCATTATCCCTAGTATTTCTGCGACGAAAAGAAACAAGTATTGGGAAATCGGATCTCCTTGTCTACATCCTCTCTCGTTGCCGAAAAATGATGACAAGTGACCGTTTTGTATGACACAAGGAGTAGAGTTTGAGATCAGGATATTTACCCATGTTTGCATATAAGTTCCAAAACCAAATTTATTTAAAACCTTCATAATGAATCTTTTAGAAACTGTGTCAAAGGCTTTTTCAAAATCAATTAATATTAATAGGCCTTCTTCTTTAATATTTTTGTTTCGGAGATGATGTCATATAAGAGTCTAATGTTTTCGCTAACACACCTACCCGGGATAAATCCTGTCTGGTTATCGTTGATAAGGAGATCCAGTGTCTTTTTTATCCTATTTGTTACACAAGTGCTAATAATCTTATATAAAGCATTTAAAAGAGAAATGGGCCTCCAATTTTTTAGTAAACGTCTATCTTTATTTGGTTTTGGAATGCATGTTATAACTCCTTTATTCATTGTTAAACTTAAAGAGTTGTTTTTGAAAGTGTCCTTGATATAGCGATAGATCCAAATGTTGATGTCTTTCCAAAAATATTTGAAAAATTTGATAGGAAAACCATCCAGTCCCGGGCTCTTATTATTTTTCATTGACTTTATAGCAGCAGCTATCTCGTTAAATTTTTATTTCTTCATCTAGTTCTTCTGAAAGATTTTTATTTAAAGTTGGAGTGATTATGTCTTTTAAACAATCGAAACTTTCAGCGTCAATATTGTCTATCGATTTTTTTGTAAAAGTTTTTCTGTTCGGTTATTATTAAAGAACCATCTGTTATTTCCTCACCTTTATCAGTAATAATAGTATTGATAAGTTTATTTGTATAGTTCCTGTTTCCTAATTGGCAAAAGTAATTAGTTGGTTTCTCCCCTTCACCACTGAATTCCTCTCATTTCTTCTTCTTTAATTGTAAGATCCAAAGGTTCTTCAGGGATATTTTTAATATCTTCATTATCATATTTAGGATCTGCGTATTCACATTTAGTTTTGTTTAAAATATGTATTACCATTGCTGCATATTCATCTTTTCGTAGTAATGATGTATTAAACTTCCAATATCCTCTCCCCCTTTCTTTATTTTGGTGATTGGATAGCGACAATGTAATGGCGGAGTGATCAGTTTTGTAGCCGGGTGAGATTGAAGAATGAACTGTGACATTAAAAAGATCTTCAGACACCAGAAAAAAGTCTAGGCTAGCTTGTTGACGAGGGTTGTTTTTCCACCCAGTTAATGTATTGTTGTTTGGATGTAGTTCTCTCCATGCATCTATTAGGTTTAATGATTCAATTTGATCTAAGACTAATTTCCTTGCATTAGGATTGTTGATATTTTTATAGTTTTGTAAGTCTATTGAAGGATCAAGGACAAAGTTCCAATCTCCACATACCGTATTCGACGTAATAAGCACCCCGCTCTAATTAGCGCCCACGGCGATAATTGCTAACATATTGGCTAGTGAACAATCCCAGTTAGCACCCCTTCCGATTGATCAATGTACACAAGACTTATTTATTCGCGTATAATACGCACTTGTATGTTATATGCACCCTTAATTATGGGCAATTAAATTCTGGATATATATATCTGTCGTATATAAACATTTCAGGCTGTCAGCATGAACCACGAAATTTATCTTTCAACTCTGTTTTTTCCATCAAAATTATATTCTAATAAGAGCCCCCTATTCATAATTTTGAGAGCGCCCTGGGCGCTTATTACGTTGAATACGGTATTACTAAGGAGTCATTACCCATATCATAAATTTTTTCAAATAATGTTTTTCAAAATGAAGGGTGATTGGAGTTTGGCCCATACACTGTGGTGAGCGTAAACTTTATACCATCTACCGTAATGTCTAAAATAATATAATTGCCATTATCGTCAACACAAGTCTTGTGTATTTTATATTCAAAATTGTTGTTGAAGAGGATTGCTACACCTCATGCATTTGACTTGTACGGTGCAATAACACTATCAAGTCCCCATTCATTTTTCATAAGATTTTCATTATCTTTGGAAATATGAACATCTTGCAAACAAATGATAGAGAATTTCTTTTTTCTATATAAATTCATGACTTCTTTTCTTTTGGTCTTTGCAGCTAGGCCTCTACAATTAACTGAGACTATATGTATTTTATCATTTACTCCCATGTATTACTAATTCATCTTTCTCTTGAAATATCGGCATGTACCAACTGGAATGAGTTTTTGTTTTGCATAACGATAGAAGATGATAAAGAGAATAAAAACAAAGAAATATCCTTTGTTGCCATGAGCTCTGGCTTTTGAGATGGAGAAGGCAACTACCTTCCCATGGATTAGTAGGATAGTCATAATCATACATTTATCCATATACACCTACATGGACATACACACACATATACATATACCCGTAAATAAACACATATATACATTATACATGCGTAAACACGGCTGCCAGCACATATAGCACATGCATATAGTAGCAATATGAAGAGACGGGTTAAAGCAAACAGGCTATAGTTAAATTGTTTCACGCTGTTACTTACATATTGTGCTTGTGAATAAGCAGTTCCAAATGTCCTCACGAATATACACTGACAAATTAGAATCGCCACAAAATAATGTCTTGTCCTTGCCACAAAACTGCGAGAATCCATCGGGGCAACACATGTTTGCACTCGTTTTCCCTACTTCTCTCGACTTGCGGGTGCATGTTATAAATAGCCAGGAGGTCGACGAGTACAACTCTACACATTGAGTGTCCAACATTTTGTCTGTGTGTAGAAACCTATCTTACGACCCAAACTGGACATGTAACAATCTGTCAAAATGTTGACTATGGAAAATAAATTACTCCCAAAAATAATACAAATTCTACAGTTTCTATATGCCGTAAAAAAAAGACTCCTGGTCTCCAGGATGACTTTGGCTGCGACAACTCTTATCCTTGTCCAGATCTTGTTATCAGTGTCATGAATTGATGCAGCTTCCCTACTCAGAATCGCTCGTCTCTTCTTTAAAATGGCTGGCAAGTCAGTTTGGATACTTATCCAGGTTTCTCGTAGTAGTTTCCTGCTCCATAGTCATCTACTCGGGCTTGTGAGAATTTTAGTTTATCGACGAGGAATGCCCGAACAATCCGTTCTGTATTTTTTTCCGGGGATTCCAGAATTCGATAGATGAGCAAGTTTGGTTTTCTGTCATGGATTTCCTTAAGGGTAACCTGTTTCTCTAGCTGAAAAAGACGGCTTCTTTCGGTTGATAGCTCCTCACGTAGTTTCTTGATTTCACTATTGTGATTCGCAACGTCATGTTCAATTGCCCTCTACCGCTAAAGAAAGATATGAGGACATCATTTTTACAGGTCACATCAGAACGATTTTTTGCGAACTTTGACTGACCAGTGATATGACTACCTGGTTACAAGAACTGGACTCTAGCCAATCAGAAAGCAGCTTTCTCGAGCATTATGGCACTAGTTTCAAACTGGCAACTTCTATTGCAGACTCTGCTTTTAAAAATTGAAAACTGAACAAAAGATTCGAATAAGGAAGAGAATTTATGAATGTCAACTTCTTTATTATGAGGAACACAACGTTTGGGAGTATATACTTACTCCTTCATCAGGTGAATATTCGCTGTGAGACTAGAGTGTCTAATAGATGGCCAAGATTGTATGGCAGGACGTCCTATAGGCTTTGGAAAGTCACTTTCATTTCAAATGTTTTTGCCATTGAAGTGAGTGATAGATGATGCTTTTGAAGGAATCAGTCATACATCACCGAACCATTATATGCTGTCGAACTGTCGTTCAGAATACCCTGTGTTACGCTTTTCGAGGTTGCATGATTAGAAAACACACTCCAACTGTCACTTTCCTGATTTGGTAAGCGATGCTCTGATTGGTTGGATGAAAGGTCATTCTGATGTGACCCATAATGGGATGTCGTCAGATGTTTGTTTGGCAGTAGCGAGAACTGAGATCTGAATTTTATGTGATTGGCACCATAGTTGTAATTTCCTTTCAGACATGGTAGACACATTGATGATTCCATTTGAAATGATTGATTACAACTGAGTAATTGTTTTGTTGTTTTTTTCCAGATTAACGTGTACCTCTCAAAGAGCTTGGCACAAAATTTATGCCTATTTCAGGTAAGAAAATTGAACAAGAACTGGATCAGTGTTCTGGATTAGTTCAAAATGCTAACATTGTAGGTTTGTTTGTTTAACGCTGCACTTAGCAAAATTGCAGCTATATGACGGCAGTCTGTAAATAATCGATTCTGGACCAGACAATTCAGTGATTGATGTCATGAGCATCGATCTACGTAATTAGGATTGGATGACATGCATCAACTAAGTCAGAGAGCCTGACTACCCGAACCTGTTAGTCACTTCTTATGACAAACTTTTGTTGCTGAAGAGCTAGTCTAACCTGGATCTTCACAGGTCTTACATTGTAGGTAAGATCCCTTGTCAATAAAGCAAAGAAATTTCATAACTAGATTCAAACAGTTGGCCTTTGGTTTGGAGTTTTAAGACACAACAGGTTATTTTGTCTGTGAGTAACCTCAACATGTTCAAGCACTAGTCTACATAAAAAATATGTATGAAGAAAATACTTTTCTTATTTTAACATATGAGCTCTCACTGCCTCGTTGTTTCTTATGACAAGTTAGCTTGGTAAGGGTCTCTGTAGTTTAGCAACTGAAGTTTGCAAAATGGCAACACAATGGGTCTAATAAGTAGCAGCAATAAGTAACAGGCCCTAGAATTAAAGTTAGCACACGCCAAAATGTTTAGAATATTGTCACTGTTGATCGACTTAAAGGAAGCCTGTCTTGGTTCCTGATTCCAGAATATTGGTGGAAGCTGGCAGGATTTCAGTGTTTCCAAAGAGTTATTAAAACTGCACTTGGCAAGTAAATTTTGAAACAAGTCAGGTCCAAAAAGGGCCTCTATCACCCTCTTGTCATGTACACAACAAGGGTAGATAACTGTCATTCTCGTATGAAACTATTCTGGAAAGATTCGCTCAATGCTGTTGACTGCTGTTCAAATCTGGTCATGACAGCACTTGATATTTTGTTTACTAGCAGTTAAGTTGCTGCCATAGACATTTACTAAATTACTACAGATATATTTACCACAGTTTTTACCACCTCTAAGATTATTCAAAACGATTAGCATTTGAGGGTTGTCAGGGCTCCAAGTCTGCAGCAAATGTTATTAACAATTCCAAAACTGGTATTAAATTTTTTTCTAATTTATGTAAAAAACTTATAACTAAATTTATAGCTTTGTAGAGGTAACATGTATTTCACTTATAACAGGACCAATAAAGAGCTAGAGGTTTTAATGCTAAGTTTTATATAATTTCATTGAATGCAGTCTCAAAATACAATGTTAAAATACAATGTTGAAATATCTCTGAATGTAAAAGAATAAGAACTTTTTAGATTCCAATATTGAGCATTATAACAATTTCTTGCCCAAATTTGCCTGCAAGGGGCAGTTATCAAAGTCCTGGATAAGTCCCTGGTTGTGCATGGTGTTATCCCAGTGGTAGTTGGGAGTATAGGAAGGTGTAAGTGTTGCAGGAGAGGTGTACATGGGCTGATGTTGTTGCATGTGGCATGTTGCAGTACCCGGTGCGGCCAGCTCACATGACGTACGATTCAGTCGCACACCTGTCTGCTCGGGTCAAGCCGACTCAGAAGAAGGTAAGAGACATCATCACGTCAGTAGGGTACACATATATTTAGCATAGTTCGGCATATATCTAGAATGTTTAACAAAGTGTTTGTGGCAAGCAATTGATTACATCTATAAACAGGCAGTTTCATGAATTACACAGATCAACAACAGTTTCCAAAGTAGTTATTCCACATTTTAGCACATTGTCATTTCCAAACTGAAACGCACAGTCTAACTTAGAAATCATTATGCACAGAACTCAAGTGTCAAATCAGTATCTGACACAGTTTCAGGTTTACAATAAAAACATCAATACAATGGGTCAGATTGCAATAAGTAACAGGCTCGAGAATTAATGTAAGCAACTCACAAATATGGAGAGTTTTGTCACACACTTTCGAAGGTCTTGAAATGCCTGTCTCAGTGCTTAAATGCAGAATAGTGTTGGAAGCTGGCCCAATCTCATTAAAATCAGATCTTAGTTCTCGTTACCGCTAAACAAAGATCTGAGGACATCCCATTGTAGTTCACGCCAGAATGACCTTTCATGAACTTTTACTAACCAATAAATGAACGATTGTATGGCAGTGCTTCCCATGTACGGTGCAACGCCTCCTCCGTTCAAATGTTCATCTATGGAAGCGAGAGATAGACGATGATTATGATGGAATCAGTCGTACAGGCCATAACTGATGTTTGGAATTACACCGCGTTTACCTTTCCGAGGTTGCATGATTAGAAACCATGTTGTTCCGAATGTCACTTCCCTGATCAGGTAAGAAAGGTCGTTCTGACATGACCCGTAATGGGATGTCCTCAGATCTTTTAATGAGATTGAGGATGTCTTGGATTCTTGTGTTTCCAAACAGCACATGTAAGTAGATTAGAAACAAGTCAAGCCAAAAAAGGCCTCGAATCGTCCTCTTGTCGCCCTTGTATAGATGTTGCCAGCCTATTAGAGACTGTCCCCTCCAGAATCATCTTAAACAGTCAAGTCTGCCTTGTTCATATCAATGACAAGGGCAAATAACTCATTTCAGTACAAAACCATTCTGGAATATTATAACAAACTGGAAACTGCTTAAGTTTAGTATTGTTGTAATATTGCTGACGTCAGCAACAATAATTACTCCGTTCTATTAATTATGTTTGTTCTTAAGGTGAAATAAATTTTGTAAACATGGTCAAGTGAAGACAGGGTGGTACCAGCAATTGTTCATCAGTCACTACCCATTCACCACAAACTAAACTGAAGGTTCACAACAACTGTGTATCATGATCATAGTCACACTGTCGCCATGACAACAGGTTGAGCTTGAGCTGAACATCAACACGCGGAGCCCCAACTACGCCCGGAGTAAAGGGGAACAGATCGCCCTCAACGTGGACGGAACCTCTGCAACAAGGAAGGGCGAGCGCTTCTATGGCAGGTGAGTGAGAATCAGGAGAGTGCTCGGAACACAACACTCTATGCAAGCCACAAGAGCTGACACCGATTGGGGTTGTGTGTTTACAATTACCACTGACATGTTCGGCTTGGTTGTACATACATAAAACATCCTTTTGCAAAATAAATTAAGCATCACTTTAATCAGCTGTATAAACTGAGGGGCAAAAGAAAGTATACTGAGTTTATTTTCTGTTTCTCCCATAGCAGGGCTTGATCTTCAATCGCCAGCAGTGGTTTATTCGCAGTGGTTTATTTTTTTTCACCTAATCTGATTGGCTGCCTGAGAGTGGAGGGTTGTGTCATCGTGTTTTGATTGGCTGGCTAAAAATAATTGACGGCACTATTTTCGGATCGGGGATACCCCAGGTCGTCTAGTACAGGAAATCCCCAGCAGGCAAAACATTACCGTTGTGACAATGTTTCCATTGCCGAAAGTTGATGACCGAAGGAAAGTTCGTGGGGGAAGAAGGGGTATGATATATGGAGATATATCAGAGAATTTCGGCTTCCCAATGTACCAGATTCAGTTGCAGAATGAGAAGACGGTAACCGAAGCGAGATACCGCATCAATATTACGGGACCAGGGGAGCAACTCCGGTACATTCTTTACTGGGCGTTTTCAAGGCTAATAACAAAGCTCATGAAACAGTTAATTAATTCATGTAAAAATACCGATGAAATAGTGAAACAAACCATATTGTTTGGTATTTTTAAAAAACAACAACTGTCAACCACCTAAGAAATGTCACGTTCCAACAAAGTTTTGATCTAGAGCCGATCGATCAAAAACATATTTCATAGATCTATTAAATTAATCGAGACTTAAATTTCATATTTTAAGAAAATAAACACTCAGATAATTTGGATCTAGAGCAATACTCAATTTTAATGCAGGAAACGATCAATCTTTGCTGGACGGACCGTACATCTCACGACCAAGATGTTTTGCAATCACAGCAGTTGTTTCCCCTTTCAACAGGTGGAGTTTACCAAGATCAATATAATTAATGTATTTTGGCCTATAATTATTTGGTATTTTTTAAACATTAAGACTTCAATTATTTAAACATACTATCTCAGGACAATTAAGAAACTCATTATGAAAAACCAACATTACCCCGTTAAAACTTGAATATATTAAGTCATACCTAAATCCAAATAAACTCCAGAAAGTAATATATGTATTTATATTTTTTCTTGACTATTTTGATTTATTATAGGGAGCAGACAAAATGATAAAGATAAAGATGGTGGGCACCAATCAACCTTTTTTAGGTATTTTTTTCAAAAGCAATATTCTTTTTTTTTCAACAATGATGTACATTTATGCATCTTAAAATATATTGTGTATTTTAGATAGGATGAAATAATCTCAAAATTAATTTCTTATTATAAGTTTTAGGTAGAAACTCAATATCACAGTCAATTATTTTCAGAATTTACAGACAATACAGAGTATTAAGACATGTAGAATTAGGTTTGTCTCAAGTATATTCTTTAAACCAAAGATTTATTATTTACCATGATTACTGAAAAAACCCACTTATTTAGAAATGCATTAGGAATGTCTAATTTTAATTTAAATACTTTTTGCCAAAAAAAAATCACATATGAACAGGTCACTCAAATACATATTTATTATTATGTCTTGTTTTCATGAAGATAAAAAGAATGTTTAAGATCATGTTAATTTTAAACTACCTTATCAGTAAGTCTTAATTCTAATCTGATAAAATAACAAAAGAATAAAGTTTGGAGGTAACTGTTGCAGTAAGATTACAATGTAAAATTACAAGGGTATTAAATTGCAAATATTTGTAGAACTACTGAACTGATAATTTATTGTTTACATACTATCCTATGTATTTATGTTTCACACAAAAAAAATTATTGTGCTTGTCAAATTCACATTGTTTCTTGTCATTCACAAATATGGGGAAATTAGATGACTCATTTAGTAACATTTGGTGTCATGATGTTAAATATTATGTTCAAAAGAAAAACTGTCAACTGAAAGGGGTTTTTTTATATCATAAAAACACATGGGCTCACAATGTTCAGGAACAAAAAAAATTGTAAAAAAGATGACATGCAGTATTCATCATTTTACACATTAAATTATTCACTGTAAAACTAGTTTTAAAGAGGTAAATTCGTCCAAAAAATTTACAATCCATTGAAGGATTTGAGATGTAATCAGCTGATCAGTTGCCTGAGTTGGTAATATTATAAAATCTTGCCTGATCAATCCTGCTGACAGTTCCTTTGGGCACTTGTTTTTCGTTAACAATAGTTCACAATATATAAGACAATATTTAATTTCCTCTTAATTGGGTTTATAACATTTGTTTCTAGCGAACAAATAAACGAATAACGTATTTACATACACTAAAAAGGTGGGCCTATTTAGTGTTGCGCATTGAAAATGATAGTCACGGCGAGACGAATGCAAATAAAGTTATGGGCCGAGAAATCCAAAACCATTAACAAATATCAAATCACATTACTAATTCTCAAAACGTTACCCCCATCAGCTTTTAATAGTTAACAAAAAACATAA